>NW_027526527.1:0-300000 GCF_052857255.1 Amblyomma americanum
CGACGACTTGTAAAATCGATGCTCGTGAATCTTGCTAGTTTCGATCTAAAACGATGTATCCCGTTGTTTTGAGCCGGAATACAAGTTTTCGCGCAGTTCTGAGAGAAAACGTTTACACCTTTCTCTCGTTTACTCTTCCACGACTTGTAAAATCGATGCTCGTGAATCTTGCTAGTTTCAATCTAAAACGATGTACCCTGTTGTTTTGAGCCGGAATACAAGTTTTCGCGCAGTTCTGAGAGAAGTTTACACCTTTCTCTCGTCTACTCTTCGAAGACTTGCAAATCGATGCTCGTGAATCTTGCTAGTTTCGATCTAAAACGATGTATCCCGTTTTTTTGAGACGGAATACAAGTTTTCGCGCAGTTCTGAGAGAAAAAGTTTACACCTTTCTTTCGTCTACTCCTCGACGACTTGTAAAATCGATGCTCGTGAATCTGGCTAGTTTCGATCTAAAACGATGTATCTCGTTGTTTTGAGCCGGAATACAAGTTTTCGCGCAGTTCTGAGAGAAAAAATTTACACCTTTTTTTTATCTACTCTTCGACGACTTGTAAACTCGATGCTCGTGAATATTGCTAGTTTCGATCTAAAACGATGAATCCCGTTGTTTTGAGCCAGAATACAAGTTTTCGCGCAGTTCTGAGAGAAAAAATTTACACCTTTTTTTCGTCTACTCTTCGACGACTTGTAAAATCGATGCTCGTGAATCTTGCTAGTTTCGATCTATAACGATGTATCCCGTTGTTTTGAGCCGGAATACAAGTTTTCGCGCAGTTCTGAGAGAAAAAAATTACACCTTTCTCTCGTCTACTCTTCGACGACTTGTAAAAACGATGCTCGTGAATTTTGCTTGTTTCGATCTAAAACGATGTATCCCGTTGTTTTCAGCCAGAATACAAGTTTTCGCGCAGTTCTGAGAGAAAAAATTTACACCTTTCTCTCGTCTACTCTTCGACGACTTGTAAAATCTATGCCCGTGAATCTTGCTAGTTTCGATGTACAATGATGTATACCGTAGTTTTGAGCCGGAATGCAAGTTTTCGCGCAGTTCTGAGAGAAGAAGTTTACACCTTTCTCTCGTCTAATCTTCGAAGACTTGAAAAATCGATGCGCGTGAATCTTGCTAGTTTCGATCTAAAACGATGTATCCCGTTGTTTTGAGACGGAATACTAGTTTTCGCGCAGTTCTGAGAGAAAAAGTTTACACCTTTCTCTCGTCAACCCTTCGACGTCTTGTAAAATCGATGCTCGTGAATCTTGCTAGTTTCGATCTAAAACGATGTACCCCGTTGTTTTGAGCCGGAATACAAGTTTTCTCGCAGTTCTGATAGAAAAAGTTGGCACCTTTCTCTCGTCTACTCTTCGACGACTTGTAAAATCGATGCTCGTGAATCTTGCTAGTTTCGATCTAAAACGATGTATCCCGTTGTTTTGAGCCGGAATGCAAGTTTTCGCGCAGTTCTGAGAGAAAAAGTTTGCACCTTTCTCTCGTCTACTCTTCGACGACTTGTAAAATCGATGCTCGTGAATCTGGCTAGTTTCAATCTAAAACGATGTATCTCGTTGTTTTGAGCCGGAAAACAAGTTTTCGCGCAGTTCTGAGAGAAAACATTTACACCTTTTTCTCGTCTACTCTTCGACGACTTGTAAAATCGATGCTCTTGAATCGTGCTAGTTTCGATCTAAAACGATGTATCCCGTTGTTTTGAGCCGGAATACATGTTTTCGCGCAGTTCTGAGAGAAAAAGTTTACACCTTTCTCTCCTCTACTCTTCGACGACTTGTTAAATCGATGCTCGTTATTCATGCTAGTTTCGATATAAAACAATGTATCCCTTTGTTTTGAGCCGGAATAGAAGTTTTCGCGCAGTTCTGAGAGAAAAAGTTTCCACCTTTCTCTCGTCAACCCTTCGACGTCTTGTAAAATCGATGCTCGTGAATCTTGCTAGTTTCGATCTAAAACGATGTATCCCGTTGTTTTGAGCCGGAATACAAGTTTTCTCGCAGTTCTGATAGAAAAAGTTGGCACCTTTCTCTCGTCTACTCTTCGACGACTTGTAAAATCGATGCTCGTGAATCTTGCTAGTTTCGACCTAAAACGATGTATCCCTTTGTTTTGAGCCGGAATACAAGTTTTCACGCAGTTCTGAGAGAAAAAGTTTACACCTTTCTCTCGTCTACTCTTCGACGAATTGTAAAATCGATGCTCGTGAATCTGGCTAGTTTCGATCTAAAACGATGTATCTCGTTGTTTTGAGCCGGAATACAAGTTTTCGCACAGTTCTGAGAGAAAAAATTTACACCTTTTTTTCATCTACTCTTCGACGACTTGTAAAATCGATGCTCCTGAATCTTGCTAGTTTCGATCTAAAACGATGAATCCCGTTGCTGTGAGCCGGAATACAAGTTTTCGCGCAGTTCTGAGAGAAAACATTTACACCTTTTTTGCATCTACTCTTCGACGACTTGTAAAATCGATGTTTGTGAATCTTGCTAGTTTCGATCTAAAACGATGTATCCCATTGTTTTGAGCCGGAATACAAGTTTTCGCGCAGTTCTGAGAGAAAAATTTACACCTTTTTTTCATCTACTCTTCGACGACTTGTAAAATCGATGCTCCTGAATCTTGCTAGTTTCGATCTAAAACGAAGAATCCCGTTGTTGTGAGCCGGAATACAAGTTTTCGCGCAGTTCTGAGAGAAAACATTTACACCTTTTTTGCATCTACTCTTCGACGACTTGTAAAATCGATGTTCGTGAATCTTGCTAGTTTCGATCTATAACGATGTATCCCGTTGTTTTGAGCCGGAATACAAGTTTTCGCGCAGTTCTGAGAGAAAAAATTACACCTTTCTCTCGTCTACTCTTCGACGACTTGTAAAAACGATGCTCGTGAATTTTGCTTGTTTCGATCTAAAACGATGTATCCCGTTGTTTTCAGCCGGAATACAAGTTTTCGCGCAGTTCTGAGAGAAAAAATTTACACCTTTCGCTCGTCTACTCTTCGACGACTTGTAAAATCGATGCTCGTGAATCTTGCTAGTTTCAATCTAAAACGATGAATTCCGTTGTTTTGAGCCGGAATACAAATTTTCGTGCAGTTCTGAGAGAAAACATTTGCACCTTTTTTTCATCTACTCTTCGACGACTTGTAAAATCGATGCTCGTGAATCTTGCTAGTTTCGATCTAAAACGATGTATCCCGTTGTTTTGAGCCGGAATACAAGTTTTCGCGCAGTTCTGAGAGAAAACGTTTACACCTTTCTCTCGTTTACTCTTCCACGACTTGTAAAATCGATGCTCGTGAATCTTGCTAGTTTCAATCTAAAACGATGTACCCTGTTGTTTTGAGCCGGAATACAAGTTTTCGCGCAGTTCTGAGAGAAGTTTACACCTTTCTCTCGTCTACTCTTCGAAGACTTGCAAATCGATGCTCGTGAATCTTGCTAGTTTCGATCTAAAACGATGTATCCCGTTTTTTTGAGACGGAATACAAGTTTTCGCGCAGTTCTGAGAGAAAAAGTTTACACCTTTCTTTCGTCTACTCCTCGACGACTTGTAAAATCGATGCTCGTGAATCTGGCTAGTTTCGATCTAAAACGATGTATCTCGTTGTTTTGAGCCGGAATACAAGTTTTCGCGCAGTTCTGAGAGAAAAAATTTACACCTTTTTTTTATCTACTCTTCGACGACTTGTAAACTCGATGCTCGTGAATATTGCTAGTTTCGATCTAAAACGATGAATCCCGTTGTTTTGAGCCAGAATACAAGTTTTCGCGCAGTTCTGAGAGAAAACATTTGCACCTTTTTTTCATCTACTCTTCGACGACTTGTAAAATCGATGCTCGTGAATCTTGCTAGTTTCAATCTAAAACGATGTACCCTGTTGTTTTGAGCCGGAATACAAGTTTTCGCGCAGTTCTGAGAGAAGTTTACACCTTTCTCTCGTCTACTCTTCGAAGACTTGTCAAATCGATGCTCGTGAATCTTGCTAGTTTCGATCTAAAACGATGTATCCCGTTTTTTTGAGACGGAATACAAGTTTTCGCGCAGTTCTGAGAGAAAAAGTTTACACCTTTCTTTCGTCTACTCTTCGACGACTTGTAAAATCGATGCTCGTGAATCTGGCTAGTTTCGATCTAAAACGATGTATCTCGTTGTTTTAAGCCGGAATACAATTTTTCGCGCAGTTCTGAGAGAAAAAATTTACACCTTTTTTTCATCTACTCTTCGACGACTTGTAAACTCGATGCTCGTGAATATTGCTAGTTTCGATCTAAAACGATGAATCCCGTTGTTTTGAGCCAGAATACAAGTTTTCGCGCAGTTCTGAGAGAAAACATTTGCACCTTTTTTTCATCTACTCTTCGACGACTTGTAAAATCGATGCTCGTGAATCTTGCTAGTTTCGAACTAAAACGATGTATCCCGTTGTTTTGAGCCGGAATACAATTTTTCGCGCAGTTCTGAGAGAAAAAAGTTTACACCTTTCTCTCGTCTACTCTTCGACGACTTGTAAAATCGATGCTCGTTAATCTTGCTAGTTTCGATCTAAAACGATGTATCCCGTTGTTTTGAGCCGGAATACAAGTTTTCGCGCAGTTCCGAGAGAAGTTTACACCTTTCTCTCGTCTACTCTTCGAAGACTTGACAAATCGTTGCTCGTGAATCTTGCTATTTTCGATCTAAAACCATGTATCCCGTTGTTTTGAGACGGAATACAAGTTTTCGCGCAGTTCTGAGAAAAAACATTTGCACCTTTTTTTCATCTACTCTTCGACGACTTGTAAAATCGATGCTCGTGAATCTTGCTAGTTTCAATCTAAAACGATGAATTCCGTTGTTTTGAGCCGGAATACAAATTTTCGCGCAGTTCTGAGAGAAAACATTTGCACCTTTTTTTCATCTACTCTCTGACGACTTGTAAAATCGATGCTCGTGAATCTTGCTAGTTTCGATCTAAAACGATGTATCCCGTTGTTTTGAGCCGGAATACAAGTTTTCGCGCAGTTCTGAGAGAAAACGTTTACACCTTTCTCTCGTTTACTCTTCCACGACTTGTAAAATCGATGCTCGTGAATCTTGCTAGTTTCAATCTAAAACGATGTACCCTGTTGTTTTGAGCCGGAATACAAGTTTTCGCGCAGTTCTGAGAGAAGTTTACACCTTTCTCTCGTCTACTCTTCGAAGACTTGACAAATCGATGCTCGTGAATCTTGCTAGTTTCGATCTAAAACGATGTATCCCGTTTTTTTGAGACGGAATACAAGTTTTCGCGCAGTTCTGAGAGAAAAAGTTTACACCTTTCTTTCGTCTACTTCGACGACTTGTAAAATCGATGCTCGTGAATCTGGCTAGTTTGGATCTAAAACGATGTATCTCGTTGTTTTGAGCCGGAATACAAGTTTTCGCGCAGTTCTGAGAGAAAAAATTTACACCTTTTTTTCATCTACTCTTCGACGACTTGTAAACTCGATGCTCGTGAATATTGCTAGTTTCGATCTAAAACGATGAATCCCGTTGTTTTGAGCCAGAATACAAGTTTTCGCGCAGTTCTGAGAGAAAACATTTGCACCTTTTTTTCATCTACTCTTCGACGACTTGTAAAATCGATGCTCGTGAATCTTGCTAGTTTCAATCTAAAACGATGTACCCTGTTGTTTTGAGCCGGAATACAAGTTTTCGCGCAGTTCTGAGAGAAGTTTACACCTTTCTCTCGTCTACTCTTCGAAGACTTGACAAATCGATGCTCGTGAATCTTGCTAGTTTCGATCTAAAACGATGTATCCCGTTTTTTGAGACGGAATACAAGTTTTCGCGCAGTTCTGAGAGAAAAAGTTTACACCTTTCTTTCGTCTACTCTTCGACGACTTGTAAAATCGATGCTCGTGAATCTGGCTAGTTTTGATCTAAAACGATGTATCTCGTTGTTTTGAGCCGGAATACAAGTTTTCGCGCAGTTCTGAGAGAAAAAATTTACACCTTTTTTTCATCTACTCTTCGACGACTTGTAAACTCGATGCTCGTGAATATTGCTAGTTTCGATCTAAAACGATGAATCCCGTTGTTTTGAGCCAGAATACAAGTTTTCGCGCAGTTCTGAGAGAAAACATTTGCACCTTTTTTTCATCTACTCTTCGACGACTTGTAAAATCGATGCTCGTGAATCTTGCTAGTTTCGAACTAAAACGATGTATCCCGTTGTTTTGAGCCGGAATACAATTTTTCGCGCAGTTCTGAGAGAAAAAAGTTTACACCTTTCTCTCGTCTACTCTTCGACGACTTGTAAAATCGATGCTCGTGAATCTTGCTAGTTTCGATCTAAAACGATGTATCCCGTTGTTTTGAGCCTGAATACAAGTTTTCGCGCAGTTCCGAGAGAAGTTTACACCTTTCTCTCGTCTACTCTTCGAAGACTTGACAAATCGTTGCTCGTGAATCTTGCTATTTTCGATCTAAAACCATGTATCCCGTTGTTTTGAGACGGAATACAAGTTTTCGCGCAGTTCTGAGAGAAAACATTTGCACCTTTTTTTCATCTACTCTTCGACGACTTGTAAAATCGATGCTCGTGAATCTTGCTAGTTTCAATCTAAAACGATGAATTCCGTTGTTTTGAGCCGGAATACAAATTTTCGCGCAGTTCTGAGAGAAAACATTTGCACCTTTTTTTCATCTACTCTTCGACGACTTGTAAAATCGATGCTCGTGAATCTTGCTAGTTTCGATCTAAAACGATGTATCCCGTTGTTTTGAGCCGGAATACAAGTTTTCGCGCAGTTCTGAGAGAAAACTTTTACACCTTTCTCTCGTTTACTCTTCCACGACTTGTAAAATCGATGCTCGTGAATCTTGCTAGTTTCAATCTAAAACGATGTACCCTGTTGTTTTGAGCCGGAATACAAGTTTTCGCGCAGTTCTGAGAGAAGTTTACACCTTTCTCTCGTCTACTCTTCGAAGACTTGACAAATCGATGCTCGTGAATCTTGCTAGTTTCGATCTAAAACGATGTATCCCGTTTTTTTGAGACGCAATACAAGTTTTCGCGCAGTTCTGAGAGAAAAAGTTTACACCTTTCTTTCGTCTACTCTTCGACGACTTGTAAAATCGATGCTCGTGAATCTGGCTAGTTTCGATCTAAAACGATGTATCTCGTTGTTTTGAGCCGGAATACAAGTTTTCGCGCAGTTCTGAGAGAAAAAATTTACACCTTTTTTTCATCTACTCTTCGACGACTTGTAAACTCGATGCTCGTGAATATTGCTAGTTTCGATCTAAAACGATGAATCCCGTTGTTTTGAGCCAGAATACAAGTTTTCGCGCAGTTCTGAGAGAAAACATTTGCACCTTTTTTTCATCTACTCTTCGACGACTTGTAAAATCGATGCTCGTGAATCTTGCTAGTTTCAATCTAAAACGATGTACCCTGTTGTTTTGAGCCGGAATACAAGTTTTCGCGCAGTTCTGAGAGAAGTTTACACCTTTCTCTCGTCTACTCTTCGAAGACTTGACAAATCGATGCTCGTGAATCTTGCTAGTTTCGATCTAAAACGATGTATCCCGTTTTTTGAGACGGAATACAAGTTTTCGCGCAGTTCTGAGAGAAAAAGTTTACACCTTTCTTTCGTCTACTCTTCGACGACTTGTAAAATCGATGCTCGTGAATCTGGCTAGTTTTGATCTAAAACGATGTATCTCGTTGTTTTGAGCCGGAATACAAGTTTTCGCGCAGTTCTGAGAGAAAAAATTTACACCTTTTTTTCATCTACTCTTCGACGACTTGTAAACTCGATGCTCGTGAATATTGCTAGTTTCGATCTAAAACGATGAATCCCGTTGTTTTGAGCCAGAATACAAGTTTTCGCGCAGTTCTGAGAGAAAACATTTGCACCTTTTTTTCATCTACTCTTCGACGACTTGTAAAATCGATGCTCGTGAATCTTGCTAGTTTCGAACTAAAACGATGTATCCCGTTGTTTTGAGCCGGAATACAATTTTTCGCGCAGTTCTGAGAGAAAAAAGTTTACACCTTTCTCTCGTCTACTCTTCGACGACTTGTAAAATCGATGCTCGTGAATCTTGCTAGTTTCGATCTAAAACGATGTATCCCGTTGTTTTGAGCCTGAATACAAGTTTTCGCGCAGTTCCGAGAGAAGTTTACACCTTTCTCTCGTCTACTCTTCGAAGACTTGACAAATCGTTGCTCGTGAATCTTGCTATTTTCGATCTAAAACCATGTATCCCGTTGTTTTGAGACGGAATACAAGTTTTCGCGCAGTTCTGAGAGAAAACATTTGCACCTTTTTTTCATCTACTCTTCGACGACTTGTAAAATCGATGCTCGTGAATCTTGCTAGTTTCAATCTAAAACGATGAATTCCGTTGTTTTGAGCCGGAATACAAATTTTCGCGCAGTTCTGAGAGAAAACATTTGCACCTTTTTTTCATCTACTCTTCGACGACTTGTAAAATCGATGCTCGTGAATCTTGCTAGTTTCGATCTAAAACGATGTATCCCGTTGTTTTGAGCCGGAATACAAGTTTTCGCGCAGTTCTGAGAGAAAACGTTTACACCTTTCTCTCGTTTACTCTTCCACGACTTGTAAAATCGATGCTCGTGAATCTTGCTAGTTTCAATCTAAAACGATGTACCCTGTTGTTTTGAGCCGGAATACAAGTTTTCGCGCAGTTCTGAGAGAAGTTTACACCTTTCTCTCGTCTACTCTTCGAAGACTTGACAAATCGATGCTCGTGAATCTTGCTAGTTTCGATCTAAAACGATGTATCCCGTTTTTTTGAGACGCAATACAAGTTTTCGCGCAGTTCTGAGAGAAAAAGTTTACACCTTTCTTTCGTCTACTCTTCGACGACTTGTAAAATCGATGCTCGTGAATCTGGCTAGTTTCGATCTAAAACGATGTATCTCGTTGTTTTGAGCCGGAATACAAGTTTTCGCGCAGTTCTGAGAGAAAAAATTTACACCTTTTTTTCATCTACTCTTCGACGACTTGTAAACTCGATGCTCGTGAATATTGCTAGTTTCGATCTAAAACGATGAATCCC
Organism: Amblyomma americanum; assembly: GCF_052857255.1. Taxonomy (NCBI): domain Eukaryota; kingdom Metazoa; phylum Arthropoda; class Arachnida; order Ixodida; family Ixodidae; genus Amblyomma; species Amblyomma americanum. The sequence continues at coordinate 9,067 of NW_027526527.1, forward strand.
GTTGTTTTGAGCCAGAATACAAGTTTTCGCGCAGTTCTGAGAGAAAACATTTGCACCTTTTTTTCATCTACTCTTCGACGACTTGTAAAATCGATGCTCGTGAATCTTGCTAGTTTCAATCTAAAACGATGTACCCTGTTGTTTTGAGCCGGAATACAAGTTTTCGCGCAGTTCTGAGAGAAGTTTACACCTTTCTCTCGTCTACTCTTCGAAGACTTGACAAATCGATGCTCGTGAATCTTGCTAGTTTCGATCTAAAACGATGTATCCCGTTTTTTTGAGACGGAATACAAGTTTTCGCGCAGTTCTGAGAGAAAAAGTTTACACCTTTCTTTCGTCTACTCTTCGACGACTTGTAAAATCGATGCTCGTGAATCTGGCTAGTTTTGATCTAAAACGATGTATCTCGTTGTTTTGAGCCGGAATACAAGTTTTCGCGCAGTTCTGAGAGAAAAAATTTATACCTTTTTTTCATCTACTCTTCGACGACTTGTAAACTCGATGCTCGTGAATATTGCTAGTTTCGATCTAAAACGATGAATCCCGTTGTTTTGAGCCAGAATACAAGTTTTCGCGCAGTTCTGAGAGAAAACATTTGCACCTTTTTTTCATCTACTCTTCGACGACTTGTAAAATCGATGCTCGTGAATCTTGCTAGTTTCAAACTAAAACGATGTATCCCGTTGTTTTGAGCCGGAATACAATTTTTCGCGCAGTTCTGAGAGAAAAAAGTTTACACCTTTCTCTCGTCTACTCTTCGACGACTTGTAAAATCGATGCTCGTGAATCTTGCTAGTTTCGATCTAAAACGATGTATCCCGTTGTTTTGAGCCGGAATACAAGTTCTCGCGCAGTTCTGAGAGAAGTTTACACCTTTCTCTCGTCTACTCTTCGAAGACTTGACAAATCGTTGCTCGTGAATCTTGCTATTTTCGATCTAAAACCATGTATCCCGTTGTTTTGAGACGGAATACAAGTTTTCGCGCAGTTCTGAGAGAAAACATTTGCACCTTTTTTTCATCTACTCTTCGACGACTTGTAAAATCGATGCTCGTGAATCTTGCTAGATTAGATCTAAAAAGATGTATCCCGTTGTTTTGAGCCGGAATACAAGTTTTCGCGAAGTTCTGAGAGAAAACATTTGCACCTTTTTTTCATCTACTCTTCGACGACTTGTAAAATCGATGCTCGTGAATCTTGCTAGATTCGATTTAAAACGATGTATCCCGTTGTTTTGAGCCGGAATACAAGTTTTCGCGCAGTTCTGAGAGAAAAATTTTACACCTTTTTTTCATCTACTCTTCGACGACTCGTAAAATCGATGCTCGTGAGTCTTGCTAGTTTCGATCTAAAACGATGAATCCCGTTGTTTTGAGCCGGAATACAAGTTTTCGCGCAGTTCTGAGAGAAAATTTACCCCTTTTTTCGTCTACTCTTCGACGACTTGTAAAATCGATGCTCGTGAATCTTGCTAGTTTCAATCTAAAACGATGAATTCCGTTGTTTTGAGCCGGAATACAAATTTTCGCGCAGTTCTGAGAGAAAACATTTGCACCTTTTTTTCATCTACTCTTCGACGACTTGTAAAATCGATGCTCGTGAATATTGCTAGTTTCGATCTAAAACGATGAATCCCGTTGTTTTGAGCCAGAATACAAGTTTTCGCGCAGTTCTGAGAGAAAACATTTGCACCTTTTTTTCATCTACTCTTCGACGACTTGTAAAATGATGCTCGTGAATCTTGCTAGTTTCAATCTAAAACGATGTACCCTGTTGTTTTGAGCCGGAATACAAGTTTTCGCGCAGTTCTGAGAGAAGTTTACACCTTTCTCTCGTCTACTCTTCGAAGACTTGACAAATCGATGCTCGTGAATCTTGCTAGTTTCGATCTAAAACGATGTATCCCGTTTTTTTGAGACGCAATACAAGTTTTCGCGCAGTTCTGAGAGAAAAAGTTTACACCTTTCTTTCGTCTACTCTTCGACGACTTGTAAAATCGATGCTCGTGAATCTGGCTAGTTTCGATCTAAAACGATGTATCTCGTTGTTTTGAGCCGGAATACAAGTTTTCGCGCAGTTCTGAGAGAAAAAATTTACACCTTTTTTTCATCTACTCTTCGACGACTTGTAAACTCGATGCTCGTGAATATTGCTAGTTTCGATCTAAAACGATGAATCCCGTTGTTTTGAGCCAGAATACAAGTTTTCGCGCAGTTCTGAGAGAAAACATTTGCACCTTTTTTTCATCTACTCTTCGACGACTTGTAAAATGATGCTCGTGAATCTTGCTAGTTTCAATCTAAAACGATGTACCCTGTTGTTTTGAGCCGGAATACAAGTTTTCGCGCAGTTCTGAGAGAAGTTTACACCTTTCTCTCGTCTACTCTTCGAAGACTTGACAAATCGATGCTCGTGAATCTTGCTAGTTTCGATCTAAAACGATGTATCCCGTTTTTTTGAGACGGAATACAAGTTTTCGCGCAGTTCTGAGAGAAAAAGTTTACACCTTTCTTTCGTCTACTCTTCGACGACTTGTAAAATCGATGCTCGTGAATCTGGCTAGTTTTGATCTAAAACGATGTATCTCGTTGTTTTGAGCCGGAATACAAGTTTTCGCGCAGTTCTGAGAGAAAAAATTTACACCTTTTTTTCATCTACTCTTCGACGACTTGTAAACTCGATGCTCGTGAATATTGCTAGTTTCGATCTAAAACGATGAATCCCGTTGTTTTGAGCCAGAATACAAGTTTTCGCGCAGTTCTGAGAGAAAACATTTGCACCTTTTTTTCATCTACTCTTCGACGACTTGTAAAATCGATGCTCGTGAATCTTGCTAGTTTCAAACTAAAACGATGTATCCCGTTGTTTTGAGCCGGAATACAATTTTTCGCGCAGTTCTGAGAGAAAAAAGTTTACACCTTTCTCTCGTCTACTCTTCGACGACTTGTAAAATCGATGCTCGTGAATCTTGCTAGTTTCGATCTAAAACGATGTATCCCGTTGTTTTGAGCCGGAATACAAGTTTTCGCGCAGTTCTGAGAGAAGTTTACACCTTTCTCTCGTCTACTCTTCGAAGACTTGACAAATCGTTGCTCGTGAATCTTGCTATTTTCGATCTAAAACCATGTACCCCGTTGTTTTGAGACGGAATACAAGTTTTCGCGCAGTTCTGAGAGAAAACATTTGCACCTTTTTTTCATCTACTCTTCGACGACTTGTAAAATCGATGCTCGTGAATCTTGCTAGATTAGATCTAAAAAGATGTATCCCGTTGTTTTGAGCCGGAATACAAGTTTTCGCGAAGTTCTGAGAGAAAACATTTGCACCTTTTTTTCATCTACTCTTCGACGACTTGTAAAATCGATGCTCGTGAATCTTGCTAGATTCGATTTAAAACGATGTATCCCGTTGTTTTGAGCCGGAATACAAGTTTTCGCGCAGTTCTGAGAGAAAAATTTTACACCTTTTTTTCATCTACTCTTCGACGACTCGTAAAATCGATGCTCGTGAGTCTTGCTAGTTTCGATCTAAAACGATGAATCCCGTTGTTTTGAGCCGGAATACAAGTTTTCGCGCAGTTCTGAGAGAAAATTTACCCCTTTTTTCGTCTACTCTTCGACGACTTGTAAAATCGATGCTCGTGAATCTTGCTAGTTTCGATCTAAAACGATGCATCCCGTTGTTTTGAGCCGGAATGCAAGTTTTCGCGCAGTTCTGAGAGAAAAAATTTACACCTTTCTCTCATCTACTCTTCGACGACTTGTAAAATCGATGCTCGTGAATCTTGCTAGTTTCAATCTAAAACGATGTACCCTGTTGTTTTGAGCCGGAATACAAGTTTTCGCGCAGTTCTGAGAGAAGTTTACACCTTTCTCTCGTCTACTCTTCGAAGACTTGACAAATCGATGCTCGTGAATCTTGCTAGTTTCGATCTAAAACGATGTATCCCGTTTTTTTGAGACGGAATACAAGTTTTCGCGCAGTTCTGAGAGAAAAAGTTTACACCTTTCTTTCGTCTACTCTTCGACGACTTGTAAAATCGATGCTCGTGAATCTGGCTAGTTTTGATCTAAAACGATGTATCTCGTTGTTTTGAGCCGGAATACAAGTTTTCGCGCAGTTCTGAGAGAAAAAATTTATACCTTTTTTTCATCTACTCTTCGACGACTTGTAAACTCGATGCTCGTGAATATTGCTAGTTTCGATCTAAAACGATGAATCCCGTTGTTTTGAGCCAGAATACAAGTTTTCGCGCAGTTCTGAGAGAAAACATTTGCACCTTTTTTTCATCTACTCTTCGACGACTTGTAAAATCGATGCTCGTGAATCTTGCTAGTTTCAAACTAAAACGATGTATCCCGTTGTTTTGAGCCGGAATACAATTTTTCGCGCAGTTCTGAGAGAAAAAAGTTTACACCTTTCTCTCGTCTACTCTTCGACGACTTGTAAAATCGATGCTCGTGAATCTTGCTAGTTTCGATCTAAAACGATGTATCCCGTTGTTTTGAGCCGGAATACAAGTTCTCGCGCAGTTCTGAGAGAAGTTTACACCTTTCTCTCGTCTACTCTTCGAAGACTTGACAAATCGTTGCTCGTGAATCTTGCTATTTTCGATCTAAAACCATGTATCCCGTTGTTTTGAGACGGAATACAAGTTTTCGCGCAGTTCTGAGAGAAAACATTTGCACCTTTTTTTCATCTACTCTTCGACGACTTGTAAAATCGATGCTCGTGAATCTTGCTAGATTAGATCTAAAAAGATGTATCCCGTTGTTTTGAGCCGGAATACAAGTTTTCGCGAAGTTCTGAGAGAAAACATTTGCACCTTTTTTTCATCTACTCTTCGACGACTTGTAAAATCGATGCTCGTGAATCTTGCTAGATTCGATTTAAAACGATGTATCCCGTTGTTTTGAGCCGGAATACAAGTTTTCGCGCAGTTCTGAGAGAAAAATTTTACACCTTTTTTTCATCTACTCTTCGACGACTCGTAAAATCGATGCTCGTGAGTCTTGCTAGTTTCGATCTAAAACGATGAATCCCGTTGTTTTGAGCCGGAATACAAGTTTTCGCGCAGTTCTGAGAGAAAATTTACCCCTTTTTTCGTCTACTCTTCGACGACTTGTAAAATCGATGCTCGTGAATCTTGCTAGTTTCAATCTAAAACGATGAATTCCGTTGTTTTGAGCCGGAATACAAATTTTCGCGCAGTTCTGAGAGAAAACATTTGCACCTTTTTTTCATCTACTCTTCGACGACTTGTAAAATCGATGCTCGTGAATATTGCTAGTTTCGATCTAAAACGATGAATCCCGTTGTTTTGAGCCAGAATACAAGTTTTCGCGCAGTTCTGAGAGAAAACATTTGCACCTTTTTTTCATCTACTCTTCGACGACTTGTAAAATGATGCTCGTGAATCTTGCTAGTTTCAATCTAAAACGATGTACCCTGTTGTTTTGAGCCGGAATACAAGTTTTCGCGCAGTTCTGAGAGAAGTTTACACCTTTCTCTCGTCTACTCTTCGAAGACTTGACAAATCGATGCTCGTGAATCTTGCTAGTTTCGATCTAAAACGATGTATCCCGTTTTTTTGAGACGCAATACAAGTTTTCGCGCAGTTCTGAGAGAAAAAGTTTACACCTTTCTTTCGTCTACTCTTCGACGACTTGTAAAATCGATGCTCGTGAATCTGGCTAGTTTCGATCTAAAACGATGTATCTCGTTGTTTTGAGCCGGAATACAAGTTTTCGCGCAGTTCTGAGAGAAAAAATTTACACCTTTTTTTCATCTACTCTTCGACGACTTGTAAACTCGATGCTCGTGAATATTGCTAGTTTCGATCTAAAACGATGAATCCCGTTGTTTTGAGCCAGAATACAAGTTTTCGCGCAGTTCTGAGAGAAAACATTTGCACCTTTTTTTCATCTACTCTTCGACGACTTGTAAAATGATGCTCGTGAATCTTGCTAGTTTCAATCTAAAACGATGTACCCTGTTGTTTTGAGCCGGAATACAAGTTTTCGCGCAGTTCTGAGAGAAGTTTACACCTTTCTCTCGTCTACTCTTCGAAGACTTGACAAATCGATGCTCGTGAATCTTGCTAGTTTCGATCTAAAACGATGTATCCCGTTTTTTTGAGACGGAATACAAGTTTTCGCGCAGTTCTGAGAGAAAAAGTTTACACCTTTCTTTCGTCTACTCTTCGACGACTTGTAAAATCGATGCTCGTGAATCTGGCTAGTTTTGATCTAAAACGATGTATCTCGTTGTTTTGAGCCGGAATACAAGTTTTCGCGCAGTTCTGAGAGAAAAAATTTACACCTTTTTTTCATCTACTCTTCGACGACTTGTAAACTCGATGCTCGTGAATATTGCTAGTTTCGATCTAAAACGATGAATCCCGTTGTTTTGAGCCAGAATACAAGTTTTCGCGCAGTTCTGAGAGAAAACATTTGCACCTTTTTTTCATCTACTCTTCGACGACTTGTAAAATCGATGCTCGTGAATCTTGCTAGTTTCAAACTAAAACGATGTATCCCGTTGTTTTGAGCCGGAATACAATTTTTCGCGCAGTTCTGAGAGAAAAAAGTTTACACCTTTCTCTCGTCTACTCTTCGACGACTTGTAAAATCGATGCTCGTGAATCTTGCTAGTTTCGATCTAAAACGATGTATCCCGTTGTTTTGAGCCGGAATACAAGTTTTTCGCGCAGTTCTGAGAGAAGTTTACACCTTTCTCTCGTCTACTCTTCGAAGACTTGACAAATCGTTGCTCGTGAATCTTGCTATTTTCGATCTAAAACCATGTACCCCGTTGTTTTGAGACGGAATACAAGTTTTCGCGCAGTTCTGAGAGAAAACATTTGCACCTTTTTTTCATCTACTCTTCGACGACTTGTAAAATCGATGCTCGTGAATCTTGCTAGATTAGATCTAAAAAGATGTATCCCGTTGTTTTGAGCCGGAATACAAGTTTTCGCGAAGTTCTGAGAGAAAACATTTGCACCTTTTTTTCATCTACTCTTCGACGACTTGTAAAATCGATGCTCGTGAATCTTGCTAGATTCGATTTAAAACGATGTATCCCGTTGTTTTGAGCCGGAATACAAGTTTTCGCGCAGTTCTGAGAGAAAAATTTTACACCTTTTTTTCATCTACTCTTCGACGACTCGTAAAATCGATGCTCGTGAGTCTTGCTAGTTTTCGATCTAAAACGATGAATCCCGTTGTTTTGAGCCGGAATACAAGTTTTCGCGCAGTTCTGAGAGAAAATTTACCCCTTTTTTCGTCTACTCTTCGACGACTTGTAAAATCGATGCTCGTGAATCTTGCTAGTTTCGATCTAAAACGATGCATCCCGTTGTTTTGAGCCGGAATGCAAGTTTTCGCGCAGTTCTGAGAGAAAAAATTTACACCTTTCTCTCATCTACTCTTCGACGACTTGTAAAATCGATGCCCGTGAATCTTGCTAGTTTCGATGTACAATGATGTATACCGTTGTTTTGAGCCGGAATGCAAGTTTTCGCGCAGTTCTGAGAGAAGCTTACACCTTTCTCTCGTCTAATCTTCGAAGACTTGAAAAATCGATGCGCGTGAATCTTGCTAGTTTCGATCTAAAACGATGTATCCCGTTGTTTTGAGACGGAATACTAGTTTTCGCGCAGTTCTGAGAGAAAAAGTTTACACCTTTCGCTCGTCTACTCTTCGACGACTTGTAAAATCGATACTCGTGAATCTGGCTAGTTTCGATCTAAAACGATGTATCTCGTTGTTTTGAGCCGGAATACAAGTTTTCGCGCAGTTCTGAGAGAAACGTTTACACCTTTCTCTCCTCTACTCTTCGACGACTTGTAAAATCGATGCTTGTTATTCTTGCTAGATTCGATATAAAACGATGTATCCCTTTGTTTTTAGCCGGAATACAAGTTTTCGCGCAGTTCTGAGAGAAAATTTACCCCTTTTTTCGTCTACTCTTCGACGACTTGTAAAATTGATGCTCGTGAATCTTGCTAGTTTCGATCTAAAACGATGTATCCGTTGTTTTGAGCCGGAATGCAAGTTTTCGCGCAGTTCTGAGAGAAAAAATTTACACCTTTTTCTCGTCTACTCTTCGACGACTTGTAAAATCGATGCTCTTGAATCGTGCTAGTTTCGATCTAAAACGATGTATCCCGTTGTTTTGAGCCGGAATACATGTTTTCGCGCAGTTCTGAGAGAAAAAGTTTACACCTTTCTCTCCTCTACTCTTCGACGACTTGTTAAATCGATGCTCGTTATTCATGCTAGTTTCGATATAAAACAATGTATCCCTTTGTTTGAGCCGGAATAGAAGTTTTCGCGCAGTTCTGAGAGAAAAAATTTTACACCTTTTTTTCGTCTACTCTTCGACGACTTGTAAAATCGATGCTCGTGAATCTTGCTAGTTTCAATCTAAAACGATGAATTCCGTTGTTTTGAGCCGGAATACAAATTTTCGCGCAGTTCTGAGAGAAAACATTTGCACCTTTTTTTCATCTACTCTTCGACGACTTGTAAAATCGATGCTCGTGAATCTTGCTAGTTTCGATCTAAAACGATGTATCCCGTTGTTTTGAGCCGGAATACAAGTTTTTCGCGCAGTTCTGAGAGAAAACGTTTACACCTTTCTCTCGTTTACTGTTCCACGACTTGTAAAATCGATGAAATCGATGCTCATGAATCTTGCTAGTTTCAATCTAAAACGATGTACCCTGTTGTTTTGAGCCGGAATAACAAGTTTTCGCGCAGTTTCTGAGAGAAGTTTACACCTTTCTCTCGGTCTACTCTTCGAAGACTTGACAAATCGATGCTCGTGAATCTTGCTAGTTTCGATCTAAAACGATGTATCCCGTTTTTTTGAGACGGAATACAAGTTTTCGCGCAGTTCTGAGAGGAAAAGTTTACACCTTTCTTTCGTCTACTCTTCGACGACTTGTAAAAACGATGCTCGTGAATCTGGCTAGTTTCGATCTAAAACGATGTATCTCGTTGTTTTGAGCCGGAATACAAGTTTTCGCGCAGTTCTGAGAGAAAAAATTTACACCTTTTTTTTATCTACCCTTCGACGACTTGTAAACTCGATGCTCGTGAATATTGCTAGTTTCGATCTAAAACGATGAATCCCGTTGTTTTGAGCCAGAATACAAGTTTTCGCGCAGTTCTGAGAGAAAACATTTGCACCTTTTTTTCATCTACTCTTCGACGACTTGTAAAATCGATGCTCGTGAATCTTGCTAGTTTCGAACTAAAACGATGTATCCCCGTTGTTTTGAGCCGGAATACGATTTTTCGCGCAGTTCTGAGAGAAAAAAGTTTACACCTTTTTCTCGTCTACTCTTCGACGACTTGTAAAATCGATGCTCGTGAATCTTGGCTAGTTTCGATCTAAAACGATGTATCCCGTTGTGTTTGAGCCGGAATACAAGTTTTCGCGCAGTTCTGAGAGAAGTTTACACCTTTCTCTCGTCTACTCTTCGAAGACTTGACAAATCGTTGCTCGTGAATCTTGCTATTTCGATCTAAAACCAATGTATCCCGTTGTTTTGAGACGGAATACAAGTTTTCGCGCAGTTCTGAGAGAAAACATTTGCACCTTTTTTTTCATCTACTCTTCGACGACTTGTAAAATCGATGCTCGTGAATCTTGCTAGATTCGATTTTAAAACGATGTATCCCGTTGTTTTGAGCCGGAATACAAGTTTTCGCGCAGTTCTGACGAGAAAAATTTTACACCTTTTTTTCATCTACTCTTCGACGACTCGTAAAATCGATGCTCGTGAGTCTTGCTAGTTTCGATCTAAAACGATGAATCCCGTTGTTTTGAGCCGGAATACAAGTTTTCGCGCAGTTCTGAGAGAAAATTTACCCCTTTTTTCGTCTACTCTTCGACGACTTGTAAAATCGATGCTCGTGAATCTGCTAGTTTCGATCTAAAACGATGTATCCCGTTGTTTTGAGCCGGAATGCAAGTTTTCGCGCAGTTCTGAGAAAGAAGTTTACAACTTTCTCTCGTCTACTCTTCGACGACTTGTAAAATCGATGCCCGTGAATCTTGCTAGTTTCGATCTAAAACGATGTATCCCGTTGTTTTGAGCCGGAATACAAGTTTTCTCGCAGTTCTGATAGAAAAAGTTGGCACCTTTCTCTCGTCTACTCTTCGACGAATTGTAAAATCGATGCTCGTGAATCTGGCTAGTTTCGATCTAAAACGATTGTATCTCGTTGATTTGAGCCGGAATACAAGTTTTCGCCGAGTTCTGAGAGAAAAAATTTACACCTTTTTTTCATCTACTCTTCGACGACTTGTAAAATCGATGCTCCTCAATCTTGCTAGTTTCGATCTAAAACGATGTATCTCGTTGTTTTGAGCCGGAATACAAGTTTTCGCACAGTCTGAGAGAAAAAATTTACACCTTTTTTTTCATCTACTCTTCGACGACTTGTAAAATCGATGCTCCTGATCTTGCTAGTTTTCGATCTAAACGATGAATCCGTTGTTGTGAGCCGGAATACAAGTTTTCGCGCAGTTCTGAGAGAAAACATTTACACCTTTTTTGCATCTACTCTTCGACGACTTGTAAAATCGATGTTTGTGAATCTTGCTAGTTTCGATCTAAAACGATGTATCCCGTTGTTTTGAGCCGGAATACAAGTTTTCGCGCAGTTCTGAGAGAAAAAATTTACACCTTTTTATCATCTCCTCTTCGACGACTTGTAAAATCGATGCTCCTGAATCTTGCTAGTTTCGATCTAAAACGAAGAATCCCGTTGTTGTGAGCCGGAATACAAGTTTTCGCGCAGCTCTGAGAGAAAACATTTACACCTTTTTTGCATCTACTCTTCGACGACTTGTAAAATCGATGTTCGTGAATCTTGCTAGATTCGATCTAAAATTATGTATGCCGTTGTTTTGAGCCGGAATACACGTTTTCGCGCAGTTCTGAGAGAAAAAGTTTGCACCTTTCTCTCGTCTACTCTTCGACGACTTGTAAAATAGATGCTCGTGAATCTTGCTAGATTCGATCTAAAATGATGCATCCCGTTGTTTTGAGCCGAATACAAGTTTTCGCGCAGTTCTGAGAAGAAGTTTACACCTTTCTCTCGTCTAATCTTCGACGACTTGTAAAATGGATGCTCGTGAATCTGCTAGTTTCGATCTAAAAACGATGTATCCGTTGTTTTGAGCCGGAATACAAGTTTTCGCGCAGTTCTGAGAAGAAGTTTACACCTTTCTCTCGTCTAATCTTCGACGACTTGTAAAATCGATGCTCGTGAGTCTTGCTAGTTTCGATCTAAAACGATGAATCCCGTTGTTTTGAGCCGGAATACAAGTTTTCGCGCAGTTCTGAGATAAAAAGTTTGCACCTTTCTCTCGTCTACTCTTCGACGACTTGTAAAATAGATGCTCGTGAATCTTGCTAGATTCGATCTAAATGATGCATCCCCGTTGTTTTGAGCCGGAATACAAGTTTTCGCGCAGTTCTGAGAGAAGTTTACACCTTTCTCTCGTCTAATCTTCGACGACTTGTAAAATGGATGCTCGTGAATCTTGCTAGTTTCGATCTAAAACGATGTATCCCGTTGTTTTGAGCCCGGAATACAAGTCTTCGCGCAGTTCTTAGAGAAAAAGTTTGCACTTTCTCTCATCTACTCTTCGACGACTTGTAAAATCGATGCTTGTGAATTTGCTTGTTTCGATCTAAAACGATGTATCCCTTTGTTTTTAGCCGGAATACAAATTTTCACGCAGTTCTGAGAGAAAAAATTTACACCTTTTTTTCATCTACTCTTCGACGACTTGTAAAATCGATGCTCCTCAATCTTGCTAGTTTCGATCTAAAACGATGTATCTCGTTGTTTTGAGCCGGAATACAAGTTTTCGCACAGTTCTGAGAGAAAAAATTTACACTTTTTTTCATCTACTCTTCGACGACTTGTAAAATCGATGCTCCTGATCTTGCTAGTTTCGATCTAAAACGATGAATCCCGTTGTTGTGAGCCGGAATACAAGTTTTCGCGCCAGTTCTGAGAGAAAACATTTACACCTTTTTTGCATCTACTCTCGACGACTTGTAAAATCGATGTTTGTGAATCTTGCTAGTTTCGATCTAAAACGATGTATCCCGTTGTTTTGAGCCGGAATACAAGTTTTCGCGCAGTTCTGAGAGAAAAAATTTACACCTTTTTATCATCTACTCTCGACGACTTGTAAAATCGATGCCTCCTGAATCTTGCTACTTTCGATCTAAAACGAAGAATCCCGTTGTTGTGAGCCGGAATACAAGTTTTCGCGCAGCTCTGAGAGAAAACATTTACACCTTTTTTTGCATCTACTCTTCGACGACTTGTAAAATCGATGTTCGTGAATCTTGCTAGATTCGATCTAAAATTATGTATGCCGTTGTTTTGAGCGGAATACACGTTTTCGCGCAGTTCTGAGAGAAAAAGTTTGCACCTTTCTCTCGTCTACTCTTCGACGACTTGTAAAATAGATGCTCGTGAATCTTGCTAGATTCGATCTAAAATGATGCATCCCGTTGTTTTGAGTGGAATACAAGTTTTCGCGCAGTTCTGAGAAGAAGTTTACACCTTTCTCTCGTCTAATCTTCGACGACTTGTAAAATCGATGCTCGTGAGTCTTGCTAGTTTCGATCTAAAACGATGAATCCCGTTGTTTTGACCCGGAATACAAGTTTTCGCGCAGTTCTGAGATAAAAAGTTTGCACCTTTCTCTCGTCTACTCTTCGACGACTTGTAAAATAGATGCTCGTGATCTTGCTAGATTCGATCTAAAATGATGCATCCCGTGGTTTTGAGCCGGAATACAAGTTTTCGCGCAGTTCTGAGAAGAAGTTTACACCTTTCTCTCGTCTAATCTTCGACGACTTGTAAAATGGATGCTCGTGAATCTTGCTAGTTTCGATCTAAAACGATGTATCCCGTTGTTTTGAGCCGGAATACAAGTCTTCGCGCAGTTCTTAGAGAAAAAGTTTGCACCTTTCTCTCATCTACTCTTCGACGACTTGTAAAATCGATGCTTGTGAATTTTGCTTGTTTCGATCTAAAACGATGTATCCCTTTGTTTGAGCCGGAATACAAATTTTCACGCAGTTCTTGAGAGAAAAAGTTTACACCTTCTCTCGTCTACTCTTCGACGACTTGTTAAAGTCGATGCTCGTGAATCTTGCTAGTTTCGATCTAAAACGATGTATCCCGTTGTTTTGAGCGGTATACAAGTTATCGCGCAGTTCTGAGAGAAGAATTTTACACCTTTTTCTCGTCTACTCTTCGAAGAATTGCAAAATCGATGCTCGTGAATCTTGCTAGTTTCGATTTTAAAACGGATGTATCCCGTTGTTTTGAGCCGGAATACCAGTTTTCGCGCAGTTCTGAGAGAAAAATTTACACCTTTTTCTCGTCTACTCTTCGACCACTTGTAAAAACGATGCTCGTGAAATTTGCTTGTTTTCGATCTAAAACGATGTATCCCGTTGTTTTGAGCCGGTACAAGTTTCCGCGCAGTTCTGAGAGAAAAAGTTTGCACATTTCTCTCGACTACTCTTCGACGACTTGTAAAATCGATGCTCGTGAATTTTGCTTGTTTCGATCTAAAACGATGTATCCCGTTCTTTTGAGCCGGAATACAAATTTTCGCGCAGTTCTGAGAGAAGAATTTTACACCTTTCTCTCGTCTACTCTTCGACGACTTGTAAAATTGATGCTCGTGAATCTGGCTAGTTTCAATCTAAAACGATGTATCTCGCTGTTTGAAGCCGGAAAACAAGTTTTCGCGCAGTTCTGAGAGAAAAAATTTACACCTTTTTCTCGTCTACTCTTCGACGACTTGTAAAAACGATGCTTGTGAATTTTGCTTGTTTCGATCTAAAACGATGTATCCCTTTGTTTTGAGCCGGAATACAAATTTTCACGCAGTTCTGAGAGAAAAAGTTTACACCTTTCTCTCGTCTACTCTTCGACGACTTGTAAAGTCGATGCTCGTGAATCTTGCTAGTTTCGATCTAAAACGATGTATCCCGTTGTTTTGAGCCGGTATACAAGTTATCGCGCAGTTCTGAGAGAAGAATTTTACACCTTTCTCTCGTCTACTCTTCGAAGAATTGCAAAATCGATGCTCGTGAATCTTGCTAGTTTCGATTTAAAACGATGTATCCCGTTGTTTTGAGCCGGAATTCATGTTTTCGCGCAGTTCTGAGGGAAAAGGGTGCGCCTTTTTCTCGTCTACTCTTCGACGACTTGTAAAATCGATGCTCGTGAATCTTGCTAGTTTCGATCTAAAACGATGTATCCCGTTGTTTTGAGCCGGAATACAAGTCTTCGCGCAGTCCTTAGAGAAATAGTTTGCACCTTTCTCTCATCTACTCTTCGACGACTTGTAAAATCGATGCTCGTGAATCTTGCTAGTTTCAATCTAAAACGATGTATCCCGTTGTTTTGAGCCGGAATACAAGTTTTCGCGCAGTTCTGAGAGAAAAAGTTTACACCTTTCTCGTCTACTCTTCGACGACTTGTAAAGTCGATGCTCGTGAATCTTGCTAGTTTCGATCTAAAACGATGTATCCCGTTGTTTTGAGCCGGTATACAAGTTATCGCGCAGTTCTGAGAGAAGAATTTTTACACCTTTTTCTCGTCTACTCTTCGAAGAATTGCAAAATCGATGCTCGTGAATCTTGCTAGTTTCGATTTAAAACGATGTATCCCGTTGTTTTGAGCCGGAATACCAGTTTTCGCGCAGTTCTGAGAGAAAAAATTTACACCTTTTTCTCGTCTACTCTTCGACCACATGTAAAAACGATGCTCGTGAAATTTGCTTGTTTCGATCTAAAACGATGTATCCCGTTGTTTTGAGCCGGTACAAGTTTCCGCGCAGTTCTGAGAGAAAAAGTTTGCACATTTCTCTCATCTACTCTTCGACGACTTGTAAAATCGATGCTTGTGAATTTTGCTTGTTTCGATCTAAAACGATGTATCCCTTTGTTTTTAGCCGGAATACAAATTTTCACGCAGTTCTGAGAGAAAAAATTTACACCTTTTTTTCATCTACTCTTCGACGACTTGTAAAATCGATGCTCCTCAATCTTGCTAGTTTCGATCTAAAACGATGTATCTCGTTGTTTTGAGCCGGAATACAAGTTTTCGCACAGTTCTGAGAGAAAAAATTTACACCTTTTTTTCATCTACTCTTCGACGACTTGTAAAATCGATGCTCCTGAATCTTGCTAGTTTCGATCTAAAACGATGAATCCCGTTGTTGTGAGCCGGAATACAAGTTTTCGCGCAGTTCTGAGAGAAAACATTTACACCTTTTTTGCATCTACTCTTCGACGACTTGTAAAATCGATGTTTGTGAATCTTGCTAGTTTCGATCTAAAACGATGTATCCCGTTGTTTTGAGCCGGAATACAAGTTTTCGCGCAGTTCTGAGAGAAAAAATTTACACCTTTTTATCATCTACTCTTCGACGACTTGTAAAATCGATGCTCCTGAATCTTGCTACTTTCGATCTAAAACGAAGAATCCCGTTGTTGTGAGCCGGAATACAAGTTTTCGCGCAGCTCTGAGAGAAAACATTTACACCTTTTTTGCATCTACTCTTCGACGACTTGTAAAATCGATGTTCGTGAATCTTGCTAGATTCGATCTAAAATTATGTATGCCGTTGTTTTGAGCCGGAATACACGTTTTCGCGCAGTTCTGAGAGAAAAAGTTTGCACCTTTCTCTCGTCTACTCTTCGACGACTTGTAAAATAGATGCTCGTGAATCTTGCTAGATTCGATCTAAAATGATGCATCCCGTTGTTTTGAGCCGGAATACAAGTTTTCGCGCAGTTCTGAGAAGAAGTTTACACCTTTCTCTCGTCTAATCTTCGACGACTTGTAAAATCGATGCTCGTGAGTCTTGCTAGTTTCGATCTAAAACGATGAATCCCGTTGTTTTGACCCGGAATACAAGTTTTCGCGCAGTTCTGAGATAAAAAGTTTGCACCTTTCTCTCGTCTACTCTTCGACGACTTGTAAAATAGATGCTCGTGAATCTTGCTAGATTCGATCTAAAATGATGCATCCCGTGGTTTTGAGCCGGAATACAAGTTTTCGCGCAGTTCTGAGAAGAAGTTTACACCTTTCTCTCGTCTAATCTTCGACGACTTGTAAAATGGATGCTCGTGAATCTTGCTAGTTTCGATCTAAAACGATGTATCCCGTTGTTTTGAGCCGGAATACAAGTCTTCGCGCAGTTCTTAGAGAAAAAGTTTGCACCTTTCTCTCATCTACTCTTCGACGACTTGTAAAATCGATGCTTGTGAATTTTGCTTGTTTCGATCTAAAACGATGTATCCCTTTGTTTTGAGCCGGAATACAAATTTTCACGCAGTTCTGAGAGAAAAAGTTTACACCTTTCTCTCGTCTACTCTTCGACGACTTGTAAAGTCGATGCTCGTGAATCTTGCTAGTTTCGATCTAAAACGATGTATCCCGTTGTTTTGAGCCGGTATACAAGTTATCGCGCAGTTCTGAGAGAAGAATTTTACACCTTTTTCTCGTCTACTCTTCGAAGAATTGCAAAATCGATGCTCGTGAATCTTGCTAGTTTCGATTTAAAACGATGTATCCCGTTGTTTTGAGCCGGAATACCAGTTTTCGCGCAGTTCTGAGAGAAAAAATTTACACCTTTTTCTCGTCTACTCTTCGACCACTTGTAAAAACGATGCTCGTGAAATTTGCTTGTTTCGATCTAAAACGATGTATCCCGTTGTTTTGAGCCGGTACAAGTTTCCGCGCAGTTCTGAGAGAAAAAGTTTGCACATTTCTCTCGACTACTCTTCGACGACTTGTAAAATCGATGCTCGTGAATTTTGCTTGTTTCGATCTAAAACGATGTATCCCGTTCTTTTGAGCCGGAATACAAATTTTCGCGCAGTTCTGAGAGAAGAATTTTACACCTTTCTCTCGTCTACTCTTCGACGACTTGTAAAATTGATGCTCGTGAATCTGGCTAGTTTCAATCTAAAACGATGTATCTCGCTGTTTGAAGCCGGAAAACAA
Organism: Amblyomma americanum; assembly: GCF_052857255.1. Taxonomy (NCBI): domain Eukaryota; kingdom Metazoa; phylum Arthropoda; class Arachnida; order Ixodida; family Ixodidae; genus Amblyomma; species Amblyomma americanum. The sequence continues at coordinate 26,145 of NW_027526527.1, forward strand.
GTTTTCGCGCAGTTCTGAGAGAAAAAATTTACACCTTTTTCTCGTCTACTCTTCGACGACTTGTAAAAACGATGCTTGTGAATTTTGCTTGTTTCGATCTAAAACGATGTATCCCTTTGTTTTGAGCCGGAATACAAATTTTCACGCAGTTCTGAGAGAAAAAGTTTACACCTTTCTCTCGTCTACTCTTCGACGACTTGTAAAGTCGATGCTCGTGAATCTTGCTAGTTTCGATCTAAAACGATGTATCCCGTTGTTTTGAGCCGGTATACAAGTTATCGCGCAGTTCTGAGAGAAGAATTTTACACCTTTCTCTCGTCTACTCTTCGAAGAATTGCAAAATCGATGCTCGTGAATCTTGCTAGTTTCGATTTAAAACGATGTATCCCGTTGTTTTGAGCCGGAATTCATGTTTTCGCGCAGTTCTGAGGGAAAAGGGTGCACCTTTTTCTCGTCTACTCTTCGACGACTTGTAAAATCGATGCTCGTGAATCTTGCTAGTTTCGATCTAAAACGATGTATCCCGTTGTTTTGAGCCGGAATACAAGTCTTCGCGCAGTCCTTAGAGAAATAGTTTGCACCTTTCTCTCATCTACTCTTCGACGACTTGTAAAATCGATGCTCGTGAATCTTGCTAGTTTCAATCTAAAACGATGTATCCCGTTGTTTTGAGCCGGAATACAAGTTTTCGCGCAGTTCTGAGAGAAAAAGTTTACACCTTTCTCGTCTACTCTTCGACGACTTGTAAAGTCGATGCTCGTGAATCTTGCTAGTTTCGATCTAAAACGATGTATCCCGTTGTTTTGAGCCGGTATACAAGTTATCGCGCAGTTCTGAGAGAAGAATTTTACACCTTTTTCTCGTCTACTCTTCGAAGAATTGCAAAATCGATGCTCGTGAATCTTGCTAGTTTCGATTTAAAACGATGTATCCCGTTGTTTTGAGCCGGAATACCAGTTTTCGCGCAGTTCTGAGAGAAAAAATTTACACCTTTTTCTCGTCTACTCTTCGACCACATGTAAAAACGATGCTCGTGAAATTTGCTTGTTTCGATCTAAAACGATGTATCCCGTTGTTTTGAGCCGGTACAAGTTTCCGCGCAGTTCTGAGAGAAAAAGTTTGCACATTTCTCTCGACTACTCTTCGACGACTTGTAAAATCGATGCTCGTGATCTTGCTAGTTTCGATATAAAACGACGTATCCCTTTGTTTTGAGCCGGAATAGAAGTTTTCGCGCAGTTCTGAGAGAAAAAATTTACACCTTTTTTTCCTCTACTCTTCGACGACTTGTAAAATCGATGCTCGTGAATCTTGCTAGTTTCGATCTATACCGATGTATCCTGTTGTTTTGAGCCAGAATACAAGTTTTCGCGCAGTTCTGAGAGAAAACTTTACACCTTTCTCTCGTCTACTCTTCGACGACTTGTAAAAACGATGCTCGTGAATTTTGCTTGTTTCGATCTAAAACGATGTATCCCGTTCTTTTGAGCCGGAATACAAATTTTCGCGCAGTTCTGAGAGAAGAATTTTACACCTTTCTCTCGTCTACTCTTCGACGACTTGTAAAATTGATGCTCGTGAATCTGGCTAGTTTCAATCTAAAACGATGTATCTCGCTGTTTGAAGCCGGAAAACAAGTTTTCGCGCAGTTCTGAGAGAAAAAATTTACACCTTTTTCTCGTCTACTCTTCGACGACTTGTAAAAACGATGCTTGTGAATTTTGCTTGTTTCGATCTAAAACGATGTATCCCTTTGTTTTGAGCCGGAATACAAATTTTCACGCAGTTCTGAGAGAAAAAGTTTACACCTTTCTCTCGTCTACTCTTCGACGACTTGTAAAGTCGATGCTCGTGAATCTTGCTAGTTTCGATCTAAAACGATGTATCCCGTTGTTTTGAGCCGGTATACAAGTTATCGCGCAGTTCTGAGAGAAGAATTTTACACCTTTCTCTCGTCTACTCTTCGAAGAATTGCAAAATCGATGCTCGTGAATCTTGCTAGTTTCGATTTAAAACGATGTATCCCGTTGTTTTGAGCCGGAATTCATGTTTTCGCGCAGTTCTGAGGGAAAAGGGTGCACCTTTTTCTCGTCTACTCTTCGACGACTTGTAAAATCGATGCACGTGAATCTTGCTAGTTTCGATCTAAAACGATGTATCCCGTTGTTTTGAGCCGGAATACAAGTCTTCGCGCAGTCCTTAGAGAAATAGTTTGCACCTTTCTCTCATCTACTCTTCGACGACTTGTAAAATCGATGCTCGTGAATCTTGCTAGTTTCAATCTAAAACGATGTATCCCGTTGTTTTGAGCCGGAATACAAGTTTTCGCGCAGTTCTGAGAGAAAAAGTTTACACCTTTCTCTCGTCTACTCTTCGACGACTTCTAAAAACGATGCTCGTGAATTTTGCTTGTTTCGATCTAAAACGATGTATCCCGTTGTTTTGAGCCGGTACAAGTTTCCGCGCAGTTCTGAGAGAAAAAGTTTGCACATTTCTCTCGACTACTCTTCGACGACTTGTAAAATCGATGCTTGTGATCTTGCTAGTTTCGATATAAAACGACGTATCCCTTTGTTTTGAGCCGGAATAGAAGTTTTCGCGCAGTTCTGAGAGAAAAAATTTACACCTTTTTTTCCTCTACTCTTCGACGACTTGTAAAATCGATGCTCGTGAATCTTGCTAGTTTCGATCTATAACGATGTATCCCGTTGTTTTGAGCCGGAATACAAGTTTTCGCGCAGTTCTGAGAGAAAAATTTACACCTTTCTCTCGTCTACTCTTCGACGACTTGTAAAAACGATGGTCCTAAAACGATGTATCCCGTTGTTTTGAGCCGGAACACAAGTTTTCGCGCAGTTCTGAGAGAAAAATTTTACACCTTTTTTTATCTACTCTCGACGACTTGTAAAATCGATGCTCGTGAATCTTGCTAGTTTCTATCTAGAACGATGTATCTCGTTGTTTTGAGCCGGAATACACGTTTTCGCGCAGTTCTGAGAGAAAAAGTTTACACCTTTCTCTCGTCTACTCTTCGACGACTTGTAAAAACGATGCTCGTGAATTTTGCTTGTTTCGATCTAAAACGATGTATCCGTTGTTTTGAGCCGGAATACTGTTTTCGTGCAGTTCTGAGAGAAGAAGTTTACACCTTTCTCTCGTCTACTCTTCGACGAATTGTAAAATCGATGCTCGTGAATCTGGCTAGTTTCGATCTTAAAACGATTTTACTCGTTGTTTTGAGCCGGGAATACAAGTTTTCGCGCAGTTCTGAGAGAAAAAATTTACACCTTTTTTTCATCTACTCTTCGACGACTTGTAAATCGATGCTCCTGAATCTTGCTAGTTCCGATCTAAAACGATGTATCTCGTTGTTTTGAGCCGGAATACAAGTTTTCGCACAGTTCTGAGAGAAAAAATTTACACCTTTTTTTCATCTACTCTTCGACGACTTGTAAAATCGATGCACCTGAATCTTGCTAGTTTCGATCTAAAACGATGAATCCCTTTGTTGTGAGGCCGGAATACAAGTTTTCGCGCAGTTCTGAGAGAAAAACATTTACACCTTTTTTGCATCTACTCTTCGACGACTTGTAAAATCGATGTTTGTGAATCTTGCTAGTTTCGATCTAAAACAATGTATCCCGTTGTTTTGAGCCGGAATACAAGTTTTCGCGCAGTTCTGAGAGAAAAATTTACACCTTTTTTTCATCTACTCTTCGACCGACTTGTAAAATCGATGCTCCTGAATCTTGCTAGTTTCGATCTAAAACGAAGAATCCCGTTGTTGTGAGCCGGAATACAAGTTTTCGCGCAGTTCTGAGAGAAAACATTTACACCTTTTTTGCATCTACTCTTCGACGACTTGTAAAATCGATGTTCGTGAATCTTGCTAGTTTCGATCTAAAACGATGTATCCCGTTGTTTTGAGCCGGAATACATGTTTTCGCGCAGTTCTGAGGGAAAAGGTTGCACCTTTTTCTCGTCTACTCTTCGACGACTTGTAAAATGGATGCTCGTGAATCATGCTAGTTTCGATCTAAAACGATGTATCCCGTTGTTTTGAGCCGGAATACAAGTCTTCGCGCAGTTCTTAGAGAAAAAGTTTGCACCTTTCTCTCATCTACTCTTCGACGGCTTGTAAAATCGATGCTCGTGAATCTTGCTAGTTTCAATCTAAAACGATGTATCCCGTTGTTTTGAGCCAGAATACAAGTTTTCGCGCAGTTCTGAGAGAAAAAGTTTACACCTTTCTCTCGTCTACTCTTCGACGACTTGTAAAAACGATGCTCGTGAATTTTGCTTGTTTCGATCTAATACGATGTATCCCGTTGTTTTGAGCCGGAATACAAGTTTTCGCGCAGTTCTGAGAGAAAAAGTTTGCACCTTTCTCTCGTCTACTCTTCCACGACTTGTAAAATCGATGATCGTGATTCTTGCTAGATTCGATCTAAAATGATGTATCCCGTTGTTTTGAGCCTGAATACATGTTTTCGCGCAGTTCTGAGAGAAAAAATTTACACCTTTTTCTCGTCTACTCTTCGACGACTTGTAAAAACGATGCTCGTGAATTTTGCTTGTTTCGATCTAAAACGATGTATCCCTTTGTTTTGAGCCGGAATACAAATTTTCACGCAGTTCTGAGAGAAAAAGTTTACACCTTTCTCTCGTCTACTCTTCGACGACTTGTAAAGTCGATGCTCGTGAATCTTGCTAGTTTCGATCTAAAACGATGTATCCCGTTGTTTTGAGCCGGAATACAAGTTTTCGCGCAGTTCTGAGAGAAAAATTTACACCTTTCTCTCGTCTACTCTTCGACGACTTGTAAAAACGATGGTCCTAAAACGATGTATCCCGTTGTTTTGAGCCGGAACACAAGTTTTCGCGCAGTTCTGAGAGAAAAATTTTACAGCTTTTTTTTATCTACTCTTCGACGACTTGTAAAATCGATGCTCGTGAATCTTGCTAGTTTCTATCTAGAACGATGTATCTCGTTGTTTTGAGCCGGAATACACGTTTTCGCGCAGTTCTGAGAGAAAAAGTTTACACCTTTCTCTCGTCTACTCTTTGACGACTTGTAAAAACGATGCTCGTGAATTTTGCTTGTTTCGATCTAAAACGATGTATCCCGTTGTTTTGAGCCGGAATACAAGTTTTCGTGCAGTTCTGAGAGAAGAAGTTTACACCTTTCTCTCGTCTACTCTTCGACGACTTGTAAAGTCGATGCTCGTGAATCTTGCTAGTTTCGATCTAAAACGATGTATCCCGTTGTTTTGAGCCGGTATACAAGTTTTCGCGCAGTTCTGAGAGAAGAATTTTACACCTTTCTCTCGTCTACTCTTCGAAGAATTGCAAAATCAATGCTCGTGAATATTGCTAGTTTCGATATAAAACGATGTATCCCGTTGTTTTGAGCCGGAATACCAGTTTTCGCGCAGTTCTGAGAGAAAAAGTTTAAACCTTTCTCTCGTCTACTCTTCGACGACTTGTAAAATCGATGCTCGTGAATCTGGCTAGTTTCAATCTAAAACGATGTATCTCGTTGTTTTGAGCCGGAAAACAAGTTTTCGCGCAGTTCTGAGAGAAAAAATTTACACCTTTTTCTCGTCTACTCTTCGACGACTTGTAAAAACGATGCTTGTGAATTTTGCTTGTTTCGATCTAAAACGATGTATCCCGTTGTTTTGAGCCGGAATACAAGTTTTCGCGCAGTTCTGAGAGAAAACGTTTGCACCTTTCTCTCGTCTACTCTTCGACGACTTGTAAAATCGATGCTCGCGAATCGTGCTAGTTTCGATCTAAAACGATGTATCCCGTTGTTTTGAGCCGGAATACAAGTTTTCGCGCAGTTCTGAGCGAAGAAGTTTACACCTTTCTCTCGTCTACTCTTCGAAAACTTGAAAAATCGATGCTCGTGAATCTTGCTAGTTTCGATCTAAAACGATGAATCCCGTTGTTTTGAGCCGGAATACAAGTTTTCGCGCAGATCTGAGAGAAAACATTTGCACCTTTTTTTCATCTACTCTTCGACGACTTGTAAAATCGATGCTCGTGAATCTTGCTAGTTTCGATCTAAAACGATGTATCCCGTTGTTTTGAGCCGGAATACAAGTTTTCGCGCAGTTCTGAGAGAAAAAATTTACACCTTTTTTTCATCTACTCTTCGACGACTTGTAAAATCGATGCTCCTGAATCTTGCTAGTTTCGATCTAAAACGATGTATCCCGTTGTTTTGAGCCGGAATACATGTTTTCGCGCAGTTCTGAGGGAAAAGGTTGCACCTTTTTCTCGTCTACTCTTCGACGACTTGTAAATGGATGCTCGTGAATCTTGCTAGTTTCGATCTAAAACGATGTATCCCGTTGTTTTGAGCCGGAATACAAGTCTTCGCGCAGTTCTTAGAGAAAAAGTTTGCACCTTTCTCTCATCTACTCTTCGACGACTTGTAAAATCGATGCTCGTGAATCTTGCTAGTTTCAATCTAAAACGATGTATCCCGTTGTTTTGAGCCGGAATACAAGTTTTCGCGCAGTTCTGAGAGAAAAAGTTTACACCTTTCTCTCGTCTACTCTTCGACGACTTGTAAAAACGATGCTCGTGAATTTTGCTTGTTTCGATCTAATACGATGTATCCCGTTGTTTTGAGCCGGAATACAAGTTTTCGCGCAGTTCTGAGAGAAAAAGTTTGCACCTTTCTCTCGTCTACTCTTCGACGACTTGTAAAATCGATGCTCGTGATTCTTGCTAGTTTCGATATAAAACGATGTATCCCTTTGTTTTGAGCCGGAATAGAAGCTTTCGCGCAGTTCTGAGAGAAAAAATTTACACCTTTTTTTCCTCTACTCTTCGACGACTTGTAAAATCGATGCTCGTGAATCTTGCTAGTTTCAATCTATAACGATGTATCCTGTTGTTTTGAGCCAGAATACAAGTTTTCGCGCAGTTCTGAGAGAAAACTTTACACCTTTCTCTCGTCTACTCTTCGACGACTTGTAAAAACGATGCTCGTGAATTTTGCTTGTTTCGATCTAAAACGATGTATCCCGTTCTTTTGAGCCGGAATACAAATTTTCGCGCAGTTCTGAGAGAAGAATTTTACACCTTTCTCTCGTCTACTCTTCGAAGACTTGCAAAATCGATGCTCGTGAATCTGGCTAGTTTCGATCTAAAACTGTGTATCCCTTTGTTTTGAGCCGGAATACAAATTTTCACGCAGTTCTGAGAGAAAAAGTTTACACCTTTCTCTCGTCTACTCTTCGACGACTTGTAAAGTCGATGCTCGTGAATCTTGCTAGTTTCGATCTAAAACGATGTATCCCGTTGTTTTGAGCCGGTATACAAGTTATCGCGCAGTTCTGAGAGAAGAATTTTACACCTTTCTCTCGTCTACTCTTCGAAGAATTGCAAAATCGATGCTCGTGAATCTTGCTAGTTTCGATTTAAAACGATGTATCCCGTTGTTTTGAGCCGGAATACCAGTTTTCGCGCAGTTCTGAGAGAAAAAATTTACACCTTTTTCTCGTCTACTCTTCGACCACTTGTAAAAACGATGCTCGTGAATTTTGCTTGTTTCGATCTAAAACGATGTATCCCGTTGTTTTGAGCCGGAATACAAGTTTTCGCGCAGTTCTGAGAGAAAAACTTTACACCTTTTTGTCATCTACTCTTCGACGACTTGTAAAATCGATGCTCGTGAATCTTGCTAGATTCGATCTAAAATGATGCATCCCGTTGTTTTGAGCCGGAATACAAGTTTTCGCGCAGTTCTGAGAAAAAAAGTTTACACCTTTCTCCTCTACTCTTCGACGACTTGTAAAATCGATGCCCGGGAATCTTGCTAGTTTCGATGTAAAATGATCTATACCGTTGTTTTGAGCCGGAATACAAGTTTTCGCGCAGTTCTGAGAGAAGAAGTTTACACCTTTCTCTCGTCTAATCTTCGAAGACTTGAAAAAACGATGCGCGTGAATCTTGCTAGTTTCGATCTAAAACGATGTATCCCGTTGTTTTGAGACGGAATAATAGTTTTCGCGCAGTTCTGAGAGAAAAAGTTTACACCTTTCTCTCGTCTACTCTTCGACGACTTGTAAAATCGATGCTCGTGAATCTGGCTATTTTCGATCTAAAACGATGTATCTCGTTGTTTTGAGCCGGAATACAAGTTTTCGCGCAGTTCTGAGAGAAAAATTTTACACCTTTTTTTCATCATCTCTTCGACGACTTGTAAAATCGATGCTCGTGAATCTTGCTAGTTTCGATCTAAAACGATGAATCCCTTTGTTTTGAGTCGGAATACAAGTTTTCGCGCAGTTCTGAGAGAAAACATTTGCACCTTTCTCTCGTCTACTCTTCGACGACTTGTAAAATAGATGCTCGTGAATCTTGCTAGATTCGATCTAAAATGATGCATCCCGTTGTTTTGAGCAGGAATACAAGTTTTCGCGCAGTTCTGAGAAAAAAAGTTTACAACTTTCTCTCGTCTACTCTTCGACGACTTGTAAAATCGATGCTCGTGAATCTTGCTAGTTTCGATCTAAAACGATGTATCCCGTTGTTTTGAGCCGGAATACAAGTTTTCGCGCAGTTCTGAGAGAAAAATTTTACACCTTTTTTTCATCTACTCTTCGACGACTTGTAAAAACGATGCTCGTGAATTTTGCTTGTTTCGATCTAAAACGATGTATCCCGTTGTTTTGAGCCGGAATACAAGTTTTCGCGCAGTTCTGAGAGAAAAAGTTTGCACCTTTCTCTCGTCTACTCTTCGACGACTTGTAAAATCGATGCTCGTGAATCGTGCTAGTTTCGATCTAAAACGATGTATCCCGTTGTTTTGAGCCGGAATACAAGTTTTCGCGCAGTTCTGAGCGAAGAAGTTTACACCTTTCTCTCGTCTACTCTTCGAAAACTTGAAAAATCGATGCTCGTGAATCTTGCTAGTTTCGATCTAAAACGATTTATCCCGTTGTTTTGAGACGGAATACAAGTTTTCGCGCACTTCTGAGAGAAAAATTTTACACCTTTTTTTCATCTACTCTTCGAAGACTTGTAAAAACGATGCTCGTGAATTTTGCTTGTTTCGATCTAAAACGATGTATCCCGTTGTTTTGAGCCGGAATACAAGTTTTCGCGCAGTTCTGAGAGAAAAAGTTTGCACCTTTCTCTCGTCTACTCTTCGACGACTTGTAAATCGATGCTCGTGAATCGTGCTAGTTTCGATCTAAAACGATGTATCCCGTTGTTTTGAGCCGGAATACAAGTTTTCGCGCAGTTCTGAGAGAAAAAGTTTACACCTTTCTCTCGTCTACTCTTCGACGACTTGTAAACTCGATGCTCGTGAATCTTGCTAGTTTCGATCTAAAACGATGTATCCCGTTGTTTTGAGCCGGAATACAAGTTTTCGCGCATGCACATTTCTCTCGTCTACTCTTCGACGACTTGTAAAATTGATGCTCGTGAATCTTGCTAGATTCAATCTAAAACGATGTATCCCGTTGTTTTGAGCCGGAATATAAGTTTTCGCGCAGTTCTGAGAGAAAACATTTGCACCTTTTTGTCATCTACTCTTCGACGACTTGTAAAATCGATGCTCGTGAATCTTGCTAGTTTCGATCTAAAACGATGTATCCCGTTGTTTTGAGGTGGAATACAAGTTTTGGCGCAGTTCTGAGAGGAAAAGTTTGCACCTTTCTCTCGTCTACTCTTCGACGACTTGTAAAATCGATGCTCGTGAATCTTGCTAGATTCGATCTAAAATGATGCATCCCGTTGTTTTGAGCCGGAATACAAGTTTTCGCGCAGTTCTGAGAAAAAACGTTTACACCTTTCTCTCGTCTACTCTTCGATGACTTGTAAAATCGATGCTCGTGAATCTTGCTAGATTCGATCTAAAATGATGCATCCCGTTGTCTTGAGCAGGAATACAAGTTTTCGCGCAGTTCTGAGAAAAAAAGTTTACAACTTTCTCTCGTCTACTCTTCGACGACTTGTAAAATCGATGCTCGTGAATCTTGCTAGTTTCGATCTAAAACGATGTATCCCGTTGTTTTGAGCCGGAATACAAGTTTTCGCGCAGTTCTGAGAGAAAAATTTTACACCTTTTTTTCATCTACTCTTCGACGACTTGTAAAAACGATACTCGTGAATTTTGCTTGTTTCGATCTAAAACGATGTATCCCGTTGTTTTGAGCCGGAATACAAGTTTTCGCGCAGTTCTGAGAGAAAAAGTTTGCACCTTTCTCTCGTCTACTCTTCGACGACTTGTAAAATCGATGCTCGTGAATCGTGCTAGTTTCGATCTAAAACGATGTATCCCGTTGTTTTGAGCCGGAATACAAGTTTTCGCGCAGTTCTGAGCGAAGAAGTTTACACCTTTCTCTCGTCTACTCTTCGAAAACTTGAAAAATCGATGCTCGTGAATCTTGCTAGTTTCGATCTAAAACGATGTATCCCGTTGTTTTGAGACGGAATACAAGTTTTCGCGCACTTCTGAGAGAAAAATTTTACACCTTTTTTTCATCTACTCTTCGACGACTTGTAAAAACGATGCTCGTGAATTTTGCTTGTTTCGATCTAAAACGATGTATCCCGTTGTTTTGAGCCGGAATACAAGTTTTCGCGCAGTTCTGAGAGAAAAAGTTTGCACCTTTCTCTCGTCTACTCTTCGACGACTTGTAAATCGATGCTCGTGAATCGGGCTAGTTTCGATCTAAAACGATGTATCCCGTTGTTTTGAGCCGAAATACAAGTTTTCGCGCAGTTCTGAGAGAAAAAGTTTACACCTTTCTCTCGTCTACTCTTCGACGACTTGTAAACTCGATGCTCGTGGATATTGCAAGTTTCGATCTAAAACGATGAATCCCGTTGTTTTGAGCCGGAATACAAGTTTTCGCGCAGTTCTGAGAGAAAACATTTGCACCTTTTTTTCATCTACTCTTCGACGACTTGTAAAATCGATGCTCGTGAATCTTGCTAGTTTCGTTCTAAAACGATGTATCCCGTTGTTTTGAGCCGGAATACAAGTTTTCGCGCATGCACCTTTCTCTCGTCTACTCTTCGACGACTTGTAAAATCGATGCTCGTGAATCTTGCTAGATTCAATCTAAAACGATGTATCCCGTTGTTTTGAGCCGGAATATAAGTTTTCGCGCAGTTCTGAGAGAAAACATTTGCACCTTTTTGTCATCTACTCTCCGACGACTTGTAAAATCGATGCTCGTGAATCTTGCTAGTTTCGATCTAAAACGATGTATCCCGTTGTTTTGAGGTGGAATACAAGTTTTCGCGCAGTTCTGAGAGAAAAAGTTTACACCTTTCTCTCGTCTACTCTTCGACGACTTGTAAATCGATGCTCGTGAATCGTGCTAGTTTCGATCTAAAACGATGTATCCCGTTGTTTTGAGCCGGAATACAAGTTTTCGCGCAGTTCTGAGAGAAAAAGTTTACACCTTTCTCTCGTCTACTCTTCGACGACTTGTAAACTCGATGCTCGTGGATATTGCAAGTTTCGATCTAAAACGATGAATCCCGTTGTTTTGAGCCGGAATACAAGTTTTCGCGCAGTTCTGAGAGAAAACATTTGCACCTTTTTTTCATCTACTCTTCGACGACTTGTAAAATCGATGCTCGTGAATCTTGCTAGTTTCGATCTAAAACGATGTATCCCGTTGTTTTGAGCCGGAATACAAGTTTTCGCGCATGCACATTTCTCTCGTCTACTCTTCGACGACTTGTAAAATCGATGCTCGTGAATCTTGCTAGATTCAATCTAAAACGATGTATCCCGTTGTTTTGAGCCGGAATATAAGTTTTCGCGCAGTTCTGAGAGAAAACATTTGCACCTTTTTGTCATCTACTCTTCGACGACTTGTAAAATCGATGCTCGTGAATCTTGCTAGTTTCGATCTAAAACGATGTATCCCGTTGTTTTGAGGTGGAATACAAGTTTTCGCGCAGTTCTGAGAGGAAAAGTTTGCACCTTTCTCTCGTCTACTCTTCGACGACTTGTAAAATCGATGCTCGTGAATCTTGCTAGTTTCGATCTAAAACGATGTATCCCGTTGTTTTGAGCCGGAATACAAGTTTTCGCGCAGTTCTGAGCGAAGAAGTTTACACCTTTCTCTCGTCTACTCTTCGAAAACTTGAAAAATCGATGCTCGTGAATTTTGCTTGTTTCGATCTAAAACGATGTATCCCTTTGTTTTGAGCCGGAATACAAGTTTTCGCGCAGTTCTGAGAGAAAAAGTTTGCACCTTTCTCTCGTCTACTCTTCGAAAACTTGAAAAATCGATGCTCGTGAATCTTGCTAGTTTCGATCTAAAACGATGTATCCCGTTGTTTTGAGACGGAATACAAGTTTTCGCGCACTTCTGAGAGAAAAATTTTACACCTTTTTTTCATCTACTCTTCGACGACTTGTAAAAACGATGCTCGTGAATTTTGCTTGTTTCGATCTAAAACGATGTATCCCGTTGTTTTGAGCCGGAATACAAGTTTTCGCGCAGTTCTGAGAGAAAAAGTTTGCACCTTTCTCTCGTCTACTCTTCGACGACTTGTATATCGATGCTCGTGAATCGGGCTAGTTTCGATCTAAAACGATGTATCCCGTTGTTTTGAGCCGGAATACAAGTTTTCGCGCAGTTCTGAGAGAAAAAGTTTACACCTTTCTCTCGTCTACTCTTCGACGACTTGTAAACTCGATGCTCGTGGATATTGCAAGTTTCGATCTAAAACGATGTATCCCGTTGTTTTGAGCCGGAATACAAGTTTTCGCGCATGCACATTTCTCTCGTCTACTCTTCGACGACTTGTAAAATCGATGCTCGTGAATCTTGCTAGATTCAATCTAAAACGATGTATCCCGTTGTTTTGAGCCGGAATATAAGTTTTCGCGCAGTTCTGAGAGAAAACATTTGCACCTTTTTGTCATCTACTCTTCGACGACTTGTAAAATCGATGCTCGTGAATCTTGCTAGTTTCGATCTAAAACGATGTATCCCGTTGTTTTGAGGTGGAATACAAGTTTTCGCGCAGTTCTGAGAGGAAAAGTTTGCACCTTTCTCTCGTCTACTCTTCGACGACATGTAAAATCGATGCTCGTGAATCTTGCTAGATTCGATCTAAAATGATGCATCCCGTTGTTTTGAGCCGGAATACAAGTTTTCGCGCAGTTCTGAGAAAAAAAGTTTACACCTTTCTCTCGTCTACTCTTCGATGACTTGTAAAATCGATGCTCGTGAATCTTGCTAGATTCGATCTAAAATGATGCATCCCGTTGTTTTGAGCAGGAATACAAGTTTTCGCGCAGTTCTGAGAAAAAAAGTTTACAACTTTCTCTCGTCTACTCTTCGACGACTTGTAAAATCGATGCTCGTGAATCTTGCTAGTTTCGATCTAAAACGATGTATCCCGTTGTTTTGAGCCGGAATACAAGTTTTCGCGCAGTTCTGAGAGAAAAATTTTACACCTTTTTTTCATCTACTCTTCGACGACTTGTAAAAACGATGCTCGTGAATTTTGCTTGTTTCGATCTAAAACGATGTATCCTGTTGTTTTGAGCCGGAATACAAGTTTTCGCGCAGTTCTGAGAGAAAAAGTTTGCACCTTTCTCTCGTCTACTCTTCGACGACTTGTAAAATCGATGCTCGTGAATCGTGCTAGTTTCGATCTAAAACGATGTATCCCGTTGTTTTGAGCCGGAATACAAGTTTTCGCGCAGTTCTGAGCGAAGAAGTTTACACCTTTCTCTCGTCTACTCTTCGAAAACTTGAAAAATCGATGCTCGTGAATCTTGCTAGTTACGATCTAAAACGTTGTATCCCGTTGTTTTGAGACGGAATACAAGTTTTCGCGCACTTCTGAGAGAAAAATTTTACACCTTTTTTTCATCTACTCTTCGACGACTTGTAAAAACGATGCTCGTGAATTTTGCTTGTTTCGATCTAAAACGATGTATCCCGTTGTTTTGAGCCGGAATACAAGTTTTCGCGCAGTTCTGAGAGAAAAAGTTTGCACCTTTCTCTCGTCTACTCTTCGACGACTTGTAAATCGATGCTCGTGAATCGGGCTAGTTTCGATCTAAAACGATGTATCCCGTTGTTTTGAGCCGGAATACAAGTTTTCGCGCAGTTCTGAGAGAAAAAGTTTACACCTTTCTCTCGTCTACTGTTCGACGACTTGTAAACTCGATGCTCGTGGATATTGCAAGTTTCGATCTAAAACGATGAATCCCGTTGTTTTAGCCGGAATACAAGTTTTCGCGCAGTTCTGAGAGAAAACATTTGCACCTTTTTTTCATCTACTCTTCGACGACTTGTAAAATCGATGCTCGTGAATCTTGCTAGTTTCGATCTAAAACGATGTATCCCGTTGTTTTGAGCCGGAATACAAGTTTTCGCGCATGCACCTTTCTCTCGTCTACTCTTCGACGACTTGTAAAATCGATGCTCGTGAATCTTGCTAGATTCAATCTAAAACAATGTATCCCGTTGTTTTGAGCCGGAATATAAGTTTTCGCGCAGTTCTGAGAGAAAACATTTGCACCTTTTTGTCATCTACTCTTCGACGACTTGTAAAATCGATGCTCGTGAATCTTGCTAGTTTCGATCTAAAACGATGTATCCCGTTGTTTTGAGGTGGAATACAAGTTTTCGCGCAGTTCTGAGAGGAAAAGTTTGCACCTTTCTCTCGTCTACTCTTCGACGACTTGTAAAATCGATGCTCGTGAATCTTGCTAGATTCGATCTAAAATGATGCATCCCGTTGTTTTGAGCCGGAATACAAGTTTTCGCGCAGTTCTGAGAAAAAAAGTTTACACCTTTTCTCGTCTACTCTTCGACGACTTGTAAAAACGATGCTCGTGAATTTTGCTTGTTTCGATCTAATACGATGTATCCCGTTGTTTTGAGCCGGAATACAAGTTTTCGCGCAGTTCTGAGAGAAAAAGTTTGCACCTTTCTCTCGTCTACTCTTCGACGACTTGTAAAAACGATGCTCGTGATTCTTGCTAGTTTCGATATAAAACGATGTATCCCTTTGTTTTGAGCCGGAATAGAAGCTTTCGCGCAGTTCTGAGAGAAAAAATTTACACCTTTTTTTCCTCTACTCTTCGACGACTTGTAAAATCGATGCTCGTGAATCTTGCTAGTTTCGATCTATAACGATGTATCCTGTTGTTTTGAGCCAGAATACAAGTTTTCACGCAGTTCTGAGAGAAAACTTTACACCTTTCTCTCGTCTACTCTTCGACGACTTGTAAAAACGATGCTCGTGAATTTTGCTTGTTTCGATCTAAAACGATGTATCCCGTTCTTTTGAGCCGGAATACAAATTTTCGCGCAGTTCTGAGAGAAGAATTTTACACCTTTCTCTCGTCTACTCTTCGAAGACTTGCAAAATCGATGCTCGTGAATCTGGCTAGTTTCAATCTAAAACTGTGTATGCCTTTGTTTTGAGCCGGAATACAAATTTTCACGCAGTTCTGAGAGAAAAAGTTTACACCTTTCTCTCGTCTACTCTTCGACGACTTGTAAAGTCGATGCTCGTGAATCTTGCTAGTTTCGATCTAAAACGATGTATCCCGTTGTTTTGAGCCGGTATACAAGTTATCGCGCAGTTCTGAGAGAAGAATTTTACCCCTTTCTCTCGTCTACTCTTCGAAGAATTGCAAAATCGATGCTCGTGAATCTTGCTAGTTTCGATTTAAAACGATGTATCCCGTTGTTTTGAGCCGGAATACCAGTTTTCGCGCAGTTCTGAGAGAAAAAATTTACACCTTTTTCTCGTCTACTCTTCGACCACTTGTAAAAACGATGCTCGTGAATTTTGCTTGTTTCGATCTAAAACGATGTATCCCGTTGTTTTGAGCCGGTACAAGTTTCCGCGCAGTTCTGAGAGAAAAAGTTTGCACATTTCTCTCGACTACTCTTCGACGACTTGTAAAATCGATGCTCGAGATCTTGCTAGTTTCGATATAAAACGACGTATCCCTTTGTTTTGAGCCGGAATAGAAGTTTTCGCGCAGTTCTGAGAGAAAAATTTACACCTTTTTTTCCTCTACTCTTCGACGACTTGTAAAATCGATGCTCGTGAATCTTGCTAGTTTCGATCTATAACGATGTATCCCGTTGTTTTGAGCCGGAATACAAGTTTTCGCGCAGTTCTGAGAGAAAAATTTACACCTTTCTCTCGTCTACTCTTCGACGACTTGTAAAAACGATGGTCCTAAAACGATGTATCCCGTTGTTTTGAGCCGGAACACAAGTTTTCGCGCAGTTCTGAGAGAAAAATTTTACACATTTTTTTTATCTACTCTTCGACGACTTGTAAAATCGATGCTCGTGAATCTTGCTAGTTTCTATCTAGAACGATCTATCTCGTTGTTTTGAGCCGGAATACACGTTTTCGCGCAGTTCTGAGAGAAAAAGTTTACACCTTTCTCTCGTCTACTCTTTGACGACTTGTAAAAACGATGCTCGTGAATTTTGCTTGTTTCGATCTAAAACGATGTATCCCGTTGTTTTGAGCCGGAATACAAGTTTTCGCGCAGTTCTGAGAGAAGAATTTTACACCTTTCTCTCGTCTACTCTTCGAAGAATTGCAAAATCAATGCTCGTGAATCTTGCTAGTTTCGATATAAAACGATGTATCCCGTTGTTTTGAGCCGGAATACCAGTTTTCGCGCAGTTCTGAGAGAAAAAGTTTAAACCTTTCTCTCGTCTACTCTTCGACGACTTGTAAAATCGATGCTCGTGAATCTGGCTAGTTTCAATCTAAAACGATGTATCTCGTTGTTTTGAGCCGGAAAACAAGTTTTCGCGCAGTTCTCAGAGAAAAAATTTACACCTTTTTCTCGTCTACTCTTCGACGACTTGTAAAAACGATGCTTGTGAATTTTGCTTGTTTCGATCTAAAACGATGTATCCCGTTGTTTTGAGCCGGAATACAAGTTTTCGCGCAGTTCTGAGAGAAAACGTTTGCACCTTTCTCTCGTCTACTCTTCGACGACTTGTAAAATCGATGCTCGCGAATCGTGCTAGTTTCGATCTAAAACGATGTATCCCGTTGTTTTGAGCCGGAATACAAGTTTTCGCGCAGTTCTGAGCGAAGAAGTTTACACCTTTCTCTCGTCTACTCTTCGAAAACTTGAAAAATCGATGCTCGTGAATCTTGCTAGTTTCGATCTAAAATGATGAATCCCGTTGTTTTGAGCCGGAATACAAGTTTTCGCGCAGATCTGAGAGAAAACATTTGCACCTTTCTCTCGTCTACTCTTCGACGACTTGTAAAATCGATGCTCGTGATTCTTGCTAGTTTCGATATAAAACGATGTATCCCTTTGTTTTGAGCCGGAATAGAAGCTTTCGCGCAGTTCTGAGAGAAAAAATTTACACCTTTTTTTCCTCTACTCTTCGACGACTTGTAAAATCGATGCTCGTGAATCTTGCTTGTTTCGATCTATAACGATGTATCCTGTTGTTTTGAGCCAGAATACAAGTTTTCGCGCAGTTCTGAGAGAAAACTTTACACCTTTCTCTCGTCTACTCTTCGACGACTTGTAAAAACGATGCTCGTGAATTTTGCTTGTTTCGATCTGAAACGATGTATCCCGTTCTTTTGAGCCGGAATACAAATTTTCGCGCAGTTCTGAGAGAAGAATTTTACACCTTTCTCTCGTCTACTCTTCGAAGACTTGCAAAATCGATGCTCGTGAATCTGGCTAGTTTCGATCTAAAACTGTGTATCCCTTTGTTTTGAGCCGGAATACAAATTTTCACGCAGTTCTGAGAGAAAAAGTTTACACCTTTCTCTCGTCTACTCTTCGACGACTTGTAAAGTCGATGCTCGTGAATCTTGCTAGTTTCGATCTAAAACGATGTATCCCGTTGTTTTGAGCCGGTATACAAGTTATCGCGCAGTTCTGAGAGAAGAATTTTACACCTTTCTCTCGTCTACTCTTCGAAGAATTGCAAAATCGATGCTCGTGAATCTTGCTAGTTTCGATTTAAAACGATGTATCCCGTTGTTTTGAGCCGGAATACCAGTTTTCGCGCAGTTTTGAGAGAAAAAATTTACACCTTTTTCTCGTCTACTCTTCGACCACTTGTAAAAACGATGCTCGTGAATTTTGCTTGTTTCGATCTAAAACGATGTATCCCGTTGTTTTGAGCCGGAATACAAGTTTTCGCGCAGTTCTGAGAGAAAAAATTTACACCTTTTTTTCATCTACTCTTCGACGACTTGTAAAATCGATGCTCCTGAATCTTGCTAGTTTCGATCTAAAACGATGAATCCCGTTGTTGTGAGCCGGAATACAAGTTTTCGCGCAGTTCTGAGAGAAAACATTTACACCTTTTTTTCATCTACTCTTCGACGACTTGTAAAATCGATGTTCGTGAATCTTGCTAGTTTCGATCTAAAACGATGTATCCCGTTGTTTTGAGCCGGAATACATGTTTTCGCGCAGTTCTGAGGGAAAAGGTTGCACCTTTTTCTCGTCTACTCTTCGACGACTTGTAAAATCGATGCTCGTGAATCTTGCTAGTTTCGATCTAAAACGATGTATTCCGTTGTTTTGAGCCGGAATACAAGTCTTCGCGCAGTCCTTAGAGAAATAGTTTGCACCTTTCTCTCATCTACTCTTCGACGACTTGTAAAATCGATGCTCGTGAATCTTGCTAGTTTCAATCTAAAACGATGTATCCCGTTGTTTTGAGCCGGAATACAAGTTTTCGCGCAGTTCTGAGAGAAAAAGTTTACACCTTTCTCTCGTCTACTCTTCGACGACTTCTAAAAACGATGCTCGTGAATTTTGCTTGTTTCGATCTAAAACGATGTATCCCGTTGTTTTGAGCCGGTACAAGTTTTCGCGCAGTTCTGAGAGAAAAAGTTTGCACATTTCTCTCGACTACTCTTCGACGACTTGTAAAATCGATGGTCGTGATCTTGCTAGTTTCGATATAAAACGACGTATCCCTTTGTTTTGAGCCGGAATAGAAGTTTTCGCGCAGTTCTGAGAGAAAAAATTTACACCTTTTTTTCCTCTACTCTTCGACGACTTGTAAAATCGATGCTCGTGAATCTTGCTAGTTTCGATCTATAACGATGTATCCCGTTGTTTTGAGCCGGAATACAAGTTTTCGCGCAGTTCTGAGAGAAAAATTTACACCTTTCTCTCGTCTACTCTTCGACGACTTGTAAAAACGATGGTCCTAAAACGATGTATCCCGTTGTTTTGAGCCGGAACACAAGTTTTCGCGCAGTTCTGAGAGAAAAATTTTACACCTTTTTTTTATCTACTCTTCGACGACTTGTAAAATCGATGCTCGTGAATCTTGCTAGTTTCTATCTAGAACGATGTATCTCGTTGTTTTGAGCCGGAATACACGTTTTCGCGCAGTTCTGAGAGAAAAATTTACACCTTTCTCTCGTCTACTCTTCGACGACTTGTAAAAACGATGCTCGTGAATTTTGCTTGTTTCGATCTAAAACGATGTATCCCGTTGTTTTTAGCCGGAATACAAGTTTTCGTGCAGTTCTGAGAGAAGAAGTTTACACCTTTCTCTCGTCTACTCTTCGACGACTTGTAAAGTCGATGCTCGTGAATCTTGCTAGTTTCGATCTAAAACGATGTATCCCGTTGTTTTGAGCCGGTATACAAATTTTCGCGCAGTTCTGAGAGAAGAATTTTACACCTTTCTCTCGTCTACTCTTCGAAGAATTGCAAAATCAATGCTCGTGAATCTTGCTAGTTTCGATATAAAACGATGTATCCCGTTGTTTTGAGCCGGAATACCAGTTTTCGCGCAGTTCTGAGAGAAAAAGTTTAAACCTTTCTCTCGTCTACTCTTCGACGACTTGTAAAATTGATGCTCGTGAATCTGACTAGTTTCAATCTAAAACGATGTATCTCGTTGTTTTGAGCCGGAAAACAAGTTTTCGCGCAGTTCTGAGAGAAAAAATTTACACCTTTTTCTCGTCTACTCTTCGACGACTTGTAAAAACGATGCTTGGGAATTTTGCTTGTTTCGATCTAAAACGATGTATCCCGTTGTTTTGAGCCGGAATACAAGTTTTCGCGCAGTTCTGAGAGAAAACGTTTGCACCTTTCTCTCGTCTACTCTTCGACGACTTGTAAAATCGATGCTCGTGAATCTTGCTAGTTTCGATCTAAAACGATGAATCCCGTTGTTTTGAGCCGGAATACAAGTTTTCGCGCAGATCTGAGAGAAAACATTTGCACCTTTTTTTCATCTACTCTTCGACGACTTGTAAAATCGATGCTCGTGAATCTTGCTAGTTTCGATCTAAAACGATGTATCCCGTTGTTTTGAGCCGGAATACAAGTTTTCGCGCATGCACCTTTCTCTCGTCTACTCTTCGACGACTTGTAAAATCGATGCTCGTGAATCTTGCTAGATTCAATCTAAAACGATGTATCCCGTTGTTTTGAGCCGGAATACAAGTTTTCGCGCAGTTCTGAGAGAAAACATTTGCACCTTTTTGTCATCTACTCTTCGACGACTTGTAAAATCGATGCTCATGAATCTTGCTAGTTTCGATCTAAAACGATGTATCCCGTTGTTTTGAGGTGGAATACAAGTTTTCGCGCAGTTCTGAGAGGAAAAGTTTGCACCTTTCTCTCGTCTACTCTTCGACGACTTGTAAAATCGATGCTCGTGAATTTTGCTAAATTCGATCTAAAATGATGCATCCCGTTGTTTTGAGCCGCAATACAAGTTTTCGCGCAGTTCTGAGAAAAAAAGTTTACACCTTTCTCGTCTACTCTTCGACGACTTGTAAAATCGATGCCCGTGAATCTTGCTAGTTTCGATGTAAAATGATCTATACCGTTGTTTTGAGCCGGAATACAAGTTTTCGCGCAGTTCTGAGAGAAGAAGTTTACACCTTTCTCTCGTCTAATCTTCGAAGACTTGAAAAATCGATGCGCGTGAATCTTGCTAGTTTCGATCTAAAACGATGTATCCCGTTGTTTTGAGACGGAATAATAGTTTTCGCGCAGTTCTGAGTGAAAAAGTTTACACCTTTTTTTCATCATCTCTTCGACGACTTGTAAAATCGATGCTCGTGAATCTTGCTAGTTTCGATCTAAAACGATGTATCCCGTTGTTTTGAGCCGGAATACAAGTTTTCGCGCAGTTCTGAGAGAAAAAGTTTGCACCTTTCTCTCGTCTTCTCTTCGACGACTTGCAAAATTGATGCTCGTGAATCTTGCTAGATTCGATCTAAAATTATGTATCCCGTTGTTTTGAGCCGGAATACACGTTTTCGCGCAGTTCTGAGAGAAAAAGTTTACACCTTTCTCTCGTCTACTCTTCGACGACTTGTAAAATCGATGCTCGTGAATCTTGCTAGTTTCGATCTAAAACGATGTATCCCGTTGTTTTGAGCCGGAATACAAGTTTTCGCGCAGTTCTGAGAGAAAAATTTTACACCTTTTTTTCATCTACTCTTCGACGACTTGTAAAATCGATGCTCGTGAGTCTTGCTAGTTTCGTACTAAAACGATGAATCCCGTTGTATGGAGCCGGAATACAAGTTTTCGCGCAGTTCTGAGAGAAAAAGTTTGCACCTTTCTCTCGTCTACTCTTCGACGACTTGTAAAGTCGATGCTCGTGAATCTTGCTAGTTTCGATCAAAAACGATGTATCCCGTTGTTTTGAGCCGGTATACAAATTTTCGCGCAGTTCTGAGAGAAGAATTTTACACCTTTCTCTCGTCTACTCTTCGAAGAATTGCAAAATCAATGCTCGTGAATCTTGCTAGTTTCGATATAAAACGATGTATCCCGTTGTTTTGAGCCGGAATACCAGTTTTCGCGCAGTTCTGAGAGAAAAAGTTTAAACCTTTCTCTCGTCTACTCTTCGACGACATGTAAAATTGATGCTCGTGAATCTGGCTAGTTTCAATCTAAAACGATGTATCTCGTTGTTTTGAGCCGGAAAACAAGTTTTCGCGCCGTTCTGAGAGAAAAAATTTACACCTTTTTCTCGTCTACTCTTCGACGACTTGTAAAAACGATGCTTGGGAATTTTGCTTGTTTCGATCTAAAACGATGTATCCCGTTGTTTTGAGCCGGAATACAAGTTTTCGCGCAGTTCTGAGAGAAAACGTTTGCACCTTTCTCTCGTCTACTCTTCGACGACTTGTAAAATCGATGCTCGTGAATCTTGCTAGTTTCGATCTAAAACGATGAATCCCGTTGTTTTGAGCCGGAATACAAGTTTTCGCGCAGATCTGAGAGAAAACATTTGCACCTTTTTTTCATCTACTCTTCGACGACTTGTAAAATCGATGCTCGTGAATCTTGCTAGTTTCGATCTAAAACGATGTATCCCGTTGTTTTGAGCCGGAATACAAGTTTTCGCGCATGCACCTTTCTCTCGTCTACTCTTCGACGACTTGTAAAATCGATGCTCGTGAATCTTGCTAGATTCAATCTAAAACGATGTATCCCGTTGTTTTGAGCCGGAATACAAGTTTTCGCGCAGTTCTGAGAGAAAACATTTGCACCTTTTTGTCATCTACTCTTCGACGACTTGTAAAATCGATGCTCGTGAATCTTGCTAGTTTCGATCTAAAACGATGTATCCCGTTGTTTTGAGGTGGAATACAAGTTTTCGCGCAGTTCTGAGAGGAAAAGTTTGCACCTTTCTCTCGTCTACTCTTCGACGACTTGTAAAATCGATGCTCGTGAATCTTGCTAAATTCGATCTAAAATGATGCATCCCGTTGTTTTGAGCCGGAATACAAGTTTTCGCGCAGTTCTGAGAAAAAAAGTTTACACCTTTCTCGTCTACTCTTCGACGACTTGTAAAATCGATGCCCGTGAATCTTGCTAGTTTCGATGTAAAATGATCTATACCGTTGTTTTGAGCCGGAATACAAGTTTTCGCGCAGTTCTGAGAGAAGAAGTTTACACCTTTCTCTCGTCTAATCTTCGAAGACTTGAAAAATCGATGCGCGTGAATCTTGCTAGTTTCGATCTAAAACGATGTATCCCGTTGTTTTGAGACGGAATAATAGTTTTCGCGCAGTTCTGAGTGAAAAAGTTTACACCTTTTTTTCATCATCTCTTCGACGACTTGTAAAATCGATGCTCGTGAATCTTGCTAGTTTCGATCTAAAACGATGTATCCCGTTGTTTTGAGCCGGAATACAAGTTTTCGCGCAGTTCTGAGAGAAAAAGTTTGCACCTTTCTCTCGTCTTCTCTTCGACGACTTGCAAAATTGATGCTCGTGAATCTTGCTAGATTCGATCTAAAATTATGTATCCCGTTGTTTTGAGCCGGAATACACGTTTTCGCGCAGTTCTGAGAGAAAAAGTTTACACCTTTCTCTCGTCTACTCTTCGACGACTTGTAAAATCGATGCTCGTGAATCTTGCTAGTTTCGATCTAAAACGATGTATCCCGTTGTTTTGAGCCGGAATACAAGTTTTCGCGCAGTTCTGAGAGAAAAATTTTACACCTTTTTTTCATCTACTCTTCGACGACTTGTAAAATCGATGCTCGTGAGTCTTGCTAGTTTCGTACTAAAACGATGAATCCCGTTGTTTTGAGCCGGAATACAAGTTTTCGCGCAGTTCTGAGAGAAAAAGTTTGCACCTTTCTCTCGTCTACTCTTCGACGACTTGTAAAATAGATGCTCGTGAATCTTGCTAGATTCGATCTAAAATGATGCATCCCGTTGTTTTGAGCAGGAATACAAGTTTTCGCGCAGTTCTGAGAGAAAAATTTTACACCTTTTTTTCATCTACTCTTCGACGACTTGTAAAAACGATGCTCGTGAATTTTGCTTGTTTCGATCTAAAACGATGTATCCCGTTGTTTTGAGCCGGAATACAAGTTTTCGCGCAGTTCTGAGAGAAAAAGTTTGCACCTTTCTCTCGTCTACTCTTCGACGACTTGTAAAAACGATGCTTGGGAATTTTGCTTGTTTCGATCTAAAACGATGTATCCCGTTGTTTTGAGCCGGAATACAAGTTTTCGCGCAGTTCTGAGAGAAAACGTTTGCACCTTTCTCTCGTCTACTCTTCGACGACTTGTAAAATCGATGCTCGTGAATCTTGCTAGTTTCGATCTAAAACGATGAATCCCGTTGTTTTGAGCCGGAATACAAGTTTTCGCGCAGATCTGAGAGAAAACATTTGCACCTTTTTTTCATCTACTCTTCGACGACTTGTAAAATCGATGCTCGTGAATCTTGCTAGTTTCGATCTAAAACGATGTATCCCGTTGTTTTGAGCCGGAATACAAGTTTTCGCGCATGCACCTTTCTCTCGTCTACTCTTCGACGACTTGTAAAATCGATGCTCGTGAATCTTGCTAGATTCAATCTAAAACGATGTATCCCGTTGTTTTGAGCCGGAATACAAGTTTTCGCGCAGTTCTGAGAGAAAACATTTGCACCTTTTTGTCATCTACTCTTCGACGACTTGTAAAATCGATGCTCGTGAATCTTGCTAGTTTCGATCTAAAACGATGTATCCCGTTGTTTTGAGGTGGAATACAAGTTTTCGCGCAGTTCTGAGAGGAAAAGTTTGCACCTTTCTCTCGTCTACTCTTCGACGACTTGTAAAATCGATGCTCGTGAATCTTGCTAAATTCGATCTAAAATGATGCATCCCGTTGTTTTGAGCCGGAATACAAGTTTTCGCGCAGTTCTGAGAAAAAAAGTTTACACCTTTCTCGTCTACTCTTCGACGACTTGTAAAATCGATGCCCGTGAATCTTGCTAGTTTCGATGTAAAATGATCTATACCGTTGTTTTGAGCCGGAATACAAGTTTTCGCGCAGTTCTGAGAGAAGAAGTTTACACCTTTCTCTCGTCTAATCTTCGAAGACTTGAAAAATCGATGCGCGTGAATCTTGCTAGTTTCGATCTAAAACGATGTATCCCGTTGTTTTGAGACGGAATAATAGTTTTCGCGCAGTTCTGAGTGAAAAAGTTTACACCTTTTTTTCATCATCTCTTCGACGACTTGTAAAATCGATGCTCGTGAATCTTGCTAGTTTCGATCTAAAACGATGTATCCCGTTGTTTTGAGCCGGAATACAAGTTTTCGCGCAGTTCTGAGAGAAAAAGTTTGCACCTTTCTCTCGTCTTCTCTTCGACGACTTGCAAAATTGATGCTCGTGAATCTTGCTAGATTCGATCTAAAATTATGTATCCCGTTGTTTTGAGCCGGAATACACGTTTTCGCGCAGTTCTGAGAGAAAAAGTTTACACCTTTCTCTCGTCTACTCTTCGACGACTTGTAAAATCGATGCTCGTGAATCTTGCTAGTTTCGATCTAAAACGATGTATCCCGTTGTTTTGAGCCGGAATACAAGTTTTCGCGCAGTTCTGAGAGAAAAATTTTACACCTTTTTTTCATCTACTCTTCGACGACTTGTAAAATCGATGCTCGTGAGTCTTGCTAGTTTCGTACTAAAACGATGAATCCCGTTGTTTTGAGCCGGAATACAAGTTTTCGCGCAGTTCTGAGAGAAAAAGTTTGCACCTTTCTCTCGTCTACTCTTCGACGACTTGTAAAATAGATGCTCGTGAATCTTGCTAGATTCGATCTAAAATGATGCATCCCGTTGTTTTGAGCAGGAATACAAGTTTTCGCGCAGTTCTGAGAGAAAAATTTTACACCTTTTTTTCATCTACTCTTCGACGACTTGTAAAAACGATGCTCGTGAATTTTGCTTGTTTCGATCTAAAACGATGTATCCCGTTGTTTTGAGCCGGAATACAAGTTTTCGCGCAGTTCTGAGAGAAAAAGTTTGCACCTTTCTCTCGTCTACTCTTCGACGACTTGTAAAATCGATGGTCGTGAATCGTGCTAGTTTCGATCTAAAACGATGTATCCCGTTGTTTTGAGCCGGAATACAAGTTTTCGCGCAGTTCTGAGCGAAGAAGTTTACACCTTTCTCTCGTCTACTCTTCGAAAACTTGAAAAATCGATGCTCGTGAATCTTGCTAGTTTCGATCTAAAACGATTTATCCCGTTGTTTTGAGACGGAATACAAGTTTTCGCGCACTTCTGAGAGAAAAATTTTACACCTTTTTTCATCTACTCTTCGACGACTTGTAAAAACGATGCTCGTGAATTTTGCTTGTTTCGATCTAAAACGATGTATCCCGTTGTTTTGAGCCGGAATACAAGTTTTCGCGCAGTTCTGAGAGAAAAAGTTTGCACCTTTCTCTCGTCTACTCTTCGACGATTTGTAAATCGATGCTCGTGAATCGTGCTAGTTTCGATCTAAAACGATGTATCCCGTTGTTTTGAGCCGGAATACAAGTTTTCGCGCAGTTCTGAGAGAAAAAGTTTACACCTTTCTCTCATCTACTCTTCGACGACTTGTAAAATCGATGCTCGTGAATCTTTCTAGTTTCGATCTAAAACGATGTATCCCGTTGTTTTGAGCCGGAATACAAGTTTTAGCGCATGCACCTTTCTCTCGTCTACTCTTCGACGACTTGTAAAATCGATGCTCGTGAATCTTGCTAGATTCAATCTAAAACGATGTATCCCGTTGTTTTGAGCCGGAATATAAGTTTTCGCACAGTTCTGAGAGAAAACATTTGCACCTTTTTGTCATCTACTCTTCGACAACTTGTAAAATCGATGCTCGTGAATCTTGCTAGTTTCGATCTAAAACGATGTATCCCGTTGTTTTGAGGTGGAATACAAGTTTTCGCGCAGTTCTGAGAGGAAAAGTTTGCACCTTTCTCTCGTCTACTCTTCGACGACTTGTAAAATCGATGCTCGTGAATCTTGCTAGATTCGATCTAAAATGATGCATCCCGTTGTTTTGAGCCGGAATACAAGTTTTCGCGCAGTTCTGAGAAAAAAAGTTTACACCTTTCTCTCGTCTACTCTTCGATGACTTGTAAAATCGATGCCCGTGAATCTTGCTAGTTTCGATGTAAAATGATGTATACCGTTGTTTTGAGCCGGAATACAAGTTTTCGCGCAGTTCTGAGAGAAGAAGTTTACACCTTTCTCTCGTCTAATCTTCGAAGACTTGAAAAATCGATGCGCGTGAATCTTGCTAGTTTCGATCTAAAACGATGTATCCCGTTGTTTTGAGCCGGAATACCAGTTTTCGCGCAGTTCTGAGAGAAAAAGTTTGCACCTTTCTCTCGTCTACTCTTCGACGACTTGTAAAATAGATGCTCGTAAATCTTGCTAGATTCGATCTAAAATGATGCATCCCGTTGTTTTGAGCAGGAATACAAGTTTTCGCGCAGTTCTGAGAAAAAAAGTTTACAACTTTCTCTCGTCTACTCTTCGACGACTTGTAAAATCGATGCTCGTGAATCTTGCTAGTTTCGATCTAAAACGATGTATCCCGTTGTTTTGAGCCGGAATACAAGTTTTCGCGCAGTTCTGAGAGAAAAATTTTACACCTTTTTTTCATCTACTCTTCGACGACTTGTAAAAACGATGCTCGTGAATTTTGCTTGTTTCGATCTAAAACGATGTATCCCGTTGTTTTGAGCCGGAATACAAGTTTTCGCGCAGTTCTGAGAGAAAAAGTTTGCACCTTTCTCTCGTCTACTCTTCGACGACTTGTAAAATCGATGCTCGTGAATCGTGCTAGTTTCGATCTAAAACGATGTATCCAGTTGTTTTGAGCCGGAATACAAGTTTTCGCGCAGTTCTGAGCGAAGAAGTTTACACCTTTCTCTCGTCTACTCTTCGAAAACTTGAAAAATCGATGCTCGTGAATCTTGCTAGTTTCGATCTAAAACGATGTATCCCGTTATTTTGAGACGGAATACAAGTTTTCGCGCACTTCTGAGAGAAAAATTTTACACCTTTTTTTCATCTACTCTTCGACGACTTGTAAAAACGATGCTCGTGAATTTTGCTTGTTTCGATCTAAAACGATGTATCCCGTTGTTTTGAGCCGGAATACAAGTTTTCGCGCAGTTCTGAGAGAAAAAGTTTGCACCTTTCTCTCGTCTACTCTTCAACGACTTGTATATCGATGCTCGTGAATCGTGCTAGTTTCGATCTAAAACGATGTATCCCGTTGTTTTGAGCCGGAATACAAGTTTTCGCGCAGTTCTGAGAGAAAAAGTTTGCACCTTTCTCTCGTCTACTCTTCGACGACTTGTAAACTCGATGCTCGTGGATATTGCAAGTTTCGATCTAAAACGATGAATCCCGTTGTTTTGAGCCGGAATACAAGTTTTCGCGCAGTTCTGAGAGAAAACATTTGCACCTTTTTTTCATCTACTCTTCGACGACTTGTAAAATCGATGCTCGTGAATCTTGCTTGTTTCGATCTAAAACGATGTATCCCGTTGTTTTGAGCCGGAATACAAGTTTTCGCGCATGCACCTTTCTCTCGTCTACTCTTCGACGACTTGTAAAATCGATGCTCGTGAATCTTGCTAGATTCAATCTAAAACGATGTATCCCGTTGTTTTGAGCCGGAATATAAGTTTTCGCGCAGTTCTGAGAGAAAACATTTGCACCTTTTTGTCATCTACTCTTCGACGACTTGTAAAATCGATGCTCGTGAATCTTGCTAGTTTCGATCTAAAACGATGTATCCCGTTGTTTTGAGGTGGAATACAAGTTTTCGCGCAGTTCTGAGAGGAAAAGTTTGCACCTTCCTCTCGTCTACTCTTCGACGACTTGTAAAATCGATGCTCGTGAATCTTGCTAGATTCGATCTAAAATGATGCATCCCGTTGTTTTGAGCCGGAATACAAGTTTTCGCGCAGTTCTGAGAAAAAAAGTTTACACCTTTCTCTGGTCTACTCTTCGATGACTTGTAAAATCGATGCCCGTGAATCTTGCTAGTTTCGATGTAAAATGATGTATACCGTTGTTTTGAGCCGGAATACAAGTTTTCGCGCAGTTCTGAGAGAAGAAGTTTACACCTTTCTCTCGTCTAATCTTCGAAGACTTGAAAAATCGATGCGCGTGAATCTTGCTAGTTTCGATCTAAAACGATGTATCCCGTTGTTTTGAGACGGAATAATAGTTTTCGCGCAGTTCTGAGAGAAAAAGTTTACACCTTTCTCTCGTCTACTCTTCGACGACTTGTAAAATCGATGCTCGTGAATCTGGCTAGTTTCGATCTAAAACGATGTATCTCGTTGTTTTGAGCCGGAATACAAGTTTTCGCGCAGTTCTGAGAGAAAATATTTACACCTTTTTTTCATCTACTCTTCGACGACTTGTAAAATCGATGCTCGTGAATCTTGCTAGTTTCGATCTAAAACGATGAATCCCGTTGTTTTGAGCCGGAATACAAGTTTTCGCGCAGTTCTGAGAGAAAAAGTTTGCACCTTTCTCTCGTCTTCTCTTCGACGACTTGTAAAATTGATGCTCGTGAATCTTGCTAGATTCGATCTAAAATTATGTATCCCGTTGTTTTGAGCCGGAATACAAGTTTTCGCGCAGTTCTGAGAGAAAAATTTTACACCTTTTTTTCATCTACTCTTCGACGACTTGTAAAATCGATGCTCGTGAGTCTTGCTAGTTTCGATCTAAAACGATGAATCCCGTTGTTTTGAGCCGGAATACAAGTTTTCGCGCAGTTCTGAGAGAAAAAGTTTGCACCTTTCTCTTGTCTACTCTTCGACGACTTGTAAAATAGATGCTCGTGAATCTTGCTAGATTCGATCTAAAATGATGCATCCCGTTGTTTTGAGCCGGAATACAAGTTTTCGCGCAGTTCTGAGAAAAAAAGTTTACACCTTTCTCTCGTCTACTCTTCGACGACTTGTAAAATCGATGCCCGTGAATCTTGCTAGTTTCGATGTACAATGATGTATACCGTTGTTTTGAGCCGGAATACAAGTTTTCGCGCAGTTCTGAGAGAAGAAGTTTACACCTTTCTCTCGTCTAATCTTCGAAGACTTGAAAAATTGATGCGCGTGAATCTTGCTAGTTTCGATCTAAAACGATGTATCCCGTTGTTTTGAGACGGAATACTAGTTTTCGCGCAGTTCTGAGAGAAAAAGATTACACCTTTCTCTCGTCTACTCTTCGACGACTTGTAAAATCGATGCTCGTGAATCTGGCTAGTTTCGATCTAAAACGATGTATCTCGTTGTTTTGAGCCGGAATACAAGTTTTCGCGCAGTTCTGAGAGAAAAATTTTACACCTTTTTTCATCTACTCTTCGACGACTTGTAAAATCGATGCTCGTGAATCTTGCTAGTTTCGATCTAAAACGATGAATCCCGTTGTTTTGAGCCGGAATACAAGTTTTCGCGCAGTTCTGAGAGAAAACATTTGCACCTTTTTTTCATCTACTCTTCGACGACTTGAAAAATCGATGCTCGTGAATCTTGCTAGTTTCGATCTAAAACGATGTATCCCGTTGTTTTGAGCCGGAATACAAGTTTTCGCGCAGTTCTGAGAGAAAAAGTTTGCACTTTTCTCTCGTCTACTCTTCGACGACTTGTAAAATCGATGCTCGTGAATCTTGCTAGATTCGATCTAAAATGATGCATCCCGTTGTTTTGAGCCGGAATACAAGTTTTCGCGCAGTTCTGAGAAAAAAAGTTTACACCTTTCTCTCGTCTACTCTTCGATGACTTGTAAAATCGATGCCCGTGAATCTTGCTAGTTTCGATGTAAAATGATGTATACCGTTGTTTTGAGCCGGAATACAAGTTTTCGCGCAGTTCTGAGAGAAGAAGTTTACACCTTTCTCTCGTCTAATCTTCGAAGACTTGAAAAATCGATGCGCGTGAATCTTGCTAGTTTCGATCTAAAACGATGTATCCCGTTGTTTTGAGACGGAATAATAGTTTTCGCGCAGTTCTGAGAGAAAAAGTTTACACCTTTCTCTCGTCTACTCTTCGACGACTTGTAAAATCGATGCTCGTGAATCTTGCTAGTTTCGATCTAAAACGATGAATCCCGTTGTTTTGAGTCGGAATACAAGTTTTCGCGCAGTTCTGAGAGAAAACATTTGCACCTTTTTTTCATCTACTCTTCGACGACTTGAAAAATCGATGCTCGTGAATCTTGCTAGTTTCGATCTAAAACGATGTATCCCGTTGTTTTGAGCCGGAATACAAGTTTTCGCGCAGTTCTGAGAGAAAAAGTTTGCACCTTTCTCTCGTCTTCTCTTCGACGACTTGTAAAATTGATGCTCGTGAATCTTGCTAGATTCGATCTAAAATTATGTATCCCGTTGTTTTGAGCCGGAATACAAGTTTTCGCGCAGTTCTGAGAGAAAAATTTTACACCTTTTTTTCATCTACTCTTCGACGACTTGTAAAATCGATGCTCGTGAGTCTTGCTAGTTTCGATCTAAAACGATGAATCCCGTTGTTTTGAGCCGGAATACAAGTTTTCGCGCAGTTCTGAGAAAAAAAGTTCACACCTTTCTCTCGTCTACTCTTCGACGACTTGTAAAATCGATGCCCGCGAATCTTGCTAGTTTCGATGTACAATGATGTATACCGTTGTTTTGAGCCGGAATACAAGTTTTCGCGCAGTTCTGAGAGAAGAAGTTTACACCTTTCTCTCGTCTAATCTTCGAAGACTTGAAAAATCGATGCGCGTGAATCTTGCTAGTTTCGATCTAAAACGATGTATCCCGTTGTTTTGAGACGGAATACTAGTTTTCGCGCAGTTCTGAGAGAAAAAGTTTACACCTTTCTGTCGTCTACTCTTCGACGACTTGTAAAATCGATGCTCGTGAATCTGGCTAGTTTCGATCTAAAACGATGTATCTCGTTGTTTTGAGCCGGAATACAAGTTTTCGCGCAGTTCTGAGAGAAAAATTTTACACCTTTTTTCATCTACTCTTCGACGACTTGTAAAATCGATGCTCGTGAATCTTGCTAGTTTCGATCTAAAACGATGAATCCCGTTGTTTTGAGCCGGAATACAAGTTTTCGCGCAGTTCTGAGAGAAAAATTTTACACCTTTTTTTCATCTACTCTTCGACGACTTGTAAAAACGATGCTCGTGAATTTTGCTTGTTTCGATCTAAAACGATGTATCCCGTTGTTTTGAGCCGGAATACAAGTTTTCGCGCAGTTCTGAGAGAAAAAGTTTGCACCTTTCTCTCGTCTACTCTTCGACGACTTGTAAAATCGATGCTCGTGAATCGTGCTAGTTTCGATCTAAAACGATGTATCCCGTTGTTTTGAGCCGGAATACAAGTTTTCGCGCAGTTCTGAGCGAAGAAGTTTACACCTTTCTCTCGTCTACTCTTCGACGACTTGTAAAAACGATGCTCGTGAATTTTGCTTGTTTCGATCTAAAACGATGTATCCCGTTGTTTTGAGCCGGAATACAAGTTTTCGCGCAGTTCTGAGAGAAAAAGTTTGCACCTTTCTCTCGTCTACTCTTCGACGACTTGTAAATCGATGCTCGTGAATCGTGCTAGTTTCGATCTAAAACGATGTATCCCGTTGTTTTGAGCCGGAATACAAGTTTTCGCGCAGTTCTGAGAGAAAACGTTTACACCTTTCTCTCGTCTACTCTTCGACGACTTGTAAACTCGATGCTCGTGGATATTGCAAGTTTCGATCTAAAACGATGAATCCCGTTGTTTTGAGCCGGAATACAAGTTTTCGCGCAGTTCTGAGAGAAAACATTTGCACCTTTTTTTCATCTACTCTTCAACGACTTGTAAAATCGATGCTCGTGAATCTTGCTAGTTTCGATCTAAAACGATGTATCCCGTTGTTTTGAGCCGGAATACAAGTTTTCGCGCATGCACCTTTCTCTCGTCTACTCTTCAAGGACTTGTAAAATCGATGCTCGTGAATCTTGCTAGATTCAATTTAAAACGATGTATCCCGTTGTTTTGAGCCGGAATACAAGTTTTCGCGCAGTTCTGAGAGAAAACATTTGCACCTTTTTGTCATCTACTCTTCGACGACTTGTAAAATCGATGCTCGTGAATCTTGCTAGTTTCGATCTAAAACGATGTATCCCGTTGTTTTGAGACGGAATAATAGTTTTCGCGCAGTTCTGAGAGAAAAAGTTTACACCTTTCTCTCGTCTACTCTTCGACGACTTGTAAAATCGATGCTCGTGAATCTGGCTAGTTTCGATCTAAAACGATGTATCTCGTTGTTTTGAGCCGGAATACAAGTTTTCTCGCAGTTCTGAGAGAAAAATTTTACACCTTTTTTTCATCTACTCTTCGACGACTTGTAAAATCGATGCTCGTGAATCTTGATAGTTTCGATCTAAAACGATGAATCCCGTTGTTTTGAGTCGGAATACAAGTTTTCGCGCAGTTCTGAGAGAAAACATTTGCACCTTTTTTCCATCTACTCTTCGACGACTTGAAAAATCGATGCTCGTGAATCTTGCTAGTTTCGATCTAAAACGATGTATCCCGTTGTTTCGAGCCGGAATACAAGTTTTCGCGCAGATCTGAGAGAAAAAGTTTGCACCTTTCTCTCGTCTTCTCTTCAACGACTTGTAAAATTGATGCTCGTGAATCTTGCTAGATTCGATCTAAAATTATGTATCCCGTTGTTTTGAGCCAGAATACACGTTTTCGCGCAGTTCTGAGAAAAAGTTTACACCTTTCTCTCATCTACTCTTCGACGACTTGTAAAATCGATGCTCGTGAATCTTGCTAGTTTTGATCTAAAACGATGTATCCCGTTGTTTTGAGCCGGAATACAAGTTTTCGCGCAGTTCTGAGAGAAAAATTTTACACCTTTTTTCATCTACTCTTCGACGACTTGTAAAATCGATGCTCGTGAGTCTTGCTAGTTTCGATCTAAAACGATGAATCCCGTTGTTTTGAGCCGGAATACAAGTTTTCGCGCAGTTCTGACAGAAAAAGTTTGCACCTTTCTCTCGTCTACTCTTCGACGACTTGTAAAAACGATGCTTGTGAATTTTGCTTGTTTCGATCTAAAACGATGTATCCCGTTGTTTTGAGCCGGAATACAAGTTTTCGCGCAGTTCTGAGAGAAAACGTTTGCACCTTTCTCTCGTCTACTCTTCGACGACTTGTAAAATCGATGCTCGCGAATCGTGCTAGTTTCGATCTAAAACGATGTATCCCGTTGTTTTGAGCCGGAATACAAGTTTTCGCGCAGTTCTGAGCGAAGAAGTTTACACCTTTCTCTCGTCTACTCTTCGAAAACTTGAAAAATCGATGCTCGTGAATCTTGCTAGTTTCGATCTAAAACGATGAATCCCGTTGTTTTGAGCCGGAATACAAGTTTTCGCGCAGATCTGAGAGAAAACATTTGCACCTTTTTTTCATCTACTCTTCAACGACTTGTAAAATCGATGCTCGTGAATCTTGCTAGTTTCGATCTAAAACGATGTATCCCGTTGTTTTGAGCCGGAATACAAGTTTTCGCGCAGTTCTGAGAGAAAAAATTTACACCTTTTTTTCATCTACTCTTCGACGACCTGTAAAATCGATGCTCCTGAATCTTGCTAGTTTCGATCTAAAACGAAGAATCCCGTTGTTGTGAGCCGGAATACAAGTTTTCGCGCAGTTCTGAGAGAAAACATTTACACCTTTTTTGCATCTACTCTTCGACGACTTGTAAAATCGATGTTCGTGAATCTTGCTAGTTTCGATCTAAAACGATGTATCCCGTTGTTTTGAGCCGGAATACAAGTCTTCGCGCAGTTCTTAGAGAAAAAGTTTGCACCTTTCTCTCATCTACTCTTCGACGACTTGTAAAATCGATGCTCGTGAATCTTGCTAGTTTCAATCTAAAACGACGTATCCCGTTGTTTTGAGCCGGAATACAAGTTTTCGCGCAGTTCTGAGAGAAAAAAGTTTGCACCTTTCTCTCGTCTTCTCTTCGACGACTTGTAAAATTGATGCTCGTGAATCTTGCTAGATTCGATCTAAAATTATGTATCCCGTTGTTTTGAGCCAGAATACACGTTTTCGCGCAGTTCTGAGAGAAAAAATTTACACCTTTCTCTCATCTACTCTTCGACGACTTGTAAAATCGATGCTCGTGAATCTTGCTAGTTTTGATCTAAAACGAT
The DNA here is from genome assembly GCF_052857255.1 of Amblyomma americanum. Taxonomy (NCBI): domain Eukaryota; kingdom Metazoa; phylum Arthropoda; class Arachnida; order Ixodida; family Ixodidae; genus Amblyomma; species Amblyomma americanum. Next base: position 61,126 of record NW_027526527.1, read on the forward strand.
GTATCCCGTTGTTTTGAGCCGGAATACAAGTTTTCGCGCAGTTCTGAGAGAAAAATTTTACACCTTTTTTTCATCTACTCTTCGACGACTTGTAAAATCGATGCTCGTGAATCTTGCTAGTTTCGATCTAAAACGATGAATCCCGTTGTTTTGAGCCGGAATACAAGTTTTCGCGCAGTTCTGAGAGAAAAAGTTTGCACCTTTCTCTCGTCTACTCTTCGACGACTTGTAAAATAGATGCTCGTGAATCTTGCTAGATTCGATCTAAAATGATGCATCCCGTTGTTTTGAGCCGGAATACAAGTTTTCGCGCAGTTCCGAGAAAAAAAGTTTACACCTTTCTCTCGTCTACTCTTCGACGACTTGTAAAATCGATGCCCGTGAATCTTGCTAGTTTCGATGTACAATGATGTATACCGTTGTTTTGAGCCGGAATACAAGTTTTCGCGCAGTTCTGAGAGAAGAAGTTTACACCTTTCTCTCGTCTAATCTTCGAAGACTTGAAAAATCGATGCGCGTGAATCTTGCTAGTTTCGATCTAAAACGATGTATCCCGTTGTTTTGAGAAGGAATACTAGTTTTCGCGCAGTTCTGAGAGAAAAAGTTTACACCTTTCTCTCGTCTACTCTTCGACGACTTGTAAAATCGATGCTCGTGAATCTGGCTAGTTTCGATCTAAAACGATGTATCTCGTTGTTTTGAGCCGGAATACAAGTTTTCGCGCAGTTCTGAGAGAAAAATTTTACACCTTTTTTCATCTACTCTTCGACGACTTGTAAAATCGATGCTCGTGAATCTTGCTAGTTTCGATCTAAAACGATGAATCCCGTTGTTTTGAGCCGGAATACAAGTTTTCGCGCAGTTCTGAGAGAAAACATTTGCACCTTTTTTTCATCTACTCTTCGACGACTTGAAAAATCGATGCTCGTGAATCTTCCTAGTTTCGATCTAAAACGATGTATCCCGTTGTTTTGAGCCGGAATACAAGTTTTCGCGCAGTTCTGAGAGAAAAAGTTTGCACCTTTCTCTCGTCTACTCTTCGACGACTTGTAAAATCGATGCTCGGGAATCTTGCTAGATTCGATCTAAAATGATGCATCCCGTTGTTTTGAGCCGGAATACAAGTTTTCGCGCAGTTCTGAGAAAAAAAGTTTACACCATTCTCTCGTCTACTCTTCGATGACTTGTAAAATCGATGCCCGTGAATCTTGCTAGTTTCGATGTAAAATGATGTATACCGTTGTTTTGAGCCGGAATACAAGTTTTCGCGCAGTTCTGAGAGAAGAAGTTTACACCTTTCTCTCGTCTAATCTTCGAAGACTTGAAAAATCGATGCGCGTGAATCTTGCTAGTTTCGATCTAAAACGATGTATCCCGTTGTTTTGAGACGGAATAATAGTTTTCGCGCAGTTCTGAGAGAAAAAGTTTACACCTTTCTCTCGTCTACTCTTCGACGACTTGTAAAATCGATGCTCGTGAATCTGGCTAGTTTCGATCTAAAACGATGTATCTCGTTGTTTTGAGCCGGAATACAAGTTTTCTCGCAGTTCTGAGAGAAAAAGTTTACACCTTTTTTTCATCTACTCTTCGACGACTTGTAAAATCGATGCTCGTGAATCTTGATAGTTTCAATCTAAAACGATGAATCCCGTTGTTTTGAGTCGGAATACAAGTTTTCGCGCAGTTCTGAGAGAAAACATTTGCACCTTTTTTCCATCTACTCTTCGACGACTTGAAAAATCGATGCTCGTGAATCTTGCTAGTTTCGATCTAAAACGATGTATCCCGTTGTTTCGAGCCGGAATACAAGTTTTCGCGCAGATCTGAGAGAAAAACTTTGCACCTTTCTCTCGTCTTCTCTTCAACGACTTGTAAAATTGATGCTCGTGAATCTTGCTAGATTCGATCTAAAATTATGTATCCCGTTGTTTTGAGCCAGAATACACGTTTTCGCGCAGTTCTGAGAAAAAGTTTACACCTTTCTCTCATCTACTCTTCGACGACTTGTAAAATCGATGCTCGTGAATCTTGCTAGTTTTGATCTAAAACGATGTATCCCGTTGTTTTGAGCCGGAATACAAGTTTTCGCGCAGTTCTGAGAGAAAAATTTTACACCTTTTTTCATCTACTCTTCGACGACTTGTAAAATCGATGCTCGTGAGTCTTGCTAGTTTCGATCTAAAACGATGAATCCCGTTGTTTTGAGCCGGAATACAAGTTTTCGCGCAGTTCTGAGAGAAAAAGTTTGCACCTTTCTCTCGTCTACTCTTCGACGACTTGTAAAAACGATGCTTGTGAATTTTGCTTGTTTCGATCTAAAACGATGTATCCCGTTGTTTTGAGCCGGAATACAAGTTTTCGCGCAGTTCTGAGAGAAAACGTTTGCACCTTTCTCTCGTCTACTCTTCGACGACTTGTAAAATCGATGCTCGCGAATCGTGCTAGTTTCGATCTAAAACGATGTATCCCGTTGTTTTGAGCCGGAATACAAGTTTTCGCGCAGTTCTGAGCGAAGAAGTTTACACCTTTCTCTCGTCTACTCTTCGAAAACTTGAAAAATCGATGCTCGTGAATCTTGCTAGTTTCGATCTAAAACGATGAATCCCGTTGTTTTGAGCCGGAATACAAGTTTTCGCGCAGATCTGAGAGAAAACATTTGCACCTTTTTTTCATCTACTCTTCAACGACTTGTAAAATCGATGCTCGTGAATCTTGCTAGTTTCGATCTAAAACGATGTATCTCGTTGTTTTGAGCCGGAATACAAGTTTTCTCGCAGTTCTGAGAGAAAAATTTTACACCTTTTTTTCATCTACTCTTCGACGACTTGTAAAATCGATGCTCGTGAATCTTGATAGTTTCGATCTAAAACGATGAATCCCGTTGTTTTGAGTCGGAATACAAGTTTTCGGGCAGTTCTGAGAGAAAACATTTGCACCTTTTTTCCATCTACTCTTCGACGACTTGAAAAATCGATGCTCGTGAATCTTGCTAGTTTCGATCTAAAACGATGTATCCCGTTGTTTCGAGCCGGAATACAAGTTTTCGCGCAGATCTGAGAGAAAAAGTTTGCACCTTTCTCTCGTCTTCTCTTCAACGACTTGTAAAATTGATGCTCGTGAATCTTGCTAGATTCGATCTAAAATTATGTATCCCGTTGTTTTGAGCCAGAATACACGTTTTCGCGCAGTTCTGAGAAAAAGTTTACACCTTTCTCTCATCTACTCTTCGACGACTTGTAAAATCGATGCTCGTGAATCTTGCTAGTTTTGATCTAAAACGATGTATCCCGTTGTTTTGAGCCGGAATACAAGTTTTCGCGCAGTTCTGAGAGAAAAATTTTACACCTTTTTTCATCTACTCTTCGACGACTTGTAAAATCGATGCTCGTGAATCTTGATAGTTTCGATCTAAAACGATGAATCCCGTTGTTTTGAGTCGGAATACAAGTTTTCGCGCAGTTCTGAGAGAAAACATTTGCACCTTTTTTCCATCTACTCTTCGACGACTTGAAAAATCGATGCTCGTGAATCTTGCTAGTTTCGATCTAAAACGATGTATCCCGTTGTTTCGAGCCGGAATACAAGTTTTCGCGCAGATCTGAGAGAAAAAGTTTGCACCTTTCTCTCGTCTTCTCTTCAACGACTTGTAAAATTGATGCTCGTGAATCTTGCTAGATTCGATCTAAAATTATGTATCCCGTTGTTTTGAGCCAGAATACACGTTTTCGCGCAGTTCTGAGAAAAAGTTTACACCTTTCTCTCATCTACTCTTCGACGACTTGTAAAATCGATGCTCGTGAATCTTGCTAGTTTTGATCTAAAACGATGTATCCCGTTGTTTTGAGCCGGAATACAAGTTTTCGCGCAGTTCTGAGAGAAAAATTTTACACCTTTTTTCATCTACTCTTCGACGACTTGTAAAATCGATGCTCGTGAGTCTTGCTAGTTTCGATCTAAAACGATGAATCCCGTTGTTTTGAGCCGGAATACAAGTTTTCGCGCAGTTCTGAGAGAAAACGTTTGCACCTTTCTCTCGTCTACTCTTCGACGACTTGTAAAAACGATGCTTGTGAATTTTGCTTGTTTCGATCTAAAACGATGTATCCCGTTGTTTTGAGCCGGAATACAAGTTTTCGCGCAGTTCTGAGAGAAAACGTTTGCACCTTTCTCTCGTCTACTCTTCGACGACTTGTAAAATCGATGCTCGCGAATCGTGCTAGTTTCGATCTAAAACGATGTATCCCGTTGTTTTGAGCCGGAATACAAGTTTTCGCGCAGTTCTGAGCGAAGAAGTTTACACCTTTCTCTCGTCTACTCTTCGAAAACTTGAAAAATCGATGCTCGTGAATCTTGCTAGTTTCGATCTAAAACGATGAATCCCGTTGTTTTGAGCCGGAATACAAGTTTTCGCGCAGATCTGAGAGAAAACATTTGCACCTTTTTTTCATCTACTCTTCAACGACTTGTAAAATCGATGCTCGTGAATCTTGCTAGTTTCGATCTAAAACGATGTATCCCGTTGTTTTGAGCCGGAATACAAGTTTTCGCGCAGTTCTGAGAGAAAAAATTTACACCTTTTTTTCATCTACTCTTCGACGACTTGTAAAATCGATGCTCCTGAATCTTGCTAGTTTCGATCTAAAACGAAGAATCCCGTTGTTGTGAGCCGGAATACAAGTTTTCGCGCAGTTCTGAGAGAAAACATTTACACCTTTTTTGCATCTACTCTTCGACGACTTGTAAAATCGATGTTCGTGAATCTTGCTAGTTTCGATCTAAAACGATGTATCCCGTTGTTTTGAGCCGGAATACATGTTTTCGCGCAGTTCTGAGGGAAAAGGTTGCACCTTTTTCTCGTCTACTCTTCGACGACTTGTAAAATGGATGCTCGTGAATCTTGCTAGTTTCGATCTAAAACGATGTATCCCGTTGTTTTGAGCCGGAATACAAGTCTTCGCGCAGTTCTTAGAGAAAAAGTTTGCACCTTTCTCTCATCTACTCTTCGACGACTTGTAAAATCGATGCTCGTGAATCTTGCTAGTTTCAATCTAAAACGACGTATCCCGTTGTTTTGAGCCGGAATACAAGTTTTCGCGCAGTTCTGAGAGAAAAAGTTTGCACCTTTCTCTCGTCTTCTCTTCGACGACTTGTAAAATTGATGCTCGTGAATCTTGCTAGATTCGATCTAAAATTATGTATCCCGTTGTTTTGAGCCAGAATACACGTTTTCGCGCAGTTCTGAGAGAAAAAATTTACCCCTTTCTCTCATCTACTCTTCGACGACTTGTAAAATTGATGCTCGTGAATCTTGCTAGTTTTGATCTAAAACGATGTATCCCGTTGTTTTGAGCCGGAATACAAGTTTTCGCGCAGTTCTGAGAGAAAAATTTTACACCTTTTTTTCATCTACTCTTCGACGACTTGTAAAATCGATGCTCGTGAATCTTGCTAGTTTCGATCTAAAACGATGAATCCCGTTGTTTTGAGCCGGAATACAAGTTTTCGCGCAGTTCTGAGAGAAAAAGTTTGCACCTTTCTCTCGTCTACTCTTCGACGACTTGTAAAATAGATGCTCGTGAATCTTGCTAGATTCGATCTAAAATGATGCATCCCGTTGTTTTGAGCCGGAATACAAGTTTTCGCGCAGTTCCGAGAAAAAAAGTTTACACCTTTCTCTCGTCTACTCTTCGACGACTTGTAAAATCGATGCCCGTGAATCTTGCTAGTTTCGATGTACAATGATGTATACCGTTGTTTTGAGCCGGAATACAAGTTTTCGCGCAGTTCTGAGAGAAGAAGTTTACACCTTTCTCTCGTCTAATCTTCGAAGACTTGAAAAATCGATGCGCGTGAATCTTGCTAGTTTCGATCTAAAACGATGTATCCCGTTGTTTTGAGAAGGAATACTAGTTTTCGCGCAGTTCTGAGAGAAAAAGTTTACACCTTTCTCTCGTCTACTCTTCGACGACTTGTAAAATCGATGCTCGTGAATCTGGCTAGTTTCGATCTAAAACGATGTATCTCGTTGTTTTGAGCCGGAATACAAGTTTTCGCGCAGTTCTGAGAGAAAAATTTTACACCTTTTTTCATCTACTCTTCGACGACTTGTAAAATCGATGCTCGTGAATCTTGCTAGTTTCGATCTAAAACGATGAATCCCGTTGTTTTGAGCCGGAATACAAGTTTTCGCGCAGTTCTGAGAGAAAACATTTGCACCTTTTTTTCATCTACTCTTCGACGACTTGAAAAATCGATGCTCGTGAATCTTCCTAGTTTCGATCTAAAACGATGTATCCCGTTGTTTTGAGCCGGAATACAAGTTTTCGCGCAGTTCTGAGAGAAAAAGTTTGCACCTTTCTCTCGTCTACTCTTCGACGACTTGTAAAATCGATGCTCGGGAATCTTGCTAGATTCGATCTAAAATGATGCATCCCGTTGTTTTGAGCCGGAATACAAGTTTTCGCGCAGTTCTGAGAAAAAAAGTTTACACCATTCTCTCGTCTACTCTTCGATGACTTGTAAAATCGATGCCCGTGAATCTTGCTAGTTTCGATGTAAAATGATGTATACCGTTGTTTTGAGCCGGAATACAAGTTTTCGCGCAGTTCTGAGAGAAGAAGTTTACACCTTTCTCTCGTCTAATCTTCGAAGACTTGAAAAATCGATGCGCGTGAATCTTGCTAGTTTCGATCTAAAACGATGTATCCCGTTGTTTTGAGACGGAATAATAGTTTTCGCGCAGTTCTGAGAGAAAAAGTTTACACCTTTCTCTCGTCTACTCTTCGACGACTTGTAAAATCGATGCTCGTGAATCTGGCTAGTTTCGATCTAAAACGATGTATCTCGTTGTTTTGAGCCGGAATACAAGTTTTCTCGCAGTTCTGAGAGAAAAATTTTACACCTTTTTTTCATCTACTCTTCGACGACTTGTAAAATCGATGCTCGTGAATCTTGATAGTTTCGATCTAAAACGATGAATCCCGTTGTTTTGAGTCGGAATACAAGTTTTCGCGCAGTTCTGAGAGAAAACATTTGCACCTTTTTTCCATCTACTCTTCGACGACTTGAAAAATCGATGCTCGTGAATCTTGCTAGTTTCGATCTAAAACGATGTATCCCGTTGTTTCGAGCCGGAATACAAGTTTTCGCGCAGATCTGAGAGAAAAAGTTTGCACCTTTCTCTCGTCTTCTCTTCAACGACTTGTAAAATTGATGCTCGTGAATCTTGCTAGATTCGATCTAAAATTATGTATCCCGTTGTTTTGAGCCAGAATACACGTTTTCGCGCAGTTCTGAGAAAAAGTTTACACCTTTCTCTCATCTACTCTTCGACGACTTGTAAAATCGATGCTCGTGAATCTTGCTAGTTTTGATCTAAAACGATGTATCCCGTTGTTTTGAGCCGGAATACAAGTTTTCGCGCAGTTCTGAGAGAAAAATTTTACACCTTTTTTCATCTACTCTTCGACGACTTGTAAAATCGATGCTCGTGAGTCTTGCTAGTTTCGATCTAAAACGATGAATCCCGTTGTTTTGAGCCGGAATACAAGTTTTCGCGCAGTTCTGAGAGAAAAAGTTTGCACCTTTCTCTCGTCTACTCTTCGACGACTTGTAAAAACGATGCTTGTGAATTTTGCTTGTTTCGATCTAAAACGATGTATCCCGTTGTTTTGAGCCGGAATACAAGTTTTCGCGCAGTTCTGAGAGAAAACGTTTGCACCTTTCTCTCGTCTACTCTTCGACGACTTGTAAAATCGATGCTCGCGAATCGTGCTAGTTTCGATCTAAAACGATGTATCCCGTTGTTTTGAGCCGGAATACAAGTTTTCGCGCAGTTCTGAGCGAAGAAGTTTACACCTTTCTCTCGTCTACTCTTCGAAAACTTGAAAAATCGATGCTCGTGAATCTTGCTAGTTTCGATCTAAAACGATGAATCCCGTTGTTTTGAGCCGGAATACAAGTTTTCGCGCAGATCTGAGAGAAAACATTTGCACCTTTTTTTCATCTACTCTTCAACGACTTGTAAAATCGATGCTCGTGAATCTTGCTAGTTTCGATCTAAAACGATGTATCCCGTTGTTTTGAGCCGGAATACAAGTTTTCGCGCAGTTCTGAGAGAAAAAATTTACACCTTTTTTTCATCTACTCTTCGACGACTTGTAAAATCGATGCTCCTGAATCTTGCTAGTTTCGATCTAAAACGAAGAATCCCGTTGTTGTGAGCCGGAATACAAGTTTTCGCGCAGTTCTGAGAGAAAACATTTACACCTTTTTTGCATCTACTCTTCGACGACTTGTAAAATCGATGTTCGTGAATCTTGCTAGTTTCGATCTAAAACGATGTATCCCGTTGTTTTGAGCCGGAATACATGTTTTCGCGCAGTTCTGAGGGAAAAGGTTGCACCTTTTTCTCGTCTACTCTTCGACGACTTGTAAAATGGATGCTCGTGAATCTTGCTAGTTTCGATCTAAAACGATGTATCCCGTTGTTTTGAGCCGGAATACAAGTCTTCGCGCAGTTCTTAGAGAAAAAGTTTGCACCTTTCTCTCATCTACTCTTCGACGACTTGTAAAATCGATGCTCGTGAATCTTGCTAGTTTCAATCTAAAACGACGTATCCCGTTGTTTTGAGCCGGAATACAAGTTTTCGCGCAGTTCTGAGAGAAAAAGTTTGCACCTTTCTCTCGTCTTCTCTTCGACGACTTGTAAAATTGATGCTCGTGAATCTTGCTAGATTCGATCTAAAATTATGTATCCCGTTGTTTTGAGCCAGAATACACGTTTTCGCGCAGTTCTGAGAGAAAAAATTTACACCTTTCTCTCATCTACTCTTCGACGACTTGTAAAATCGATGCTCGTGAATCTTGCTAGTTTTGATCTAAAACGATGTATCCCGTTGTTTTGAGCCGGAATACAAGTTTTCGCGCAGTTCTGAGAGAAAAATTTTACACCTTTTTTTCATCTACTCTTCGACGACTTGTAAAATCGATGCTCGTGAATCTTGCTAGTTTCGATCTAAAACGATGAATCCCGTTGTTTTGAGCCGGAATACAAGTTTTCGCGCAGTTCTGAGAGAAAAAGTTTGCACCTTTCTCTCGTCTACTCTTCGACGACTTGTAAAATAGATGCTCGTGAATCTTGCTAGATTCGATCTAAAATGATGCATCCCGTTGTTTTGAGCCGGAATACAAGTTTTCGCGCAGTTCCGAGAAAAAAAGTTTACACCTTTCTCTCGTCTACTCTTCGACGACTTGTAAAATCGATGCCCGTGAATCTTGCTAGTTTCGATGTACAATGATGTATACCGTTGTTTTGAGCCGGAATACAAGTTTTCGCGCAGTTCTGAGAGAAGAAGTTTACACCTTTCTCTCGTCTAATCTTCGAAGACTTGAAAAATCGATGCGCGTGAATCTTGCTAGTTTCGATCTAAAACGATGTATCCCGTTGTTTTGAGAAGGAATACTAGTTTTCGCGCAGTTCTGAGAGAAAAAGTTTACACCTTTCTCTCGTCTACTCTTCGACGACTTGTAAAATCGATGCTCGTGAATCTGGCTAGTTTCGATCTAAAACGATGTATCTCGTTGTTTTGAGCCGGAATACAAGTTTTCGCGCAGTTCTGAGAGAAAAATTTTACACCTTTTTTCATCTACTCTTCGACGACTTGTAAAATCGATGCTCGTGAATCTTGCTAGTTTCGATCTAAAACGATGAATCCCGTTGTTTTGAGCCGGAATACAAGTTTTCGCGCAGTTCTGAGAGAAAACATTTGCACCTTTTTTTCATCTACTCTTCGACGACTTGAAAAATCGATGCTCGTGAATCTTCCTAGTTTCGATCTAAAACGATGTATCCCGTTGTTTTGAGCCGGAATACAAGTTTTCGCGCAGTTCTGAGAGAAAAAGTTTGCACCTTTCTCTCGTCTACTCTTCGACGACTTGTAAAATCGATGCTCGGGAATCTTTCTAGTTTCGATCTAAAATGATGCATCCCGTTGTTTTGAGCCGGAATACAAGTTTTCGCGCAGTTCTGAGAAAAAAAGTTTACACCTTTCTCTCGTCTACTCTTCGATGACTTGTAAAATCGATGCCCGTGAATCTTGCTAGTTTCGATGTAAAATGATGTATACCGTTGTTTTGAGCCGGAATACAAGTTTTCGCGCAGTTCTGAGAGAAGAAGTTTACACCTTTCTCTCGTCTAATCTTCGAAGACTTGAAAAATCGATGCGCGTGAATCTTGCTAGTTTCGATCTAAAACGATGTATCCCGTTGTTTTGAGACGGAATAATAGTTTTCGCGCAGTTCTGAGAGAAAAAGTTTACACCTTTCTCTCGTCTACTCTTCGACGACTTGTAAAATCGATGCTCGTGAATCTGGCTAGTTTCGATCTAAAACGATGTATCTCGTTGTTTTGAGCCGGAATACAAGTTTTCTCGCAGTTCTGAGAGAAAAATTTTACACCTTTTTTTCATCTACTCTTCGACGACTTGTAAAATCGATGCTCGTGAATCTTGCTAGTTTCGATCTAAAACGATGAATCCCGTTGTTTTGAGTCGGAATACAAGTTTTCGCGCAGTTCTGAGAGAAAACATTTGCACCTTTTTTCCATCTACTCTTCGACGACTTGAAAAATCGATGCTCGTGAATCTTGCTAGTTTCGATCTAAAACGATGTATCCCGTTGTTTCGAGCCGGAATACAAGTTTTCGCGCAGATCTGAGAGAAAAAGTTTGCACCTTTCTCTCGTCTTCTCTTCAACGACTTGTAAAATTGATGCTCGTGAATCTTGCTAGATTCGATCTAAAATTATGTATCCCGTTGTTTTGAGCCAGAATACACGTTTTCGCGCAGTTCTGAGAAAAAGTTTACACCTTTCTCTCATCTACTCTTCGACGACTTGTAAAATCGATGCTCGTGAATCTTGCTAGTTTTGATCTAAAACGATGTATCCCGTTGTTTTGAGCCGGAATACAAGTTTTCGCGCAGTTCTGAGAGAAAACATTTACACCTTTTTTGCATCTACTCTTCGACGACTTGTAAAATCGATGTTCGTGAATCTTGCTAGTTTCGATCTAAAACGATGTATCCCGTTGTTTTGAGCCGGAATACATGTTTTCGCGCAGTTCTGAGGGAAAAGGTTGCACCTTTTTCTCGTCTACTCTTCGACGACTTGTAAAATGGATGCTCGTGAATCTTGCTAGTTTCGATCTAAAACGATGTATCCCGTTGTTTTGAGCCGGAATACAAGTCTTCGCGCAGTTCTTAGAGAAAAAGTTTGCACCTTTCTCTCATCTACTCTTCGACGACTTGTAAAATCGATGCTCGTGAATCTTGCTAGTTTCAATCTAAAACGACGTATCCCGTTGTTTTGAGCCGGAATACAAGTTTTCGCGCAGTTCTGAGAGAAAAAGTTTGCACCTTTCTCTCGTCTTCTCTTCGACGACTTGTAAAATTGATGCTCGTGAATCTTGCTAGATTCGATCTAAAATTATGTATCCCGTTGTTTTGAGCCAGAATACACGTTTTCGCGCAGTTCTGAGAAAAAGTTTACACCTTTCTCTCATCTACTCTTCGACGACTTGTAAAATCGATGCTCGTGAATCTTGCTAGTTTTGATCTAAAACGATGTATCCCGTTGTTTTGAGCCGGAATACAAGTTTTCGCGCAGTTCTGAGAGAAAAATTTTACACCTTTTTTCATCTACTCTTCGACGACTTGTAAAATCGATGCTCGTGAGTCTTGCTAGTTTCGATCTAAAACGATGAATCCCGTTGTTTTGAGCCGGAATACAAGTTTTCGCGCAGTTCTGAGAGAAAAAGTTTGCACCTTTCTCTCGTCTACTCTTCGACGACTTGTAAAAACGATGCTTGTGAATTTTGCTTGTTTCGATCTAAAACGATGTATCCCGTTGTTTTGAGCCGGAATACAAGTTTTCGCGCAGTTCTGAGAGAAAACGTTTGCACCTTTCTCTCGTCTACTCTTCGACGACTTGTAAAATCGATGCTCGCGAATCGTGCTAGTTTCGATCTAAAACGATGTATCCCGTTGTTTTGAGCCGGAATACAGTTTTCGCGCAGTTCTGAGCGAAGAAGTTTACACCTTTCTCTCGTCTACTCTTCGAAAACTTGAAAAATCGATGCTCGTGAATCTTGCTAGTTTCGATCTAAAACGATGAATCCCGTTGTTTTGAGCCGGAATACAAGTTTTCGCGCAGATCTGAGAGAAAACATTTGCACCTTTTTTTCATCTACTCTTCAACGACTTGTAAAATCGATGCTCGTGAATCTTGCTAGTTTCGATCTAAAACGATGTATCCCGTTGTTTTGAGCCGGAATACAAGTTTTCGCGCAGTTCTGAGAGAAAAAATTTACACCTTTTTTTCATCTACTCTTCGACGACTTGTAAAATCGATGCTCCTGAATCTTGCTAGTTTCGATCTAAAACGAAGAATCCCGTTGTTGTGAGCCGGAATACAAGTTTTCGCGCAGTTCTGAGAGAAAACATTTACACCTTTTTTGCATCTACTCTTCGACGACTTGTAAAATCGATGTTCGTGAATCTTGCTAGTTTCGATCTAAAACGATGTATCCCGTTGTTTTGAGCCGGAATACATGTTTTCGCGCAGTTCTGAGGGAAAAGGTTGCACCTTTTTCTCGTCTACTCTTCGACGACTTGTAAAATGGATGCTCGTGAATCTTGCTAGTTTCGATCTAAAACGATGTATCCCGTTGTTTTGAGCCGGAATACAAGTCTTCGCGCAGTTCTTAGAGAAAAAGTTTGCACCTTTCTCTCATCTACTCTTCGACGACTTGTAAAATCGATGCTCGTGAATCTTGCTAGTTTCAATCTAAAACGACGTATCCCGTTGTTTTGAGCCGGAATACAAGTTTTCGCGCAGTTCTGAGAGAAAAAGTTTGCACCTTTCTCTCGTCTTCTCTTCGACGACTTGTAAAATTGATGCTCGTGAATCTTGCTAGATTCGATCTAAAATTATGTATCCCGTTGTTTTGAGCCAGAATACACGTTTTCGCGCAGTTCTGAGAGAAAAAATTTACACCTTTCTCTCATCTACTCTTCGACGACTTGTAAAATCGATGCTCGTGAATCTTGCTAGTTTTGATCTAAAACGATGTATCCCGTTGTTTTGAGCCGGAATACAAGTTTTCGCGCAGTTCTGAGAGAAAAATTTTACACCTTTTTTTCATCTACTCTTCGACGACTTGTAAAATCGATGCTCGTGAATCTTGCTAGTTTCGATCTAAAACGATGAATCCCGTTGTTTTGAGCCGGAATACAAGTTTTCGCGCAGTTCTGAGAGAAAAAGTTTGCACCTTTCTCTCGTCTACTCTTCGACGACTTGTAAAATAGATGCTCGTGAATCTTGCTAGATTCGATCTAAAATGATGCATCCCGTTGTTTTGAGCCGGAATACAAGTTTTCGCGCAGTTCCGAGAAAAAAAGTTTACACCTTTCTCTCGTCTACTCTTCGACGACTTGTAAAATCGATGCCCGTGAATCTTGCTAGTTTCGATGTACAATGATGTATACCGTTGTTTTGAGCCGGAATACAAGTTTTCGCGCAGTTCTGAGAGAAGAAGTTTACACCTTTCTCTCGTCTAATCTTCGAAGACTTGAAAAATCGATGCGCGTGAATCTTGCTAGTTTCGATCTAAAACGATGTATCCCGTTGTTTTGAGAAGGAATACTTGTTTTCGCGCAGTTCTGAGAGAAAAAGTTTACACCTTTCTCTCGTCTACTCTTCGACGACTTGTAAAATCGATGCTCGTGAATCTGGCTAGTTTCGATCTAAAACGATGTATCTCGTTGTTTTGAGCCGGAATACAAGTTTTCGCGCAGTTCTGAGAGAAAAATTTTACACCTTTTTTCATCTACTCTTCGACGACTTGTAAAATCGATGCTCGTGAATCTTGCTAGTTTCGATCTAAAACGATGAATCCCGTTGTTTTGAGCCGGAATACAAGTTTTCGCGCAGTTCTGAGAGAAAACATTTGCACCTTTTTTTCATCTACTCTTCGACGACTTGAAAAATCGATGCTCGTGAATCTTCCTAGTTTCGATCTAAAACGATGTATCCCGTTGTTTTGAGCCGGAATACAAGTTTTCGCGCAGTTCTGAGAGAAAAAGTTTGCACCTTTCTCTCGTCTACTCTTCGACGACTTGTAAAATCGATGCTCGGGAATCTTTCTAGTTTCGATCTAAAATGATGCATCCCGTTGTTTTGAGCCGGAATACAAGTTTTCGCGCAGTTCTGAGAAAAAAAGTTTACACCTTTCTCTCGTCTACTCTTCGATGACTTGTAAAATCGATGCCCGTGAATCTTGCTAGTTTCGATGTAAAATGATGTATACCGTTGTTTTGAGCCGGAATACAAGTTTTCGCGCAGTTCTGAGAGAAGAAGTTTACACCTTTCTCTCGTCTAATCTTCGAAGACTTGAAAAATCGATACGCGTGAATCTTGCTAGTTTCGATCTAAAACGATGTATCCCGTTGTTTTGAGACGGAATAATAGTTTTCGCGCAGTTCTGAGAGAAAAAGTTTACACCTTTCTCTCGTCTACTCTTCGACGACTTGTAAAATCGATGCTCGTGAATCTGGCTAGTTTCGATCTAAAACGATGTATCTCGTTGTTTTGAGCCGGAATACAAGTTTTCTCGCAGTTCTGAGAGAAAAATTTTACACCTTTTTTTCATCTACTCTTCGACGACTTGTAAAATCGATGCTCGTGAATCTTGCTAGTTTCGATCTAAAACGATGAATCCCGTTGTTTTGAGTCGGAATACAAGTTTTCGCGCAGTTCTGAGAGAAAACATTTGCACCTTTTTTCCATCTACTCTTCGACGACTTGAAAAATCGATGCTCGTGAATCTTGCTAGTTTCGATCTAAAACGATGTATCCCGTTGTTTCGAGCCGGAATACAAGTTTTCGCGCAGATCTGAGAGAAAAAGTTTGCACCTTTCTCTCGTCTTCTCTTCAACGACTTGTAAAATTGATGCTCGTGAATCTTGCTAGATTCGATCTAAAATTATGTATCCCGTTGTTTTGAGCCAGAATACACGTTTTCGCGCAGTTCTGAGAAAAAGTTTACACCTTTCTCTCATCTACTCTTCGACGACTTGTAAAATCGATGCTCGTGAATCTTGCTAGTTTTGATCTAAAACGATGTATCCCGTTGTTTTGAGCCGGAATACAAGTTTTCGCGCAGTTCTGAGAGAAAAATTTTACACCTTTTTTCATCTACTCTTCGACGACTTGTAAAATCGATGCTCGTGAGTCTTGCTAGTTTCGATCTAAAACGATGAATCCCGTTGTTTTGAGCCGGAATACAAGTTTTCGCGCAGTTCTGAGAGAAAAAGTTTGCACCTTTCTCTCGTCTACTCTTCGACGACTTGTAAAAACGATGCTTGTGAATTTTGCTTGTTTCGATCTAAAACGATGTATCCCGTTGTTTTGAGCCGGAATACAAGTTTTCGCGCAGTTCTGAGAGAAAACGTTTGCACCTTTCTCTCGTCTACTCTTCGACGACTTGTAAAATCGATGCTCGTGAATCTTGCTAGTTTCGATCTAAAACGATGAATCCCGTTGTTTTGAGCCGGAATACAAGTTTTCGCGCAGATCTGAGAGAAAACATTTGCACCTTTTTTTCATCTACTCTTCAACGACTTGTAAAATCGATGCTCGTGAATCTTGCTAGTTTCGATCTAAAACGATGTATCCCGTTGTTTTGAGCCGGAATACAAGTTTTCGCGCAGTTCTGAGAGAAAAAATTTACACCTTTTTTTCATCTACTCTTCGACGACTTGTAAAATCGATGCTCCTGAATCTTGCTAGTTTCGATCTAAAACGAAGAATCCCGTTGTTGTGAGCCGGAATACAAGTTTTCGCGCAGTTCTGAGAGAAAACATTTACACCTTTTTTGCATCTACTCTTCGACGACTTGTAAAATCGATGTTCGTGAATCTTGCTAGTTTCGATCTAAAACGATGTATCCCGTTGTTTTGAGCCGGAATACATGTTTTCGCGCAGTTCTGAGGGAAAAGGTTGCACCTTTTTCTCGTCTACTCTTCGACGACTTGTAAAATGGATGCTCGTGAATCTTGCTAGTTTCGATCTAAAACGATGTATCCCGTTGTTTTGAGCCGGAATACAAGTTTTCGCGCAGTTCTTAGAGAAAAAGTTTGCACCTTTCTCTCATCTACTCTTCGACGACTTGTAAAATCGATGCTCGTGAATCTTGCTAGTTTCAATCTAAAACGATGTATCCCGTTGTTTTGAGCCGGAATACAAGTTTTCGCGCAGTTCTGAGAGAAAAAGTTTGCACCTTTCTCTCGTCTTCTCTTCGACGACTTGTAAAATTGATGCTCGTGAATCTTGCTAGATTCGATCTAAAATTATGTATCCCGTTGTTTTGAGCCAGAATACACGTTTTCGCGCAGTTCTGAGAGAAAAAATTTACACCTTTCTCTCATCTACTCTTCGACGACTTGTAAAATCGATGCTCGTGAATCTTGCTAGTTTTGATCTAAAACGATGTATCCCGTTGTTTTGAGCCGGAATACAAGTTTTCGCGCAGTTCTGAGAGAAAAATTTTACACCTTTTTTTCATCTACTCTTCGACGACTTGTAAAATCGATGCTCGTGAGTCTTGCTAGTTTCGATCTAAAACGATGAATCCCGTTGTTTTGAGCCGGAATACAAGTTTTCGCGCAGTTCTGAGAGAAAAAGTTTGCACCTTTCTCTCGTCTACTCTTCGACGACTTGTAAAATAGATGCTCGTGAATCTTGCTAGATTCGATCTAAAATGATGCATCCCGTTGTTTTGAGCCGGAATACAAGTTTTCGCGCAGTTCCGAGAAAAAAAGTTTACACCTTTCTCTCGTCTACTCTTCGACGACTTGTAAAATCGATGCCCGTGAATCTTGCTAGTTTCGATGTACAATGATGTATACCGTTGTTTTGAGCCGGAATACAAGTTTTCGCGCAGTTCTGAGAGAAGAAGTTTACACCTTTCTCTCGTCTATTCTTCGAAGACTTGAAAAATCGATGCGCGTGAATCTTGCTAGTTTCGATCTAAAACGATGTATCCCGTTGTTTTGAGAAGGAATACTAGTTTTCGCGCAGTTCTGAGAGAAAAAGTTTACACCTTTCTCTCGTCTACTCTTCGACGACTTGTAAAATCGATGCTAGTGAATCTGGCTAGTTTCGATCTAAAACGATGTATCTCGTTGTTTTGAGCCGGAATACAAGTTTTCGCGCAGTTCTGAGAGAAAAATTTTACACCTTTTTTCATCTACTCTTCGACGACTTGTAAAATCGATGCTCGTGAATCTTGCTAGTTTCGATCTAAAACGATGAATCCCGTTGTTTTGAGCCGGAATACAAGTTTTCGCGCAGTTCTGAGAGAAAACATTTGCACCTTTTTTTCATCTACTCTTCGACGACTTGAAAAATCGATGCTCGTGAATCTTGCTAGTTTCGATCTAAAACGATGTATCCCGTTGTTTTGAGCCGGAATACAAGTTTTCGCGCAGTTCTGAGAGAAAAAGTTTGCACCTTTCTCTCGTCTACTCTTCGACGACTTGTAAAATCGATGCTCGGGAATCTTTCTAGTTTCGATCTAAAATGATGCATCCCGTTGTTTTGAGCCGGAATACAAGTTTTCGCGCAGTTCTGAGAAAAAAAGTTTACACCTTTCTCTCGTCTACTCTTCGATGACTTGTAAAATCGATGCCCGTGAATCTTGCTAGTTTCGATGTAAAATGATGTATACCGTTGTTTTGAGCCGGAATACAAGTTTTCGCGCAGTTCTGAGAGAAGAAGTTTACACCTTTCTCTCGTCTAATCTTCGAAGACTTAAAAAATCGATGCTCGCGAATCGTGCTAGTTTCGATCTAAAACGATGTATCCCGTTGTTTTGAGCCGGAATACAAGTTTTCGCGCAGTTCTGAGAGAAAACATTTACACCTTTTTTGCATCTACTCTTCGACGACTTGTAAAATCGATGTTCGTGAATCTTGCTAGTTTCGATCTAAAACGATGTATCCCGTTGTTTTGAGCCGGAATACATGTTTTCGCGCAGTTCTGAGGGAAAAGGTTGCACCTTTTTCTCGTCTACTCTTCGACGACTTGTAAAATGGATGCTCGTGAATCTTGCTAGTTTCGATCTAAAACGATGTATCCCGTTGTTTTGAGCCGGAATACAAGTCTTCGCGCAGTTCTTAGAGAAAAAGTTTGCACCTTTCTCTCATCTACTCTTCGACGACTTGTAAAATCGATGCTCGTGAATCTTGCTAGTTTCAATCTAAAACGATGTATCCCGTTGTTTTGAGCCGGAATACAAGTTTTCGCGCAGTTCTGAGAGAAAAAGTTTGCACCTTTCTCTCGTCTTCTCTTCGACGACTTGTAAAATTGATGCTCGTGAATCTTGCTAGATTCGATCTAAAATTATGTATCCCGTTGTTTTGAGCCAGAATACACGTTTTCGCGCAGTTCTGAGAGAGAAATTTTACACCTTTTTTTCATCTACTCTTCGACGACTTGTAAAATCGATGCTCGTGAGTCTTGCTAGTTTCGATCTAAAACGATGAATCCCGTTGTTTTGAGCCGGAATACAAGTTTTCGCGCAGTTCTGAGAGAAAAAGTTTGCACCTTTCTCTCGTCTACTCTTCGACGACTTGTAAAATCAATGCTCGGGAATCTTTCTAGATTCGATCTAAAATGATGCATCCCGTTGTTTTGAGCCGGAATACAAGTTTTCGCGCAGTTCTGAGAAAAAAAGTTTACACCTTTCTCTCGTCTACTCTTCGATGACTTGTAAAATCGATGCCCGTGAATCTTGCTAGTTTCGATCTAAAACGATGTATCCCGTTGTTTTGAGCCGGAATACATGTTTTCGCGCAGTTCTGAGGGAAAAGGTTGCACCTTTTTCTCGTCTACTCTTCGACGACTTGTAAAATGGATGCTCGTGAATCTTGCTAGTTTCGATCTAAAACGATGTATCCCGTTGTTTTGAGCCGGAATACAAGTCTTCGCGCAGTTCTTAGAGAAAAAGTTTGCACCTTTCTCTCATCTACTCTTCGACGACTTGTAAAATCGATGCTCGTGAATCTTGCTAGTTTCAATCTAAAACGATGTATCCCGTTGTTTTGAGCCGGAATACAAGTTTTCGCGCAGTTCTGAGAGAAAAAGTTTGCACCTTTCTCTCGTCTTCTCTTCGACGACTTGTAAAATTGATGCTCGTGAATCTTGCTAGATTCGATCTAAAATTATGTATCCCGTTGTTTTGAGCCAGAATACACGTTTTCGCGCAGTTCTGAGAGAAAAATTTTACACCTTTTTTTCATCTACTCTTCGACGACTTGTAAAATCGATGCTCGTGAGTCTTGCTAGTTTCGATCTAAAACGATGAATCCCGTTGTTTTGAGCCGGAATACAAGTTTTCGCGCAGTTCTGAGAGAAAAAGTTTGCACCTTTCTCTCGTCTACTCTTCGACGACTTGTAAAATCAATGCTCGGGAATCTTTCTAGATTCGATCTAAAATGATGCATCCCGTTGTTTTGAGCCGGAATACAAGTTTTCGCGCAGTTCTGAGAAAAAAAGTTTACACCTTTCTCTCGTCTACTCTTCGATGACTTGTAAAATCGATGCCCGTGAATCTTGCTAGTTTCGATCTAAAACGATGTATCCCGTTGTTTTGAGCCGGAATACATGTTTTCGCGCAGTTCTGAGGGAAAAGGTTGCACCTTTTTCTCGTCTACTCTTCGACGACTTGTAAAATGGATGCTCGTGAATCTTGCTAGTTTCGATCTAAAACGATGTATCCCGTTGTTTTGAGCCGGAATACAAGTCTTCGCGCAGTTCTTAGAGAAAAAGTTTGCACCTTTCTCTCATCTACTCTTCGACGACTTGTAAAATCGATGCTCGTGAATCTTGCTAGTTTCAATCTAAAACGATGTATCCCGTTGTTTTGAGCCGGAATACAAGTTTTCGCGCAGTTCTGAGAGAAAAAGTTTGCACCTTTCTCTCGTCTTCTCTTCGACGACTTGTAAAATTGATGCTCGTGAATCTTGCTAGATTCGATCTAAAATTATGTATCCCGTTGTTTTGAGCCAGAATACACGTTTTCGCGCAGTTCTGAGAGAAAAATTTTACACCTTTTTTTCATCTACTCTTCGACGACTTGTAAAATCGATGCTCGTGAGTCTTGCTAGTTTCGATCTAAAACGATGAATCCCGTTGTTTTGAGCCGGAATACAAGTTTTCGCGCAGTTCTGAGAGAAAAAGTTTGCACCTTTCTCTCGTCTACTCTTCGACGACTTGTAAAATCGATGCTCGGGAATCTTTCTAGATTCGATCTAAAATGATGCATCCCGTTGTTTTGAGCCGGAATACAAGTTTTCGCGCAGTTCTGAGAAAAAAAGTTTACACCTTTCTCTCGTCTACTCTTCGATGACTTGTAAAATCGATGCCCGTGAATCTTGCTAGTTTCGATGTAAAATGATGTATACCGTTGTTTTGAGCCGGAATACAAGTTTTCGCGCAGTTCTGAGAGAAGAAGTTTACACCTTTCTCTCGTCTAATCTTCGAAGACTTGAAAAATCGATGCGCGTGAATCTTGCTAGTTTCGATCTAAAACGATGTATCCCGTTGTTTTGAGACGGAATAATAGTTTTCGCGCAGTTCTGAGAGAAAAAGTTTACACCTTTCTCTCGTCTACTCTTCGACGACTTGTAAAATCGATGCTCGTGAATCTGGCTAGTTTCGATCTAAAACGATGTATCTCGTTGTTTTGAGCCGGAATACAAGTTTTCGCGCAGTTCTGAGAGAAAAATTTTACACCTTTTTTTCATCTACTCTTCGACGATTGTAAAATCGATGCTCGTGAATCTTGCTAGTTTCGATCTAAAACGATGAATCCCGTTGTTTTGAGTCGGAATACAAGTTTTCGCGCAGTTCTGAGAGAAAACATTTGCACCTTTTTTCCATCTACTCTTCGACGACTTGAAAAATCGATGCTCGTGAATCTTGCTAGTTTCGATCTAAAACGATGTATCCCGTTGTTTCGAGACGGAATACAAGTTTTCGCGCAGATCTGAGAGAAAAAGTTTGCACCTTTCTCTCGTCTTCTCTTCAACGACTTGTAAAATTGATGCTCGTGAATCTTGCTAGATTCGATCTAAAATTATGTATCCCGTTGTTTTGAGCCAGAATACACGTTTTCGCGCAGTTCTGAGAAAAAGTTTACACCTTTCTCTCATCTACTCTTCGACGACTTGTAAAATCGATGCTCGTGAATCTTGCTAGTTTTGATCTAAAACGATGTATCCCGTTGTTTTGAGCCGGAATACAAGTTTTCGCGCAGTTCTGAGAGAAAAATTTTACACCTTTTTTCATCTACTCTTCGACGACTTGTAAAATCGATGCTCGTGAGTCTTGCTAGTTTCGATCTAAAACGATGAATCCCGTTGTTTTGAGCCGGAATACAAGTTTTCGCGCAGTTCTGAGAGAAAAAGTTTGCACCTTTCTCTCGTCTACTCTTCGACGACTTGTAAAATCGATGCTCGCGAATCGTGCTAGTTTCGATCTAAAACGATGTATCCCGTTGTTTTGAGCCGGAATACAAGTTTTCGCGCAGTGCTGAGCGAAGAAGTTTACACCTTTCTCTCGTCTACTCTTCGAAAACTTGAAAAATCGATGCTCGTGAATCTTGCTAGTTTCGATCTAAAACGATGAATCCCGTTGTTTTGAGCCGGAATACAAGTTTTCGCGCAGA
Organism: Amblyomma americanum; assembly: GCF_052857255.1. Classification (NCBI taxonomy): domain Eukaryota; kingdom Metazoa; phylum Arthropoda; class Arachnida; order Ixodida; family Ixodidae; genus Amblyomma; species Amblyomma americanum. The sequence continues at coordinate 82,913 of NW_027526527.1, forward strand.
TCTGAGAGAAAACATTTGCACCTTTTTTTCATCTACTCTTCAACGACTTGTAAAATCGATGCTCGTGAATCTTGCTAGTTTTGACATTTTCAGAAGCGCTAAAACACCAGGACGCAGAGGGAACAGACAGGGACGAGCGCTCGTCCCTGTCTGTTCCCTCTGCGTCCTGGTGTTTTAGCGCTTCTGAAAATGTCAAATCTGCACCAACTAGCCCGATCCGCTACCCTTCTGAACTTCATTGCTAGTTTCGATCTAAAACGATGTATCCCGTTGTTTTGAGCCGGAATACAAGTTTTCGCGCAGTTCTGAGAGAAAAAATTTACACCTTTTTTTCATCTACTCTTCGACGACTTGTAAAATCGATGTTCGTGAATCTTGCTAGTTTCGATCTAAAACGATGTATCCCGTTGTTTTGAGCCGGAATACAAGTTTTCGCGCAGTTCTGAGAGAAAAAGTTTACACCTTTCTCTCGTCTACTCTTCGACGACTTGTAAAAACGATGCTCGTGCTTGTTTCGATCTAATACGATGTATCCCGTTGTTTTGAGCCGGAATACAAGTTTTCGCGCAGTTCTGAGAGAAAAAGTTTGCACCTTTCTCTCGTCTACTCTTCGACGACTTGTAAAATCGATGCTCGTGATTCTTGCTAGTTTCGATATAAAACGATGTATCCCTTTGTTTTTAGCCGGAATAGAAGCTTTCGCGCAGTTCTGAGAGAAAAAATTTACACCTTTCTCTCGTCTACTCTTCGACGACTTCTAAAAACGATGCTCGTGAATTTTGCTTGTTTCGATCTAAAACGATGTATCCCGTTCTTTTGAGCCGGAATACAAATTTTCGCGCAGTTCTGAGAGAAGAATTTTACACCTTTCTCTCGTCTACTCTTCGAAGACTTGCAAAATCGATGCTCGTGAATCTGGCTAGTTTTGATCTAAAACTGTGTATCCCTTTGTTTTGAGCCGGAATACAAATTTTCACGCAGTTCTGAGAGAAAAAGTTTACACCTTTCTCGTCTACTCTTCGACGACTTGTAAAGTCGATGCTCGTGAATCTTGCTAGTTTCGATCTAAAACGATGTATCCCGTTGTTTTGAGCCGGTATACAAGTTATCGCGCAGTTCTGAGAGAAGAATTTTACACCTTTCTCTCGTCTACTCTTCGAAGAATTGCAAAATCGATGCTCGTGAATCTTGCTAGTTTCGATTTAAAACGATGTATCCCGTTGTTTTGAGCCGGAATACCAGTTTTCGCGCAGTTCTGAGAGAAAAAATTTACACCTTTTTCTCGTCTACTCTTCGACCACTTGTAAAAACGATGCTCGTGAATTTTGCTTGTTTCGATCTAAAACGATGTATCCCGTTGTTTTGAGCCGGAATACAAGTTTTCGCGCAGTTCTGAGAGAAAACATTTACACCTTTTTTTCATCTACTCTTCGACGACTTGTAAAATCGATGCTCCTGAATCTTGCTAGTTTCGATCTAAAACGATGAATCCCGTTGTTGTGAGCCGGAATACAAGTTTTCGCGCAGTTCTGAGAGAAAACATTTACACCTTTCTCTCGTCTACTCTTCGACGACTTGTAAAATCGATGTTTGTGAATCTTGCTAGTTTCGATCTAAAACGATGTATCCCGTTGTTTTGAGCCGGAATACATGTTTTCTCGCAGTTCTGAGGGAAAAGGTTGCACCTTTTTCTCGTCTACTCTTCGACGACTTGTAAAATCGATGCTCGTGAATCTTGCTAGTTTCGATCTAAAACGATGTATCCCGTTGTTTTGAGCCGGAATACAAGTCTTCGCGCAGTCCTTAGAGAAATAGTTTGCACCTTTCTCTCATCTACTCTTCGACGACTTGTAAAATCGATGCTCGTGAATCTTGCTAGTTTCAATCTGAAACGATGTATCCCGTTGTTTTGAGCCGGAATACAAGTTTTCGCGCAGTTCTGAGAGAAAAAGTTTACACCTTTCTCTCGTCTACTCTTCGACGACTTCTAAAAACGATGCTCGTGAATTTTGCTTGTTTCGATCTAAAACGATGTATCCCGTTGTTTTGAGCCGGTACAAGTTTTCGCGCAGTTCTGAGAGAAAAGTTTGCACATTTCTCTCGACTACTCTTCGACGACTTGTAAAATCGATGCTCGTGAATCTTGCTAGTTTCAATCTGAAACGATGTATCCCGTTGTTTTGAGCCGGAATACAAGTTTTCGCGCAGTTCTGAGAGAAAAAGTTTACACCTTTCTCTCGTCTACTCTTCGACGACTTCTAAAAACGATGCTCGTGAATTTTGCTTGTTTCGATCTAAAACGATGTATCCCGTTGTTTTGAGCCGGTACAAGTTTTCGCGCAGTTCTGAGAGAAAAGTTTGCACATTTCTCTCGACTACTCTTCGACGACTTGTAAAATCGATGCTCGTGATCTTGCTAGTTTCGATATAAAACGACGTATCCCTTTGTATTGAGCCGGAATAGAAGTTTTCGCGCAGTTCTGAGAGAAAAAATTTACACCTTTTTTTCCTCTACTCTTCGACGACTTGTAAAATCGATGCTCGTGAATCTTGCTAGTTTCGATCTATAACGATGTATCCCGTTGTTTTGAGCCGGAATACAAGTTTTCGCGCAGTTCTGAGAGAAAAATTTACACCTTTCTCTCGTCTACTCTTCGACGACTTGTAAAAACGATGGTCTTAAAACGATGTATCCCGTTGTTTTGAGCCGGAACACAAGTTTTCGCGCAGTTCTGAGAGAAACATTTTACACCTTTTTTTTATCTACTCTTCGACGACTTGTAAAATCGATGCTCGTGAATCTTGCTAGTTTCTATCTAGAACGATGTATCTCGTTGTTTTGAGCCGGAATACACGTTTTCGCGCAGTTCTGAGAGAAAAAGTTTACACCTTTCTCTCGTCTACTCTTCGACGACTTGTAAAAACGATGCTCGTGAATTTTGCTTGTTTCGATCTAAAACGATGTATCCCGTTGTTTTGAGCCGGAATACAAGTTTTCGTGCAGTTCTGAGAGAAGTTTACACCTTTCTCTCGTCTACTCTTCGACGACTTGTAAAGTCGATGCTCGTGAATCTTGCTAGTTTCGATCTAAAACGATGTATCCCGTTGTTTTGAGCCGGTATACAAGTTTTCGCGCAGTTCTGAGAGAAGAGTTTTACACCTTTCTCTCGTCTACTCTTCGAAGAATTGCAAAATCAATGCTCGTGAATTTTGCTAGTTTCGATATAAAACGATGTATCCCGTTGTTTTGAGCCGGAATACCAGTTTTCGCGCAGTTCTGAGAGAAAAAGTTTAAACCTTTCTCTCGTCTACTCTTCGACGACTTGTAAAATCGATGCTCGCGAATCGTGCTAGTTTCGATCTAAAACGATGTATCCCGTTGTTTTGAGCCGGAATACAAGTTTTCGCGCAGTTCTGAGCGAAGAAGTTTACACCTTTCTCTCGTCTACTCTTCGAAAACTTGAAAAATCGATGCTCGTGAATCTTGCTAGTTTCGATCTAAAACGATGAATCCCGTTGTTTTGAGCCGGAATACAAGTTTTCGCGCAGATCTGAGAGAAAACATTTGCACCTTTTTTTCATCTACTCTTCGACGACTTGTAAAATCGATGCTCGTGAATCTTGCTAGTTTCGATCTAAAACGATGTATCCCGTTGTTTTGAGCCGGAATACAAGTTTTCGCGCATGCACCTTTCTCTCGTCTACTCTTCGACGACTTGTAAAATCGATGCTCGTGAATCTTGCTAGATTCAATCTAAAACGATGTATCCCGTTGTTTTGAGCCGGAATACAAGTTTTCGCGCAGTTCTGAGAGAAAACATTTGCACCTTTTTGTCATCTACTCTTCGACGACTTGTAAAATCGATGCTCGTGAATCTTGCTAGTTTCGATCTAAAACGATGTATCCCGTTGTTTTGAGGTGGAATACAAGTTTTCGCGCAGTTCTGAGAGGAAAAGTTTGCACCTTTCTCTCGTCTACTCTTCGACGACTTGTAAAATCGATGCTCGTGAATCTTGCTAGATTCGATCTAAAATGATGCATCCCGTTGTTTTGAGCCGGAATACAAGTTTTCGCGCAGTTCTGAGAAAAAAAGTTTACACCTTTCTCGTCTACTCTTCGACGACTTGTAAAATCGATGCCCGTGAATCTTGCTAGTTTCGATGTAAAATGATCTATACCGTTGTTTTGAGCCGGAATACAAGTTTTCGCGCAGTTCTGAGAGAAGAAGTTTACACCTTTCTCTCGTCTAATCTTCGAAGACTTGAAAAATCGATGCGCGTGAATCTTGCTAGTTTCGATCTAAAACGATGTATCCCGTTGTTTTGAGACGGAACAATAGTTTTCGCGCAGTTCTGAGAGAAAAAGTTTACACCTTTCTCTCGTCTACTCTTCGACGACTTGTAAAATCGATGCTCGTGAATCTGGCTATTTTCGATCTAAAACGATGTATCTCGTTGTTTTGAGCCGGAATACAAGTTTTCGCGCAGTTCTGAGAGAAAAATTTTACACCTTTTTTTCATCATCTCTTCGACGACTTGTAAAATCGATGCTCGTGAATCTTGCTAGTTTCGATCTAAAACGATGAATCTCTTTGTTTTGAGTCGGAATACAAGTTTTCGCGCAGTTCTGAGAGAAAACATTTGCACCTTTTTTTCATCTACTCTTAGACGACTTGAAAAATCGATGCTCGTGAATCTTGCTAGTTTCGATCTAAAACGATGTATCCCGTTGTTTTGAGCCGGAATACAAGTTTTCGCGCAGTTCTGAGAGAAAAAGTTTGCACCTTTCTCTCGTCTTCTCTTCGACGACTTGCAAAATTGATGCTCGTGAATCTTGCTAGATTCGATCTAAAATTATGTATCCCGTTGGTTTGAGCCGGAATACACGTTTTCGCGCAGTTCTGAGAGAAAAAGTTTACACCTTTCTCTCGTCTACTCTTCGACGACTTGTAAAATCGATGCTCGTGAACCTTGCTAGTTTCGATCTAAAACGATGTATCCCGTTGTTTTGAGCCGGAATACAAGTTTTCGCGCAGTTCTGAGAGAAAAATTTTACACCTTTTTTTCATCTACTCTTCGACGACTTGCAAAATCGATGCTCGTGAGTCTTGCTAGTTTCGTACTAAAACGATGAATCCCGTTGTTTTGAGCCGGAATACAAGTTTTCGCGCAGTTCTGAGAGAAAAAGTTTGCACCTTTCTCTCGTCTGCTCTTCGACGACTTGTAAAATAGATGCTCGTGAATCTTGCTAGATTCGATCTAAAATGATGCATCCCGTTGTTTTGAGCAGGAATACAAGTTTTCGCGCAGTTCTGAGAAAAAAGTTTACAACTTTCTCTCGTCTACTCTTCGACGACTTGTAAAATCGATGCTCGTGAATCTTGCTAGTTTCGATCTAAAACGATGTATCCCGTTGTTTTGAGCCGGAATACAAGTTTTCGCGCAGTTCTGAGAGAAAAATTTTACACCTTTTTTTCATCTACTCTTCGACGACTTGTAAAAACGATGCTCGTGAATTTTGCTTGTTTCGATCTAAAACGATGTATCCCGTTGTTTTGAGCCGGAATACAAGTTTTCGCGCAGTTCTGAGAGAAAAAGTTTGCACCTTTCTCTCGTCTACTCTTCGACGACTTGTAAAATCGATGCTCGTGAATCGTGCTAGTTTCGATCTAAAACGATGTATCCCGTTGTTTTGAGCCGGAATACAAGTTTTCGCGCAGTTCTGAGCGAAGAAGTTTACACCTTTCTCTCGTCTACTCTTCGACGACTTGTAAAAACGATGCTCGTGAATTTTGCTTGTTTCGATCTAAAACGATGTATCCCGTTGTTTTGAGCCGGAATACAAGTTTTCGCGCAGTTCTGAGAGAAAAAGTTTGCACCTTTCTCTCGTCTACTCTTCGACGACTTGTAAATCGATGCTCGTGAATCGTGCTAGTTTCGATCTAAAACGATGTATCCCGTTGTTTTGAGCCGGAATACAAGTTTTCGCGCAGTTCTGAGAGAAAACGTTTACACCTTTCTCTCGTCTACTCTTCGACGACTTGTAAACTCGATGCTCGTGGATATTGCAAGTTTCGATCTAAAACGATGAATCCCGTTGTTTTGAGCCGGAATACAAGTTTTCGCGCAGTTCTGAGAGAAAACATTTGCACCTTTTTTTCATCTACTCTTCGACGACTTGTAAAATCGATGCTCGTGAATCTTGCTAGTTTCGATCTAAAACGATGTATCCCGTTGTTTTGAGCCGGAATACAAGTTTTCGCGCATGCACCTTTCTCTCGTCTACTCTTCAAGGACTTGTAAAATCGATGCTCGTGAATCTTGCTAGATTCAATCTAAAACGATGTATCCCGTTGTTTTGAGCCGGAATACAAGTTTTCGCGCAGTTCTGAGAGAAAACATTTGCACCTTTTTGTCATCTACTCTTCGACGACTTGTAAAATCGATGCTCGTGAATCTTGCTAGTTTCGATCTAAAACGATGTATCCCGTTGTTTTGAGGTGGAATACAAGTTTTCGCGCAGTTCTGAGAGGAAAAGTGTGCAACTTTCTCTCGTCTACTCTTCGACGACTTGTAAAATCGATGCTCGTGAATGTTGCTAGATTCGATCTAAAATGATGCATCCCGTTGTTTTGAGCCGGAATACAAGTTTTCGCGCAGTTCTGAGAAAAAAGTTTACACCTTTCTCGTCTACTCTTCGACGACTTGTAAAATCGATGCCCGTGAATCTTGCTAGTTTCGATGTAAAATAATCTATACCGTTGTTTTGAGCCGGAATACAAGTTTTCGCGCAGTTCTGAGAGAAGAAGTTTACACCTTTCTCTCGTCTAATCTTCGAAGACTTGAAAAATCGATGCGCGTGAATCTTGCTAGTTTCGATCTAAAACGATGTATGCCGTTGTTTTGAGACGGAATAATAGTTTTCGCGCAGTTCTGAGAGAAAAAGTTTACACCTTTCTCTCGTCTACTCTTCGACGACTTGTAAAATCGATGCTCGTGAATCTGGCTATTTTCGATCTAAAACGATGTATCTCGTTGTTTTGAGCCGGAATACAAGTTTTCGCGCAGTTCTGAGAGAAAAATTTTACACCTTTTTTTCATCATCTCTTCGACGACTTGTAAAATCGATGCTCGTGAATCTTGCTAGTTTCGATCTAAAACGATGAATCTCTTTGTTTTGAGTCGGAATACAAGTTTCCGCGCAGTTCTGAGAGAAAACATTTGCACCTTTTTTTCATATACTCTTAGACGACTTGAAAAATCGATGCTCGTGAATCTTGCTAGTTTCGATCTAAAACGATGTATCCCGTTGTTTTGAGCCGGAATACAAGTTTTCGCGCAGTTCTGAGAGAAAGAGTTTGCACCTTTCTCTCGTCTTCTCTTCGACGACTTGCAAAATTGATGCTCGTGAATCTTGCTAGATTCGATCTAAAATTATGTATCCCGTTGTTTTGAGCCGGAATACACGTTTTCGCGCAGTTCTGAGAGAAAAAGTTTACACCTTTCTCTCGTCTACTCTTCGACGACTTGTAAAATTGATGCTCGTGAACCTTGCTAGTTTCGATCTAAAACGATGTATCCCGTTGTTTTGAGCCGGAATACAAGTTTTCGCGCAGTTCTGAGAGAAAAATTTTACACCTTTTTTTCATCTACTCTTCGACGACTTGTAAAATCGATGCTCGTGAGTCTTGCTAGTTTCGTACTAAAACGATGAATCCCGTTGTTTTGAGCCGGAATACAAGTTTTCGCGCAGTTCTGAGAGAAAAAGTTTGCACCTTTCTCTCGTCTACTCTTCGACGACTTGTAAAATAGATGCTCGTGAATCTTGCTAGATTCGATCTAAAATGATGCATCCCGTTGTTTTGAGCAGGAATACAAGTTTTCGCGCAGTTCTGAGAAAAAAAGTTTACAACTTTCTCTCGTCTACTCTTCGACGACTTGTAAAATCGATGCTCGTGAATCTTGCTAGTTTCGATCTAAAACGATGTATCCCGTTGTTTTGAGCCGGAATACAAGTTTTCGCGCAGTTCTGAGAGAAAAATTTTACACCTTTTTTTCATCTACTCTTCGACGACTTGTAAAATCGATGCTCGTGAATCTTGCTAGTTTCGATCTAAAACGATGTATCCCGTTGTTTTGAGCCGGAATACAAGTTTTCGCGCATGCACCTTTCTCTCGTCTACTCTTCGACGACTTGTAATATCGATGCTCGTGAATCTTGCTAGATTCAATCTAAAACGATGTATCCCGTTGTTTTGAGCCGGAATACAAGTTTTCGCGCAGTTCTGAGAGAAAACATTTGCACCTTTTTGTCATCTACTCTTCGACGAGTTGTAAAATCGATGCTCGTGAATCTTGCTAGTTTCGATCTAAAACGATGTATCCCGTTGTTTTGAGGTGGAATACAAGTTTTCGCGCAGTTCTGAGAGGAAACGTTTGCACCTTTCTCTCGTCTACTCTTCGACGACTTGTAAAATCGATGCTCGTGAATCTTGCTAGATTCGATCTAAAATGATGCATCCCGTTGTTTTGAGCCGGAATACAAGTTTTCGCGCAGTTCTGAGAAAAAAAGTTTACACCTTTCTCGTCTACTCTTCGACGACTTGTAAAATCGATGCCCGTGAATCTTGCTAGTTTCGATGTAAAATGATCTATACCGTTGTTTTGAGCCGGAATACAAGTTTTCGCGCAGTTCTGAGAGAAGAAGTTTACACCTTTCTCTCGTCTAATCTTCGAAGACTTGAAAAATCGATGCGCGTGAATCTTGCTAGTTTCGATCTAAAACGATGTATCCCGTTGTTTTGAGACGGAACAATAGTTTTCGCGCAGTTCTGAGAGAAAAAGTTTACACCTTTCTCTCGTCTACTCTTCGACGACTTGTAAAATCGATGCTCGTGAATCTGGCTATTTGCGATCTAAAACGATGTATCTCGTTGTTTTGAGCCGGAATACAAGTTTTCGCGCAGTTCTGAGAGAAAAATTTTACACCTTTTTTTCATCATCTCTTCGACGACTTGTAAAATCGATGCTCGTGAATCTTGCTAGTTTCGATCTAAAACGATGAATCTCTTTGTTTTGAGTCGGAATACAAGTTTTCGCGCAGTTCTGAGAGAAAACATTTGCACCTTTTTTTCATCTACTCTTAGACGACTTGAAAAATCGATGCTCGTGAATCTTGCTAGTTTCGATCTAAAACGATGTATCCCGTTGTTTTGAGCCGGAATACAAGTTTTCGCGCAGTTCTGAGAGAAAAAGTTTGCACCTTTCTCTCGTCTTTTCTTCGACGACTTGCAAAATTGATGCTCGTGAATCTTGCTAGATTCGATCTAAAATTATGTATCCCGTTGTTTTGAGCCGGAATACACGTTTTCGCGCAGTTCTGAGAGAAAAAGTTTACACCTTTCTCTCGTCTACTCTTCGACGACTTGTAAAATCGATGCTCGTGAATCTTGCTAGATTCAATCTAAAACGATGTATCCCGTTGTTTTGAGCCGGAATACAAGTTTTCGTGCAGTTCTGAGAGAAAACATTTGCACCTTTTTGTCATCTACTCTTCGACGACTTGTAAAATCGATGCTCGTGAATCTTGCTAGTTTCGATCTAAAACGATGTATCCCGTTGTTTTGAGGTGGAATACAAGTTTTCGCGCAGTTCTGAGAGGAAAAGTGTGCAACTTTCTCTCGTCTACTCTTCGACGACTTGTAAAATCGATGCTCGTGAATCTTGCTAGATTCGATCTAAAATGATGCATCCCGTTGTTTTGAGCCGGAATACAAGTTTTCGCGCAGTTCTGAGAAAAAAGTTTACACCTTTCTCGTCTACTCTTCGACGACTTGTAAAATCGATGCCCGTGAATCTTGCTAGTTTCGATGTAAAATGATCTATACCGTTGTTTTGAGCCGGAATACAAGTTTTCGCGCAGTTCTGAGAGAAGAAGTTTACACCTTTCTCTCGTCTAATCTTCGAAGACTTGAAAAATCGATGCGCGTGAATCTTGCTAGTTTCGATCTAAAACGATGTATCCCGTTGTTTTGAGACGGAATAATAGTTTTCGCGCAGTTCTGAGAGAAAAAGTTTACACCTTTCTCTCGTCTACTCTTCAACGACTTGTAAAATCGATGCTCGTGAATCTGGCTATTTTCGATCTAAAACGATGTATCTCGTTGTTTTGAGCCGGAATACAAGTTTTCGCGCAGTTCTGAGAGAAAAATTTTACACCTTTTTTTCATCATCTCTTCGACGACTTGTAAAATCGATGCTCGTGAATCTTGCTAGTTTCGATCTAAAACGATGAATCTCTTTGTTTTGAGTCGGAATACAAGTTTTCGCGCAGTTCTGAGAGAAAACATTTGCACCTTTTTTTCATCTACTCTTAGACGACTTGAAAAATCGATGCTCGTGAATCTTGCTAGTTTCGATCTAAAACGATGTATCCCGTTGTTTTGAGCCGGAATACAAGTTTTCGCGCAGTTCTGAGAGAAAGAATTTGCACCTTTCTCTCGTCTTCTCTTCGACGACTTGCAAAATTGATGCTCGTGAATCTTGCTAGATTCGATCTAAAATTATGTATCCCGTTGTTTTGAGCCGGAATACACGTTTTCGCGCAGTTCTGAGAGAAAAAGTTTACACCTTTCTCTCGTCTACTCTTCGACGACTTGTAAAATCGATGCTCGTGAACCTTGCTAGTTTCGATCTAAAACGATGTATCCCGTTGTTTTGAGCCGGAATACAAGTTTTCGCGCAGTTCTGAGAGAAAAATTTTACACCTTTTTTTCATCTACTCTTCGACGACTTGTAAAATCGATGCTCGTGAGTCTTGCTAGTTTCGTACTAAAACGATGAATCCCGTTGTTTTGAGCCGGAATACAAGTTTTCGCGCAGTTCTGAGAGAAAAAGTTTGCACCTTTCTCTCGTCTACTCTTCGACGACTTGTAAAATAGATGCTCGTGAATCTTGCTAGATTCGATCTAAAATGATGCATCCCGTTGTTTTGAGCAGGAATACAAGTTTTCGCGCAGTTCTGAGAAAAAAACGTTTACAACTTTCTCTCGTCTACTCTTCGACGACTTGTAAAATCGATGCTCGTGAATCTTGCTAGTTTCGATCTAAAACGATGTATCCCGTTGTTTTGAGCCGGAATACAAGTTTTCGCGCAGTTCTGAGAGAAAAATTTTACACCTTTTTTTCATCTACTCTTCGACGACTTGTAAAATCGATGCTCGTGAATCTTGCTAGTTTCGATCTAAAACGATGTATCCCGTTGTTTTGAGCCGGAATACAAGTTTTCGCGCATGCACCTTTCTCTCGTCTACTCTTCGACGACTTGTAAAATCGATGCTCGTGAATCTTGCTAGATTCAATCTAAAACGATGTATCCCGTTGTTTTGAGCCGGAATACAAGTTTTCGCGCAGTTCTGAGAGAAAACATTTGCACCTTTTTGTCATCTACTCTTCGACGAGTTGTAAAATCGATGCTCGTGAATCTTGCTAGTTTCGATCTAAAACGATGTATCCCGTTGTTTTGAGGTGGAATACAAGTTTTCGCGCAGTTCTGAGAGGAAACGTTTGCACCTTTCTCTCGTCTACTCTTCGACGACTTGTAAAATCGATGCTCGTGAATCTTGCTAGATTCGATCTAAAATGATGCATCCCGTTGTTTTGAGCCGGAATACAAGTTTTCGCGCAGTTCTGAGAAAAAAAGTTTACACCTTTCTCGTCTACTCTTCGACGACTTGTAAAATCGATGCCCGTGAATCTTGCTAGTTTCGATGTAAAATGATCTATACCGTTGTTTTGAGCCGGAATACAAGTTTTCGCGCAGTTCTGAGAGAAGAAGTTTACACCTTTCTCTCGTCTAATCTTCGAAGACTTGAAAAATCGATGCGCGTGAATCTTGCTAGTTTCGATCTAAAACGATGTATCCCGTTGTTTTGAGACGGAACAATAGTTTTCGCGCAGTTCTGAGAGAAAAAGTTTACACCTTTCTCTCGTCTACTCTTCGACGACTTGTAAAATCGATGCTCGTGAATCTGGCTATTTGCGATCTAAAACGATGTATCTTGTTGTTTTGAGCCGGAATACAAGTTTTCGCGCAGTTCTGAGAGAAAAATTTTACACCTTTTTTTCATCATCTCTTCGACGACTTGTAAAATCGATGCTCGTGAATCTTGCTAGTTTCGATCTAAAACGATGAATCTCTTTGTTTTGAGTCGGAATACAAGTTTTCGCGCAGTTCTGAGAGAAAACATTTGCACCTTTTTTTCATCTACTCTTAGACGACTTGAAAAATCGATGCTCGTGAATCTTGCTAGTTTCGATCTAAAACGATGTATCCCGTTGTTTTGAGCCGGAATACAAGTTTTCGCGCAGTTCTGAGAGAAAAAGTTTGCACCTTTCTCTCGTCTTTTCTTCGACGACTTGCAAAATTGATGCTCGTGAATCTTGCTAGATTCGATCTAAAATTATGTATCCCGTTGTTTTGAGCCGGAATACACGTTTTCGCGCAGTTCTGAGAAAAAAGTTTACACCTTTCTCTCGTCTACTCTTCGACGACTTGTAAAATCGATGCTCGTGAACCTTGCTAGTTTCGATCTAAAACGATGTATCCCGTTGTTTTGAGCCGGAATACAAGTTTTCGCGCAGTTCTGAGAGAAAAATTTTACACCTTTTTTTCATCTACTCTTCGACGACTTGTAAAATCGAAGCTCGTGAGTCTTGCTAGTTTCGTACTAAAACGATGAATCCCGTTGTTTTGAGCCGGAATACAAGTTTTCGCGCAGTTCTGAGAGAAAAAGTTTGCACCTTTCTCTCGTCTACTCTTCGACGACTTGTAAAATAGATGCTCGTGAATCTTGCTAGATTCGATCTAAAATGATGCATCCCGTTGTTTTGAGCAGGAATACAAGTTTTCGCGCAGTTCTGATAAAAAAAGTTTACGACTTTCTCTCGTCTACTCTTCGACGACTTGTAAAATCGATGCTCGTGAATCTTGCTAGTTTCGATCTAAAACGATGTATCCCGTTGTTTTGAGCCGGAATACAAGTTTTCGCGCAGTTCTGAGAGAAAAATTTTACACCTTTTTTTCATCTACTCTTCGACGACTTGTAAAAACGATGCTCGTGAATTTTGCTTGTTTCGATCTAAAACGATGTATCCCGTTGTTTTGAGCCGGAATACAAGTTTTCGCGCAGTTCTGAGAGAAAAAGTTTGCACCTTTCTCTCGTCTACTCTTCGACGACTTGTAAAATCGATGCTCGTGAATCGTGCTAGTTTCGATCTAAAACGATGTATCCCGTTGTTTTGAGCCGGAATACAAGTTTTCGCGCAGTTCTGAGCGAAGAAGTTTACACCTTTCTCTCGTCTACTCTTCGAAAACTTGAAAAATCGATGCTCGTGAATCTTGCTAGTTTCGATCTAAAACGATATATCCCGTTGTTTTGAGACGGAATACAAGTTTTCGCGCACTTCTGAGAGAAAAATTTTACACCTTTTTTTCATCTACTCTTCGACGACTTGTAAAAACGATGCTCGTGAATTTTGCTTGTTTCGATCTAAAACGATGTATCCCGTTGTTTTGAGCCGGAATACAAGTTTTCGCGCAGTTCTGAGAGAAAAAGTTTGCACCTTTCTCTCGTCTACTCTTCGACGACTTGTAAATCGATGCTCGTGAATCGTGCTAGTTTCGATCTAAAACGATGTATCCCGTTGTTTTGAGCCGGAATACAAGTTTTCGCGCAGTTCTGAGAGAAAACGTTTACACCTTTCTCTCGTCTACTCTTCGACGACTTGTAAACTCGATGCTCGTGGATATTGCAAGTTTCGATCTAAAACGATGAATCCCGTTGTTTTGAGCCGGAATACAAGTTTTCGCGCCGTTCTGAGAGAAAAAGTTTACACCCTTCTCTCGTCTACTCTTCGACGACTTGTAAAATCGATGCTCGTGAATCTTGCTAGTTTCGATCTAAAACGATGTATCCCGTTGTTTTGAGCCGGAATACAAGTTTTCGCGCAGTTCTGAGAGAAAAATTTTACACCTTTTTTTCATCTACTCTTCGACGACTTGTAAAAACGATGCTCGTGAATTTTGCTTGTTTCGATCTAAAACGATGTATCCCGTTGTTTTGAGCCGGAATACAAGTTTTCGCGCAGTTCTGAGAGAAAAAGTTTGCACCTTTCTCTCGTCTACTCTTCGACAACTTGTAAAATCGATGCTCGTGAATCGTGCTAGTTTCGATCTAAAACGATGTATCCCGTTGTTTTGAGCCGGAATACAAGTTTTCGCGCAGTTCTGAGCGAAGAAGTTTACACCTTTCTCTCGTCTACTCTTCGAAAACTTGAAAAATCGATGCTCGTGAATCTTGCTAGTTTCGATCTAAAACGATGTATCCCGTTGTTTTGAGACGGAATACAAGTTTTCGCGCACTTCTGAGAGAAAAATTTTACACCTTTTTTTCATCTACTCTTCGACGACTTGTAAAAACGATGCTCGTGAATTTTGCTTGTTTCGATCTAAAACGATGTATCCCGTTGTTTTGAGCCGGAATACAAGTTTTCGCGCAGTTCTGAGAGAAAAAGTTTGCACTTTTCTCTCGTCTACTCTTCGACGACTTGTAAATCGATGCTCGTGAATCGTGCTAGTTTCGATCTAAAACGATGTATCCCGTTGTTTTGAGCCGGAATACAAGTTTTCGCGCAGTTCTGAGAGAAAAAGTTTACGCCTTTCTCTCGTCTACTCTTCGACGACTTGTAAACTCGATGCTCGTGGATATTGCAAGTTTCGATCTAAAACGATGAATCCCGTTGTTTTGAGCCGGAATACAAGTTTTCGCGCAGTTCTGAGAGAAAACATTTGCACCTTTTTTTCATCTACTCTTCGACGACTTGTAAAATCGATGCTCGTGAATCTTGCTAGTTTCGATCTAAAACGATGTATCCCGTTGTTTTGAGCCGGAATACAAGTTTTCGCGCATGCACCTTTCTCTCGTCTACTCTTCGACGACTTGTAAAATCGATGCTCGTGAATCTTGCTAGATTCAATCTAAAACGATGTATCCCGTTGTTTTGAGCCGGAATATAAGTTTTCGCGCAGTTCTGAGAGAAAACATTTGCACCTTTTTGTCATCTACTCTTCGACGACTTGTAAAATCGATGCTCGTGAATCTTGCTAGTTTCGATCTAAAACGATGTATCCCGTTGTTTTGAGGTGGAATACAAGTTTTCGCGCAGTTCTGAGAGGAAAAGTTTGCACCTTTCTCTCGTCTACTCTTCGACGACTTGTAAAATCGATGCTCGTGAATCTTGCTAGATTCGATCTAAAATGATGCATCCCGTTGTTTTGAGCCGGAATACAAGTTTTCGCGCAGTTCTGAGAAAAAAAGTTTACACCTTTCTCTCGTCTACTCTTCGATGACTTGTAAAATCGATGCCCGTGAATCTTGCTAGTTTCGATGTAAAATGATGTATACCGTTGTTTTGAGCCGGAATACAAGTTTTCGCGCAGTTCTGAGAGAAGAAGTTTACACCTTTCTCTCGTCTAATCTTCGAAGACTTGAAAAATCGATGCGCGTGAATCTTGCTAGTATCGATCTAAAACGATGTATCCCGTTGTTTTGAGACGGAATAATAGTTTTCGCGCAGTTCTGAGAGAAAAAGTTTACACCTTTCTCTCGTCTACTCTTCGACGGCTTGTAAAATCGATGCTCGTGAATCTTGCTAGTTTCGATCTAAAACGATGAAACCCGTTGTTTTGAGTCGGAATACAAGTTTTCGCGCAGTTCTGAGAGAAAACATTTGCACCTTTTTTTCATCTACTCTTCGACGACTTGAAAAATCGATGCTCGTGAATCTTGCTAGTTTCGATCTAAAACGATGTATCCCGTTGTTTTGAGCCGGAATACAAGTTTTCGCGCAGTTCTGAGAGAAAAAGTTTGCACCTTTCTCTCGTCTTCTCTTCGACGACTTGTAAAATTGATGCTCGTGAATCTTGCTAGATTCGATCTAAAATTATGTATCCCGTTGTTTTGAGCCGGAATACAAGTTTTCGCGCAGTTCTGAGAGAAAAATTTTACATCTTTTTTTCATCTACTCTTCGACGACTTGTAAAATCGATGCTCGTGAGTCTTGCTAGTTTCGATCTAAAACGATGAATCCCGTTGTTTTGAGCCGGAATACAAGTTTTCGCGCAGTTCTGAGAGAAAAAGTTTGCACCTTTCTCTCGTCTACTCTTCGACGACTTGTAAAATAGATGCTCGTGAATCTTGCTAGATTCGATCTAAAATGATGCATCCCGTTGTTTTGAGCCGGAATACAAGTTTTCGCGCAGTTCTGAGAAAAAAAGTTTACACCTTTCTCTCGTCTACTCTTCGACGACTTGTAAAATCGATGCCCGTGAATCTTGCTAGTTTCGATGTACAATGATGTATACCGTTGTTTTGAGCCGGAATACAAGTTTTCGCGCAGTTCTGAGAGAAGAAGTTTACACCTTTCTCTCGTCTAATCTTCGAAGACTTGAAAAATCGATGCGCGTGAATCTTGCTAGTTTCGATCTAAAACGATGTATCCCGTTGTTTTGAGACGGAATACTAGTTTTCGCGCAGTTCTGAGAGAAAAAGTTTACACCTTTCTCTCGTCTACTCTTCGACGACTTGTAAAATCGATGCTCGTGAATCTGGCTAGTTTCGATCTAAAACGATGTATCTCGTTGTTTTGAGCCGGAATACAAGTTTTCGCGCAGTTCTGAGAGAAAAATTTTACACCTTTTTTCATCTACTCTTCGACGACTTGTAAAATCGATGCTCGTGAATCTTGCTAGTTTCGATCTAAAACGATGAATTCCGTTGTTTTGAGCCGGAATACAAGTTTTCGCGCAGTTCTGAGAGAAAACATTTGCACCTTTTTTTCATCTACTCTTCGACGACTTGAAAAATCGATGCTCGTGAATCTTGCTAGTTTCGATCTAAAACGATGTATCCCGTTGTTTTGAGCCGGAATACAAGTTTTCGCGCAGTTCTGAGAGAAAAAGTTTGCACTTTTCTCTCGTCTACTCTTCGACGACTTGTAAAATCGATGCTCGTGAATCTTGCTAGATTCGATCTAAAATGATGCATCCCGTTGTTTTGAGCCGGAATACAAGTTTTCTCGCAGTTCTGAGAAAAAAGTTTACACCTTTCTCTCGTCTACTCTTCGATGACTTGTAAAATCGATGCCCGTGAATCTTGCTAGTTTCGATGTAAAATGATGTATACCGTTGTTTTGAGCCGGAATACAAGTTTTCGCGCAGTTCTGAGAGAAGAAGTTTACACCTTTCTCTGGTCTAATCTTCGAAGACTTGAAAAATCGATGCGCGTGAATCTTGCTAGTTTCGATCTAAAACGATGTATCCCGTTGTTTTGAGACGGAATAATAGTTTTCGCGCAGTTCTGAGAGAAAAAGTTTACACCTTTCTCTCGTCTACTCTTCGACGACTTGTAAAATCGATGCTCGTGAATCTGGCTAGTTTCGATCTAAAACGATGTATCTCGTTGTTTTGAGCCGGAATACAAGTTTTCGCGCAGTTCTGAGAGAAAAATTTTACACCTTTTTTCATCTACTCTTCGACGACTTGAAAAATCGATGCTCGTGAATCTTGCTAGTTTCGATCTAAAACGATGTATCCCGTTGTTTTGAGCCGGAATACAAGTTTTCGCGCAGTTCTGAGAGAAAAAGTTTGCACCTTTCTCTCGTCTACTCTTCGACGACTTGTAAATCGATGCTCGTGAATCGTGCTAGTTTCGATCTAAAACGATGTATCCCGTTGTTTTGAGCCGGAATACAAGTTTTCGCGCAGTTCTGAGAGAAAACGTTTACACCTTTCTCTCGTCTACTCTTCGACGACTTGTAAACTCGATGATCGTGGATATTGCAAGTTTCGATCTAAAACGATGAATCCCGTTGTTTTGAGCCGGAATACAAGTTTTCGCGCCGTTCTGAGAGAAAAAGTTTACACCCTTCTCTCGTCTACTCTTCGACGACTTGTAAAATCGATGCTCGTGAATCTTGCTAGTTTCGATCTAAAACGATGTATCCCGTTGTTTTGAGCCGGAATACAAGTTTTCGCGCAGTTCTGAGAGAAAAATTTTACACCTTTTTTTCATCTACTCTTCGACGACTTGTAAAAACGATGCTCGTGAATTTTGCTTGTTTCGATCTAAAACGATGTATCCCGTTGTTTTGAGCCGGAATACAAGTTTTCGCGCAGTTCTGAGAGAAAAAGTTTGCACCTTTCTCTCGTCTACTCTTCGACAACTTGTAAAATCGATGCTCGTGAATCGTGCTAGTTTCGATCTAAAACGATGTATCCCGTTGTTTTGAGCCGGAATACAAGTTTTCGCGCAGTTCTGAGCGAAGAAGTTTACACCTTTCTCTCGTCTACTCTTCGAAAACTTGAAAAATCGATGCTCGTGAATCTTGCTAGTTTCGATCTAAAACGATGTATCCCGTTGTTTTGAGACGGAATACAAGTTTTCGCGCACTTCTGAGAGAAAAATTTTACACCTTTTTTTCATCTACTCTTCGACGACTTGTAAAAACGATGCTCGTGAATTTTGCTTGTTTCGATCTAAAACGATGTATCCCGTTGTTTTGAGCCGGAATACAAGTTTTCGCGCAGTTCTGAGAGAAAAAGTTTGCACCTTTCTCTCGTCTACTCTTCGACGACTTGTAAATCGATGCTCGTGAATCGTGCTAGTTTCGATCTAAAACGATGTATCCCGTTGTTTTGAGCCGGAATACAAGTTTTCGCGCAGTTCTGAGAGAAAAAGTTTACGCCTTTCTCTCGTCTACTCTTCGACGACTTGTAAACTCGATGCTCGTGGATATTGCAAGTTTCGATCTAAAACGATGAATCCCGTTGTTTTGAGCCGGAATACAAGTTTTCGCGCAGTTCTGAGAGAAAACATTTGCACCTTTTTTTCATCTACTCTTCGACGACTTGTAAAATCGATGCTCGTGAATCTTGCTAGTTTCGATCTAAAACGATGTATCCCGTTGTTTTGAGCCGGAATACAAGTTTTCGCGCATGCACCTTTCTCTCGTCTACTCTTCGACGACTTGTAAAATCGATGCTCGTGAATCTTGCTAGATTCAATCTAAAACGATGTATCCCGTTGTTTTGAGCCGGAATATAAGTTTTCGCGCAGTTCTGAGAGAAAACATTTGCACCTTTTTGTCATCTACTCTTCGACGACTTGTAAAATCGATGCTCGTGAATCTTGCTAGTTTCGATCTAAAACGATGTATCCCGTTGTTTTGAGGTGGAATACAAGTTTTCGCGCAGTTCTGAGAGGAAAAGTTTGCACCTTTCTCTCGTCTACTCTTCGACGACTTGTAAAATCGATGCTCGTGAATCTTGCTAGATTCGATCTAAAATGATGCATCCCGTTGTTTTGAGCCGGAATACAAGTTTTCGCGCAGTTCTGAGAAAAAAAGTTTACACCTTTCTCTCGTCTACTCTTCGATGACTTGTAAAATCGATGCCCGTGAATCTTGCTAGTTTCGATGTAAAATGATGTATACCGTTGTTTTGAGCCGGAATACAAGTTTTCGCGCAGTTCTGAGAGAAGAAGTTTACACCTTTCTCTCGTCTAATCTTCGAAGACTTGAAAAATCGATGCGCGTGAATCTTGCTAGTATCGATCTAAAACGATGTATCCCGTTGTTTTGAGACGGAATAATAGTTTTCGCGCAGTTCTGAGAGAAAAAGTTTACACCTTTCTCTCGTCTACTCTTCGACGGCTTGTAAAATCGATGCTCGTGAATCTTGCTAGTTTCGATCTAAAACGATGAAACCCGTTGTTTTGAGTCGGAATACAAGTTTTCGCGCAGTTCTGAGAGAAAACATTTGCACCTTTTTTTCATCTACTCTTCGACGACTTGAAAAATCGATGCTCGTGAATCTTGCTAGTTTCGATCTAAAACGATGTATCCCGTTGTTTTGAGCCGGAATACAAGTTTTCGCGCAGTTCTGAGAGAAAAAGTTTGCACCTTTCTCTCGTCTTCTCTTCGACGACTTGTAAAATTGATGCTCGTGAATCTTGCTAGATTCGATCTAAAATTATGTATCCCGTTGTTTTGAGCCGGAATACAAGTTTTCGCGCAGTTCTGAGAGAAAAATTTTACATCTTTTTTTCATCTACTCTTCGACGACTTGTAAAATCGATGCTCGTGAGTCTTGCTAGTTTCGATCTAAAACGATGAATTCCGTTGTTTTGAGCCGGAATACAAGTTTTCGCGCAGTTCTGAGAGAAAAAGTTTGCACCTTTCTCTCGTCTACTCTTCGACGACTTGTAAAATAGATGCTCGTGAATCTTGCTAGATTCGATCTAAAATGATGCATCCCGTTGTTTTGAGCCGGAATACAAGTTTTCGCGCAGTTCTGAGAAAAAAAGTTTACACCTTTCTCTCGTCTACTCTTCGACGACTTGTAAAATCGATGCCCGTGAATCTTGCTAGTTTCGATGTACAATGATGTATACCGTTGTTTTGAGCCGGAATACAAGTTTTCGCGCAGTTCTGAGAGAAGAAGTTTACACCTTTCTCTCGTCTAATCTTCGAAGACTTGAAAAATCGATGCGCGTGAATCTTGCTAGTTTCGATCTAAAACGATGTATCCCGTTGTTTTGAGACGGAATACTAGTTTTCGCGCAGTTCTGAGAGAAAAAGTTTACACCTTTCTCTCGTCTACTCTTCGACGACTTGTAAAATCGATGCTCGTGAATCTGGCTAGTTTCGATCTAAAACGATGTATCTCGTTGTTTTGAGCCGGAATACAAGTTTTCGCGCAGTTCTGAGAGAAAAATTTTACACCTTTTTTCATCTACTCTTCGACGACTTGTAAAATCGATGCTCGTGAATCTTGCTAGTTTCGATCTAAAACGATGAATTCCGTTGTTTTGAGCCGGAATACAAGTTTTCGCGCAGTTCTGAGAGAAAACATTTGCACCTTTTTTTCATCTACTCTTCGACGACTTGAAAAATCGATGCTCGTGAATCTTGCTAGTTTCGATCTAAAACGA
Organism: Amblyomma americanum; assembly: GCF_052857255.1. Lineage (NCBI taxonomy): Eukaryota > Metazoa > Arthropoda > Arachnida > Ixodida > Ixodidae > Amblyomma > Amblyomma americanum. The sequence continues at coordinate 103,963 of NW_027526527.1, forward strand.
TGTATCCCGTTGTTTTGAGCCGGAATACAAGTTTTCGCGCAGTTCTGAGAGAAAAAGTTTGCACTTTTCTCTCGTCTACTCTTCGACGACTTGTAAAATCGATGCTCGTGAATCTTGCTAGATTCGATCTAAAATGATGCATCCCGTTGTTTTGAGCCGGAATACAAGTTTTCTCGCAGTTCTGAGAAAAAAGTTTACACCTTTCTCTCGTCTACTCTTCGATGACTTGTAAAATCGATGCCCGTGAATCTTGCTAGTTTCGATGTAAAATGATGTATACCGTTGTTTTGAGCCGGAATACAAGTTTTCGCGCAGTTCTGAGAGAAGAAGTTTACACCTTTCTCTGGTCTAATCTTCGAAGACTTGAAAAATCGATGCGCGTGAATCTTGCTAGTTTCGATCTAAAACGATGTATCCCGTTGTTTTGAGACGGAATAATAGTTTTCGCGCAGTTCTGAGAGAAAAAGTTTACACCTTTCTCTCGTCTACTCTTCGACGACTTGTAAAATCGATGCTCGTGAATCTGGCTAGTTTCGATCTAAAACGATGTATCTCGTTGTTTTGAGCCGGAATACAAGTTTTCGCGCAGTTCTGAGAGAAAAATTTTACACCTTTTTTCATCTACTCTTCGACGACTTGAAAAATCGATGCTCGTGAATCTTGCTAGTTTCGATCTAAAACGATGTATCCCGTTGTTTTGAGCCGGAATACAAGTTTTCGCGCAGTTCTGAGAGAAAAAGTTTGCACCTTTCTCTCGTCTTCTCTTCGACGATTTGTAAAATTGATGCTCGTGAATCTTGCTAGATTCGATCTAAAATTATGTATCCCGTTGTTTTGAGCCAGAATACACGTTTTCGCGCAGTTCTGAGAGAAAAAGTTTACACCTTTCTCTCATCTACTCTTCGACGACTTGTAAAATCGATGCTCGTGAATCTTGCTAGTTTTGATCTAAAACGATGTATCCCGTTGTTTTGAGCCGGAATACAAGTTTTCGCGCAGTTCTGAGAGAAAAATTTTACTCCTTTTTTTCATCTACTCTTCGACGACTTGTAAAATCGATGCTCGTGAGTCTTGCTAGTTTCGATCTAAAACGATGAATCCCGTTGTTTTGAGCCGGAATACAAGTTTTCGCGCAGTTCTGAGAGAAGAAGTTTACACCTTTCTCTCGTCTAATCTTCGAAGACTTGAAAAATCGATGCGCGTGAATCTTGCTAGTTTCGATCTAAAACGATGTATCCCGTTGTTTTGAGACGGAATAATAGTTTTCGCGCAGTTCTGAGAGAAAAAGTTTACACCTTTCTCTCGTCTACTCTTCGACGACTTGTAAAATCGATGCTCGTGAATCTTGCTAGTTTCGATCTAAAACGATGAAACCCGTTGTTTTGAGTCGGAATACAAGTTTTCGCGCAGTTCTGAGAGAAAACATTTGCACCTTTTTTTCATCTACTCTTCGACGACTTGAAAAATCGATGCTCGTGAATCTTGCTAGTTTCGTTCTAAAGCGATGTATCCCGTTGTTTTGAGCCGGAATACAAGTTTTCGCGCAGTTCTGAGAGAAAAAGTTTGCACCTTTCTCTCGTCTTCTCTTCGACGACTTGTAAAATTGATGCTCGTGAATCTTGCTAGATTCGATCTAAAATTATGTATCCCGTTGTTTTGAGCCGGAATACAAGTTTTCGCGCAGTTCTGAGAGAAAAATTTTACACGTTTTTTTCATCTACTCTTCGACGACTTGTAAAATCGATGCTCGTGAGTCTTGCTAGTTTCGATCTAAAACGATGAATCCCGTTGTTTTGAGCCGGAATACAAGTTTTCGCGCAGTTCTGAGAGAAAAAGTTTGCACCTTTCTCTCGTCTACTCTTCGACGACTTGTAAAATAGATGCTCGTGAATCTTGCTAGATTCGATCTAAAATGATGCATCCCGTTGTTTTGAGCCGGAATACAAGTTTTCGCGCAGTTCTGAGAAAAAAAGTTTACACCTTTCTCTCGTCTACTCTTCGACGACTTGTAAAATCGATGCCCGTGAATCTTGCTAGTTTCGATGTACAATGATGTATACCGTTGTTTTGAGCCGGAATACAAGTTTTCGCGCAGTTCTGAGAGAAGAAGTTTACACCTTTCTCTCGTCTAATCTTCGAAGACTTGAAAAATCGATGCGCGTGAATCTTGCTAGTTTCGATCTAAAACGATGTATCCCGTTGTTTTGAGACGGAATACTAGTTTTCGCGCAGTTCTGAGAGAAAAAGTTTACACCTTTCTCTCGTCTACTCTTCGACGACTTGTAAAATCGATGCTCGTGAATCTGGCTAGTTTCGATCTAAAACGATGTATCTCGTTGTTTTGAGCCGGAATACAAGTTTTCGCGCAGTTCTGAGAGAAAAATTTTACACCTTTTTTCATCTACTCTTCGACGACTTGTAAAATCGATGCTCGTGAATCTTGCTAGTTTCGATCTAAAACGATGAATCCCGTTGTTTTGAGCCGGAATACAAGTTTTCGCGCAGTTCTGAGAGAAAACATTTGCACCTTTTTTTCATCTACTCTTCGACGACTTGAAAAATCGATGCTCGTGAATCTTGCTAGTTTCGATCTAAAACGATGTATCCCGTTGTTTTGAGCCGGAATACAAGTTTTCGCGCAGTTCTGAGAGAAAAAGTTTGCACTTTTCTCTCGTCTACTCTTCGACGACTTGTAAAATCGATGCTCGTGAATCTTGCTAGATTCGATCTAAAATGATGCATCCCGTTGTTTTGAGCCGGAATACAAGTTTTCGCGCAGTTCTGAGAAAAAAGTTTACACCTTTCTCTCGTCTACTCTTCGATGACTTGTAAAATCGATGCCCGTGAATCTTGCTAGTTTCGATGTAAAATGATGTATACCGTTGTTTTGAGCCGGAATACAAGTTTTCGCGCAGTTCTGAGAGAAGAAGTTTACACCTTTCTCTCGTCTAATGTTCGAAGACTTGAAAAATCGATGCGCGTGAATCTTGCTAGTTTCGATCTAAAACGATGTATCCCGTTGTTTTGAGCCGGAATACAAGTTTTCGCGCAGTTCTGAGAGAAAAATTTTACACCTTTTTTTCATCTACTCTTCGACGACTTGTAAAATCGATGCTCGTGAATCTTGCTAGTTTCGATCTAAAACGATGAATCCCGTTGTTTTGAGTCGGAATACAAGTTTTCGCTCAGTTCTGAGAGAAAACATTTGCACCTTTTTTTCATCTAGTCTTCGACGACTTGAAAAATCGATGCTCGTGAATCTTGCTAGTTTCGATCTAAAACGATGTATCCCGTTGTTTTGAGCCGGAATACAAGTTTTCGCGCAGTTCTGAGAGAAAAAGTTTGCACCTTTCTCTCGTCTTCTCTTCGACGACTTGTAAAATTGATGCTCGTGAATCTTGCTAGATTCGATCTAAAATTGTGTATCCCGTTGTTTTGAGCCAGAATACACGTTTTCGCGCAGTTCTGAGAGAAAAAGTTTACACCTTTCTCTCATCTACTCTTCGACGACTTGTAAAATCGATGCACGTGAGTCTTGCTAGTTTCGATCTAAAACGATGAATCCCGTTGTTTTGAGCCGGAATACAAGTTTTCGCGCAGTTCTGAGAGAAAAAGTTTGCACCTTTCTCTCGTCTACTCTTCGACGACTTGTAAAATAGATGCTCGTGAATCTTGCTAGATTCGATTTAAAATGATGCATCCCGTTGTTTTGAGCCGGAATACAAGTTTTCGCGCAGTTCTGAGAAAAACGTTTACACCTTTCTCTCGTCTACTCTTCGACGACTTGTAAAATCGATGCCCGTGAATCTTGCTAGTTTCGATGTACAATGATGTATACCGTTGTTTTGAGCCGGAATACAAGTTTTCGCGCAGTTCTGAGAGAAGAAGTTTACACCTTTCTCTCGTCTAATCTTCGAAGACTTGAAAAATCGATGCGCGTGAATCTTGCTAGTTTCGATCTAAAACGATGTATCCCGTTGTTTTGAGACGGAATACTAGTTTTCGCGCAGTTCTGAGAGAAAAAGTTTACACCTTTCTCTCGTCTACTCTTCGACGACTTGTAAAATCGATGCTCGTGAATCTGGCTAGTTTCGATCTAAAACGATGTATCTCGTTGTTTTGAGCCGGAATACAAGTTTTCGCGCAGTTCTGAGAGAAAAATTTTACACCTTTTTTCATCTACTCTTCGACGACTTGTAAAATCGATGCTCGTGAATCTTGCTAGTTTCGATCTAAAACGATGAATCCCGTTGTTTTGAGCCGGAATACAAGTTTTCGCGCAGTTCTGAGAGAAAACATTTGCACCTTTTTTTCATCTACTCTTCGACGACTTGAAAAATCGATGCTCGTGAATCTTGCTAGTTTCAATCTAAAACGATGTATCCCGTTGTTTTGAGCCGGAATACAAGTTTTCGCGCAGTTCTGAGAGAAAAAGTTTGCACTTTTCTCTCGTCTACTTTTCGACGACTTGTAAAATCGATGCTCGTGAATCTTGCTAGATTCGATCTAAAATGATGCATCCCGTTGTTTTGAGCCGGAATACAAGTTTTCGCGCAGTTCTGAGAAAAAAGTTTACACCTTTCTCTCGTCTACTCTTCGATGACTTGTAAAATCGATGCCCGTGTATCTTGCTAGTTTCGATGTAAAATGATGTATACCGTTGTTTTGAGCCGGAATACAAGTTTTCGCGCAGTTCTGAGAGAAGAAGTTTACACCTTTCTCGTCTAATCTTCGAAGACTTGAAAAATCGATGCGCGTGAATCTTGCTAGTTTCGATCTAAAACGATGTATCCCGTTGTTTTGAGACGGAATAATAGTTTTCGCGCAGTTCTGAGAGAAAAAGTTTACACCTTTCTCTCGTCTACTCTTCGACGACTTGTAAAATCGATGCTCGTGAATCTGGCTAGTTTCGATCTAAAACGATGTATCTCGTTGTTTTGAGCCGGAATACAAGTTTTCGCGCAGTTCTGAGAGAAAAATTTTACACCTTTTTTTCATCTACTCTTCGACGACTTGTAAAATCGATGCTCGTGAATCTTGCTAGTTTCGATCTAAAACGATGAATCCCGTTCTTTTGAGTCGGAATACAAGTTTTCGCGCAGTTCTGAGAGAAAACATTTGCACCTTTTTTTCATCTACTCTTCGACGACTTGAAAAATCGATGCTCGTGAATCTTGCTAGTTTCGATCTAAAACGATGTATCCCGTTGTTTTGAGCCGGAATACAAGTTTTCGCGCAATTCTGAGAGAAAAAGTTTGCACCTTTCTCTCGTCTTCTCTTCGACGACTTGTAAAATTGATGCTCGTGAATCTTGCTAGATTCGATCTAAAATTATGTATCCCGTTGTTTTGAGCCAGAATACACGTTTTCGCGCAGTTCTGAGAGAAAAAGTTTACACCTTTCTCTCATCTACTCTTCGACGACTTGTAAAATCGATGCTCGTGAGTCTTGCTAGTTTCGATCTAAAACGATGAATCCCGTTGTTTTGAGCCGGAATACAAGTTTTCGCGCAGTTCTGAGAGAAGAAGTTTACACCTTTCTCTCGTCTAATCTTCGAAGACTTGAAAAATCGATGCGCGTGAATCTTGCTAGTTTCGATCTAAAACGATGTATCCCGTTGTTTTGAGACGGAATAATAGTTTTCGCGCAGTTCTGAGAGAAAAAGTTTACACCTTTCTCTCGTCTACTCTTCGACGACTTGTAAAATCGATGCTCGTGAATCTTGCTAGTTTCGATCTAAAACGATGAAACCCGTTGTTTTGAGTCGGAATACAAGTTTTCGCGCAGTTCTGAGAGAAAACATTTGCACCTTTTTTTCATCTACTCTTCGACGACTTGAAAAATCGATGCTCGTGAATCTTGCTAGTTTCGATCTAAAACGATGTATCCCGTTGTTTTGAGCCGGAATACAAGTTTTCGCGCAGTTCTGAGAGAAGAAGTTTACACCTTTCTCTCGTCTAATCTTCGAAGACTTGAAAAATCGATGCGCGTGAATCTTGCTAGTTTCGATCTAAAACGATGTATCCCGTTGTTTTGAGACGGAATAATAGTTTTCGCGCAGTTCTGAGAGAAAAAGTTTACACCTTTCTCTCGTCTACTCTTCGACGACTTGTAAAATCGATGCTCGTGAATCTTGCTAGTTTCGATCTAAAACGATGAAACCCGTTGTTTTGAGTCGGAATACAAGTTTTCGCGCAGTTCTGAGAGAAAACATTTGCACCTTTTTTTCATCTACTCTTCGACGACTTGAAAAATCGATGCTCGTGAATCTTGCTAGTTTCGATCTAAAACGATGTATCCCGTTGTTTTGAGCCGGAATACAAGTTTTCGCGCAGTTCTGAGAGAAAAAGTTTGCACCTTTCTCTCGTCTTCTCTTCGACGGCTTGTAAAATCGATGCTCGTGAATCTTGCTAGTTTCGATCTAAAACGATGAAACCCGTTGTTTTGAGTCGGAATACAAGTTTTCGCGCAGTTCTGAGAGAAAACATTTGCACCTTTTTTTCATCTACTCTTCGACGACTTGAAAAATCGATGCTCGTGAATCTTGCTAGTTTCGATCTAAAACGATGTATCCCGTTGTTTTGAGCCGGAATACAAGTTTTCGCGCAGTTCTGAGAGAAAAAGTTTGCACCTTTCTCTCGTCTTCTCTTCGACGACTTGTAAAATTGATGCTCGTGAATCTTGCTAGATTCGATCTAAAATTATGTATCCCGTTGTTTTGAGCCGGAATACAAGTTTTCGCGCAGTTCTGAGAGAAAAATTTTACACCTTTTTTTCATCTACTCTTCGACGACTTGTAAAATCGATGCTCGTGAGTCTTGCTAGTTTCGATCTAAAACGATGAATCCCGTTGTTTTGAGCCGGAATACAAGTTTTCGCGCAGTTCTGAGAGAAAAAGTTTGCACCTTTCTCTCGTCTACTCTTCGACGACTTGTAAAATAGATGCTCGTGAATCTTGCTAGATTCGATCTAAAATGATGCATCCCGTTGTTTTGAGCCGGAATACAAGTTTTCGCGCAGTTCTGAGAAAAAAAGTTTACACCTTTCTCTCGTCTACTCTTCGACGACTTGTAAAATCGATGCCCGTGAATCTTGCTAGTTTCGATGTACAATGATGTATACCGTTGTTTTGAGCCGGAATACAAGTTTTCGCGCAGTTCTGAGAGAAGAAGTTTACACCTTTCTCTCGTCTAATCTTCGAAGACTTGAAAAATCGATGCGCGTGAATCTTGCTAGTTTCGATCTAAACCGATGTATCCCATTGTTTTGAGACGGAATACTAGTTTTCGCGCAGTTCTGAGAGAAAAAGTTTACACCTTTCTCTCGTCTACTCTTCGACGACTTGTAAAATCGATGCTCGTGAATCTGGCTAGTTTCGATCTAAAACGATGTATCTCGTTGTTTTGAGCCGGAATACAAGTTTTCGCGCAGTTCTGAGAGAAAACTTTTACACCTTTTTTCATCTACTCTTCGACGACTTGTAAAATCGATGCTCGTGAATCTTGCTAGTTTCGATCTAAAACGATGAATTCCGTTGTTTTGAGCCGGAATACAAGTTTTCGCGCAGTTCTGAGAGAAAACATTTGCACCTTTTTTTCATCTACTCTTCGACGACTTGAAAAATCGATGCTCGTGAATCTTGCTAGTTTCGATCTAAAACGATGTATCCCGTTGTTTTGAGCCGGAATACAAGTTTTCGCGCAGTTCTGAGAGAAGAAGTTTACACCTTTCTCTCGTCTAATCTTCGAAGACTTGAAAAATCGATGCGCGTGAATCTTGCTAGTTTCGATCTAAAACGATGTATCCCGTTGTTTTGAGACGGAATAATAGTTTTCGCGCAGTTCTGAGAGAAAAAGTTTACACCTTTCTCTCGTCTACTCTTCGACGACTTGTAAAATCGATGCTCGTGAATCTTGCTAGTTTCGATCTAAAACGATGAAACCCGTTGTTTTGAGTCGGAATACAAGTTTTCGCGCAGTTCTGAGAGAAAACATTTGCACCTTTTTTTCATCTACTCTTCGACGACTTGAAAAATCGATGCTCGTGAATCTTGCTAGTTTCGATCTAAAACGATGTATCCCGTTGTTTTGAGCCGGAATACAAGTTTTCGCGCAGTTCTGAGAGAAGAAGTTTACACCTTTCTCTCGTCTAATCTTCGAAGACTTGAAAAATCGATGCGCGTGAATCTTGCTAGTTTCGATCTAAAACGATGTATCCCGTTGTTTTGAGACGGAATAATAGTTTTCGCGCAGTTCTGAGAGAAAAAGTTTACACCTTTCTCTCGTCTACTCTTCGACGACTTGTAAAATCGATGCTCGTGAATCTTGCTAGTTTCGATCTAAAACGATGAAACCCGTTGTTTTGAGTCGGAATACAAGTTTTCGCGCAGTTCTGAGAGAAAACATTTGCACCTTTTTTTCATCTACTCTTCGACGACTTGAAAAATCGATGCTCGTGAATCTTGCTAGTTTCGATCTAAAACGATGTATCCCGTTGTTTTGAGCCGGAATACAAGTTTTCGCGCAGTTCTGAGAGAAAAAGTTTGCACCTTTCTCTCGTCTTCTCTTCGACGGCTTGTAAAATCGATGCTCGTGAATCTTGCTAGTTTCGATCTAAAACGATGAAACCCGTTGTTTTGAGTCGGAATACAAGTTTTCGCGCAGTTCTGAGAGAAAACATTTGCACCTTTTTTTCATCTACTCTTCGACGACTTGAAAAATCGATGCTCGTGAATCTTGCTAGTTTCGATCTAAAACGATGTATCCCGTTGTTTTGAGCCGGAATACAAGTTTTCGCGCAGTTCTGAGAGAAAAAGTTTGCACCTTTCTCTCGTCTTCTCTTCGACGACTTGTAAAATTGATGCTCGTGAATCTTGCTAGATTCGATCTAAAATTATGTATCCCGTTGTTTTGAGCCGGAATACAAGTTTTCGCGCAGTTCTGAGAGAAAAATTTTACACCTTTTTTTCATCTACTCTTCGACGACTTGTAAAATCGATGCTCGTGAGTCTTGCTAGTTTCGATCTAAAACGATGAATCCCGTTGTTTTGAGCCGGAATACAAGTTTTCGCGCAGTTCTGAGAGAAAAAGTTTGCACCTTTCTCTCGTCTACTCTTCGACGACTTGTAAAATAGATGCTCGTGAATCTTGCTAGATTCGATCTAAAATGATGCATCCCGTTGTTTTGAGCCGGAATACAAGTTTTCGCGCAGTTCTGAGAAAAAAAGTTTACACCTTTCTCTCGTCTACTCTTCGACGACTTGTAAAATCGATGCCCGTGAATCTTGCTAGTTTCGATGTACAATGATGTATACCGTTGTTTTGAGCCGGAATACAAGTTTTCGCGCAGTTCTGAGAGAAGAAGTTTACACCTTTCTCTCGTCTAATCTTCGAAGACTTGAAAAATCGATGCGCGTGAATCTTGCTAGTTTCGATCTAAAACGATGTATCCCATTGTTTTGAGACGGAATACTAGTTTTCGCGCAGTTCTGAGAGAAAAAGTTTACACCCTTCTCTCGTCTACTCTTCGACGACTTGTAAAATCGATGCTCGTGAATCTGGCTAGTTTCGATCTAAAACGATGTATCTCGTTGTTTTGAGCCGGAATACAAGTTTTCGCGCAGTTCTGAGAGAAAAATTTTACACCTTTTTTCATCTACTCTTCGACGACTTGTAAAATCGATGCTCGTGAATCTTGCTAGTTTCGATCTAAAACGATGAATTCCGTTGTTTTGAGCCGGAATACAAGTTTTCGCGCAGTTCTGAGAGAAAACATTTGCACCTTTTTTTCATCTACTCTTCGACGACTTGAAAAATCGATGCTCGTGAATCTTGCTAGTTTCGATCTAAAACGATGTATCCCGTTGTTTTGAGCCGGAATACAAGTTTTCGCGCAGTTCTGAGAGAAAAAGTTTGCACTTTTCTCTCGTCTACTCTTCGACGACTTGTAAAATCGATGCTCGTGAATCTTGCTAGATTCGATCTAAAATGATGCATCCCGTTGTTTTGAGCCGGAATACAAGTTTTCTCGCAGTTCTGAGAAAAAAGTTTACACCTTTCTCTCGTCTACTCTTCGATGACTTGTAAAATCGATGCCCGTGAATCTTGCTAGTTTCGATGTAAAATGATGTATACCGTTGTTTTGAGCCGGAATACAAGTTTTCGCGCAGTTCTGAGAGAAGAAGTTTACACCTTTCTCTGGTCTAATCTTCGAAGACTTGAAAAATCGATGCGCGTTAATCTTGCTAGTTTCGATCTAAAACGATGTATCCCGTTGTTTTGAGACGGAATAATAGTTTTCGCGCAGTTCTGAGAGAAAAAGTTTACACCTTTCTCTCGTCTACTCTTCGACGACTTGTAAAATCGATGCTCGTGAATCTGGCTAGTTTCGATCTAAAACGATGTATCTCGTTGTTTTGAGCCGGAATACAAGTTTTCGCGCAGTTCTGAGAGAAAAATTTTACACCTTTTTTCATCTACTCTTCGACGACTTGAAAAATCGATGCTCGTGAATCTTGCTAGTTTCGATCTAAAACGATGTATCCCGTTGTTTTGAGCCGGAATACAAGTTTTCGCGCAGTTCTGAGAGAAAAAGTTTGCACCTTTCTCTCGTCTTCTCTTCGACGATTTGTAAAATTGATGCTCGTGAATCTTGCTAGATTCGATCTAAAATTATGTATCCCGTTGTTTTGAGCCAGAATACACGTTTTCGCGCAGTTCTGAGAGAAAAAGTTTACACCTTTCTCTCATCTACTCTTCGACGACTTGTAAAATCGATGCTCGTGAATCTTGCTAGTTTTGATCTAAAACGATGTATCCCGTTGTTTTGAGCCGGAATACAAGTTTTCGCGCAGTTCTGAGAGAAAAATTTTACACCTTTTTTTCATCTACTCTTCGACGACTTGTAAAATCGATGCTCGTGAGTCTTGCTAGTTTCGATCTAAAACGATGAATCCCGTTGTTTTGAGCCGGAATACAAGTTTTCGCGCAGTTCTGAGAGAAGAAGTTTACACCTTTCTCTCGTCTAATCTTCGAAGACTTGAAAAATCGATGCGCGTGAATCTTGCTAGTTTCGATCTAAAACGATGTATCCCGTTGTTTTGAGACGGAATAATAGTTTTCGCGCAGTTCTGAGAGAAAAAGTTTACACCTTTCTCTCGTCTACTCTTCGACGACTTGTAAAATCGATGCTCGTGAATCTTGCTAGTTTCGATCTAAAACGATGAAACCCGTTGTTTTGAGTCGGAATACAAGTTTTCGCGCAGTTCTGAGAGAAAACATTTGCACCTTTTTTTCATCTACTCTTCGACGACTTGAAAAATCGATGCTCGTGAATCTTGCTAGTTTCGTTCTAAAACGATGTATCCCGTTGTTTTGAGCCGGAATACAAGTTTTCGCGCAGTTCTGAGAGAAAAAGTTTGCACCTTTCTCTCGTCTTCTCTTCGACGACTTGTAAAATTGATGCTCGTGAATCTTGCTAGATTCGATCTAAAATTATGTATCCCGTTGTTTTGAGCCGGAATACAAGTTTTCGCGCAGTTCTGAGAGAAAAATTTTACACGTTTTTTTCATCTACTCTTCGACGACTTGTAAAATCGATGCTCGTGAGTCTTGCTAGTTTCGATCTAAAACGATGAATCCCGTTGTTTTGAGCCGGAATACAAGTTTTCGCGCAGTTCTGAGAGAAAAAGTTTGCACCTTTCTCTCGTCTACTCTTCGACGACTTGTAAAATAGATGCTCGTGAATCTTGCTAGATTCGATCTAAAATGATGCATCCCGTTGTTTTGAGCCGGAATACAAGTTTTCGCGCAGTTCTGAGAAAAAAAGTTTACACCTTTCTCTCGTCTACTCTTCGACGACTTGTAAAATCGATGCCCGTGAATCTTGCTAGTTTCGATGTACAATGATGTATACCGTTGTTTTGAGCCGGAATACAAGTTTTCGCGCAGTTCTGAGAGAAGAAGTTTACACCTTTCTCTCGTCTAATCTTCGAAGACTTGAAAAATCGATGCGCGTGAATCTTGCTAGTTTCGATCTAAAACGATGTATCCCGTTGTTTTGAGACGGAATACTAGTTTTCGCGCAGTTCTGAGAGAAAAAGTTTACACCTTTCTCTCGTCTACTCTTCGACGACTTGTAAAATCGATGCTCGTGAATCTGGCTAGTTTCGATCTAAAACGATGTATTTCGTTGTTTTGAGCCGGAATACAAGTTTTCGCGCAGTTCTGAGAGAAAAATTTTACACCTTTTTTCATCTACTCTTCGACGACTTGTAAAATCGATGCTCGTGAATCTTGCTAGTTTCGATCTAAAACGATGAATCCCGTTGTTTTGAGCCGGAATACAAGTTTTCGCGCAGTTCTGAGAGAAAACATTTGCACCTTTTTTTCATCTACTCTTCGACGACTTGAAAAATCGATGCTCGTGAATCTTGCTAGTTTCGATCTAAAACGATGTATCCCGTTGTTTTGAGCCGGAATACAAGTTTTCGCGCAGTTCTGAGAGAAAAAGTTTGCACTTTTCTCTCGTCTACTCTTCGACGACTTGTAAAATCGATGCTCGTGAATCTTGCTAGATTCGATCTAAAATGATGCATCCCGTTGTTTTGAGCCGGAATACAAGTTTTCGCGCAGTTCTGAGAAAAAAGTTTACACCTTTCTCTCGTCTACTCTTCGATGACTTGTAAAATCGATGCCCGTGAATCTTGCTAGTTTCGATGTGAAATGATGTATACCGTTGTTTTGAGCCGGAATACAAGTTTTCGCGCAGTTCTGAGAGAAGAAGTTTACACCTTTCTCTCGTCTAATGTTCGAAGACTTGAAAAATCGATGCGCGTGAATCTTGCTAGTTTCGATCTAAAACGATGTATCCCGTTGTTTTGAGCCGGAATACAAGTTTTCGCGCAGTTCTGAGAGAAACATTTTACACCTTTTTTTCATCTACTCTTCGACGACTTGTAAAATCGATGCTCGTGAATCTTGCTAGTTTCGATCTAAAACGATGAATCCCGTTGTTTTGAGTCGGAATACAAGTTTTCGCTCAGTTCTGAGAGAAAACATTTGCACCTTTTTTTCATCTACTCTTCGACGACTTGAAAAATCGATGCTCGTGAATCTTGCTAGTTTCGATCTAAAACGATGTATCCCGTTGTTTTGAGCCGGAATACAAGTTTTCGCGCAGTTCTGAGAGAAAAAGTTTGCACCTTTCTCTCGTCTTCTCTTCGACGACTTGTAAAATTGATGCTCGTGAATCTTGCTAGATTCGATCTAAAATTGTGTATCCCGTTGTTTTGAGGCAGAATACACGTTTTCGCGCAGTTCTGAGAGAAAAAGTTTACACCTTTCTCTCATCTACTCTTCGACGACTTGTAAAATCGATGCACGTGAGTCTTGCTAGTTTCGATCTAAAACGATGAATCCCGTTGTTTTGAGCCGGAATACAAGTTTTCGCGCAGTTCTGAGAGAAAAAGTTTGCACCTTTCTCTCGTCTACTCTTCGACGACTTGTAAAATAGATGCTCGTGAATCTTGCTAGATTCGATCTAAAATGATGCATCCCGTTGTTTTGAGCCGGAATACAAGTTTTCGCGCAGTTCTGAGAAAAACGTTTACACCTTTCTCTCGTCTACTCTTCGACGACTTGTAAAATCGATGCCCGTGAATCTTGCTAGTTTCGATGTACAATGATGTATACCGTTGTTTTGAGCCGGAATACAAGTTTTCGCGCAGTTCTGAGAGAAGAAGTTTACACCTTTCTCTCGTCTAATCTTCGAAGACTTGAAAAATCGATGCGCGTGAATCTTGCTAGTTTCGATCTAAAACGATGTATCCCGTTGTTTTGAGACGGAATACTAGTTTTCGCGCAGTTCTGAGAGAAAAAGTTTACACCTTTCTCTCGTCTACTCTTCGACGACTTGTAAAATCGATGCTCGTGAATCTGGCTAGTTTCGATCTAAAACGATGTATCTCGTTGTTTTGAGCCGGAATACAAGTTTTCGCGCAGTTCTGAGAGAAAAATTTTACACCTTTTTTCATCTACTCTTCGACGACTTGTAAAATCGATGCTCGTGAATCTTGCTAGTTTCGATCTAAAACGATGAATCCCGTTGTTTTGAGCCGGAATACAAGTTTTCGCGCAGTTCTGAGAGAAAACATTTGCACCTTTTTTTCATCTACTCTTCGACGACTTGAAAAATCGATGCTCGTGAATCTTGCTAGTTTCAATCTAAAACGATGTATCCCGTTGTTTTGAGCCGGAATACAAGTTTTCGCGCAGTTCTGAGAGAAAAAGTTTGCACTTTTCTCTCGTCTACTTTTCGACGACTTGTAAAATCGATGCTCGTGAATCTTGCTAGATTCGATCTAAAATGATGCATCCCGTTGTTTTGAGCCGGAATACAAGTTTTCGCGCAGTTCTGAGAAAAAAGTTTACACCTTTCTCTCGTCTACTCTTCGATGACTTGTAAAATCGATGCCCGTGTATCTTGCTAGTTTCGATGTAAAATGATGTATACCGTTGTTTTGAGCCGGAATACAAGTTTTCGCGCAGTTCTGAGAGAAGAAGTTTACACCTTTCTCTCGTCTAATCTTCGAAGACTTGAAAAATCGATGCGCGTGAATCTTGCTAGTTTCGATCTAAAACGATGTATCCCGTTGTTTTGAGACGGAATAATAGTTTTCGCGCAGTTCTGAGAGAAAAAGTTTACACCTTTCTCTCGTCTACTCTTCGACGACTTGTAAAATCGATGCTCGTGAATCTGGCTAGTTTCGATCTAAAACGATGTATCTCGTTGTTTTGAGCCGGAATACAAGTTTTCGCGCAGTTCTGAGAGAAAAATTTTACACCTTTTTTTCATCTACTCTTCGACGACTTGTAAAATCGATGCTCGTGAATCTTGCTAGTTTCGATCTAAAACGATGAATCCCGTTGTTTTGAGTCGGAATACAAGTTTTCGCGCAGTTCTGAGAGAAAACATTTGCACCTTTTTTTCATCTACTCTTCGACGACTTGAAAAATCGATGCTCGTGAATCTTGCTAGTTTCGATCTAAAACGATGTATCCCGTTGTTTTGAGCCGGAATACAAGTTTTCGCGCAATTCTGAGAGAAAAAGTTTGCACCTTTCTCTCGTCTTCTCTTCGACGACTTGTAAAATTGATGCTCGTGAATCTTGCTAGATTCGATCTAAAATTATGTATCCCGTTGTTTTGAGCCAGAATACACGTTTTCGCGCAGTTCTGAGAGAAAAAGTTTACACCTTTCTCTCATCTACTCTTCGACGACTTGTAAAATCGATGCTCGTGAGTCTTGCTAGTTTCGATCTAAAACGATGAATCCCGTTGTTTTGAGCCGGAATACAAGTTTTCGCGCAGTTCTGAGAGAAGAAGTTTGCACTTTTCTCTCGTCTACTTTTCGACGACTTGTAAAATCGATGCTCGTGAATCTTGCTAGATTCGATCTAAAATGATGCATCCCGTTGTTTTGAGCCGGAATACAAGTTTTCGCGCAGTTCTGAGAAAAAAGTTTACACCTTTCTCTCGTCTACTCTTCGATGACTTGTAAAATCGATGCCCGTGTATCTTGCTAGTTTCGATGTAAAATGATGTATACCGTTGTTTTGAGCCGGAATACAAGTTTTCGCGCAGTTCTGAGAGAAGAAGTTTACACCTTTCTCTCGTCTAATCTTCGAAGACTTGAAAAATCGATGCGCGTGAATCTTGCTAGTTTCGATCTAAAACGATGTATCCCGTTGTTTTGAGACGGAATAATAGTTTTCGCGCAGTTCTGAGAGAAAAAGTTTACACCTTTCTCTCGTCTACTCTTCGACGACTTGTAAAATCGATGCTCGTGAATCTGGCTAGTTTCGATCTAAAACGATGTATCTCGTTGTTTTGAGCCGGAATACAAGTTTTCGCGCAGTTCTGAGAGAAAAATTTTACACCTTTTTTTCATCTACTCTTCGACGACTTGTAAAATCGATGCTCGTGAATCTTGCTAGTTTCGATCTAAAACGATGAATCCCGTTGTTTTGAGTCGGAATACAAGTTTTCGCGCAGTTCTGAGAGAAAACATTTGCACCTTTTTTTCATCTACTCTTCGACGACTTGAAAAATCGATGCTCGTGAATCTTGCTAGTTTCGATCTAAAACGATGTATCCCGTTGTTTTGAGCCGGAATACAAGTTTTCGCGCAATTCTGAGAGAAAAAGTTTGCACCTTTCTCTCGTCTTCTCTTCGACGACTTGTAAAATTGATGCTCGTGAATCTTGCTAGATTCGATCTAAAATTATGTATCCCGTTGTTTTGAGCCAGAATACACGTTTTCGCGCAGTTCTGAGAGAAAAAGTTTACACCTTTCTCTCATCTACTCTTCGACGACTTGTAAAATCGATGCTCGTGAGTCTTGCTAGTTTCGATCTAAAACGATGAATCCCGTTGTTTTGAGCCGGAATACAAGTTTTCGCGCAGTTCTGAGAGAAGAAGTTTACACCTTTCTCTCGTCTAATCTTCGAAGACTTGAAAAATCGATGCGCGTGAATCTTGCTAGTTTCGATCTAAAACGATGTATCCCGTTGTTTTGAGACGGAATACTAGTTTTCGCGCAGTTCTGAGAGAAAAAGTTTACACCTTTCTCTCGTCTACTCTTCGACGACTTGTAAAATCGATGCTCGTGAATCTGGCTAGTTTCGATCTAAAACGATGTATCTCGTTGTTTTGAGCCGGAATACAAGTTTTCGCGCAGTTCTGAGAGAAAAATTTTACACCTTTTTTCATCTACTCTTCGACGACTTGTAAAATCGATGCTCGTGAATCTTGCTAGTTTCGATCTAAAACGATGAATCCCGTTGTTTTGAGCCGGAATACAAGTTTTCGCGCAGTTCTGAGAGAAAACATTTGCACCTTTTTTTCATCTACTCTTCGACGACTTGAAAAATCGATGCTCGTGAATCTTGCTAGTTTCAATCTAAAACGATGTATCCCGTTGTTTTGAGCCGGAATACAAGTTTTCGCGCAGTTCTGAGAGAAAAAGTTTGCACTTTTCTCTCGTCTACTTTTCGACGACTTGTAAAATCGATGCTCGTGAATCTTGCTAGATTCGATCTAAAATGATGCATCCCGTTGTTTTGAGCCGGAATACAAGTTTTCGCGCAGTTCTGAGAAAAAAGTTTACACCTTTCTCTCGTCTACTCTTCGATGACTTGTAAAATCGATGCCCGTGTATCTTGCTAGTTTCGATGTAAAATGATGTATACCGTTGTTTTGAGCCGGAATACAAGTTTTCGCACAGTTCTGAGAGAAGAAGTTTACACCTTTCTCTCGTCTAATCTTCGAAGACTTGAAAAATCGATGCGCGTGAATCTTGCTAGTTTCGATCTAAAACGATGTATCCCGTTGTTTTGAGACGGAATAATAGTTTTCGCGCAGTTCTGAGAGAAAAAGTTTACACCTTTCTCTCGTCTACTCTTCGACGACTTGTAAAATCGATGCTCGTGAATCTGGCTAGTTTCGATCTAAAACGATGTATCTCGTTGTTTTGAGCCGGAATACAAGTTTTCGCGCAGTTCTGAGAGAAAAATTTTACACCTTTTTTTCATCTACTCTTCGACGACTTGTAAAATCGATGCTCGTGAATCTTGCTAGTTTCGATCTAAAACGATGAATCCCGTTGTTTTGAGTCGGAATACAAGTTTTCGCGCAGTTCTGAGAGAAAACATTTGCACCTTTTTTTCATCTACTCTTCGACGACTTGAAAAATCGATGCTCGTGAATCTTGCTAGTTTCGATCTAAAACGATGTATCCCGTTGTTTTGAGCCGGAATACAAGTTTTCGCGCAATTCTGAGAGAAAAAGTTTGCACCTTTCTCTCGTCTTCTCTTCGACGACTTGTAAAATTGATGCTCGTGAATCTTGCTAGATTCGATCTAAAATTATGTATCCCGTTGTTTTGAGCCAGAATACACGTTTTCGCGCAGTTCTGAGAGAAAAAGTTTACACCTTTCTCTCATCTACTCTTCGACGACTTGTAAAATCGATGCTCGTGAGTCTTGCTAGTTTCGATCTAAAACGATGAATCCCGTTGTTTTGAGCCGGAATACAAGTTTTCGCGCAGTTCTGAGAAAAAAAGTTTACACCTTTCTCTCGTCTACTCTTCGACGACTTGTAAAATCGATGCCCGTGAATCTTGCTAGTTTCGATGTACAATGATGTATACCGTTGTTTTGAGCCGGAATACAAGTTTTCGCGCAGTTCTGAGAGAAGAAGTTTACACCTTTCTCTCGTCTAATCTTCGAAGACTTGAAAAATCGATGCGCGTGAATCTTGCTAGTTTCGATCTAAAACGATGTATCCCGTTGTTTTGAGACGGAATACTAGTTTTCGCGCAGTTCTGAGAGAAAAAGTTTACACCTTTCTCTCGTCTACTCTTCGACGACTTGTAAAATCGATGCTCGTGAATCTGGCTAGTTTCGATCTAAAACGATGTATCTCGTTGTTTTGAGCCGGAATACAAGTTTTCGCGCAGTTCTGAGAGAAAAATTTTACACCTTTTTTCATCTACTCTTCGACGACTTGTAAAATCGATGCTCGTGAATCTTGCTAGTTTCGATCTAAAACGATGAATCCCGTTGTTTTGAGCCGGAATACAAGTTTTCGCGCAGTTCTGAGAGAAAACATTTGCACCTTTTTTTCATCTACTCTTCGACGACTTGAAAAATCGATGCTCGTGAATCTTGCTAGTTTCGATCTAAAACGATGTATCCCGTTGTTTTGAGCCGGAATACAAGTTTTCGCGCAGTTCTGAGAGAAAAAGTTTGCACTTTTCTCTCGTCTACTCTTCGACGACTTGTAAAATCGATGCTCGTGAATCTTGCTAGATTCGATCTAAAATGATGCATCCCGTTGTTTTGAGCCGGAATACAAGTTTTCGCGCAGTTCTGAGAAAAAAGTTTACACCTTTCTCTCGTCTACTCTTCGATGACTTGTAAAATCGATGCCCGTGAATCTTGCTAGTTTCGATGTAAAATGATGTATACCGTTGTTTTGAGCCGGAATACAAGTTTTCGCGCAGTTCTGAGAGAAGAAGTTTACACCTTTCTCTCGTCTAATGTTCGAAGACTTGAAAAATCGATGCGCGTGAATCTTGCTAGTTTCGATCTAAAACGATGTATCCCGTTGTTTTGAGACGGAATAATAGTTTTCGCGCAGTTCTGAGAGAAAAAGTTTACACCTTTCTCTCGTCTACTCTTCGACGACTTGTAAAATCGATGCTCGTGAATCTTGCTAGTTTCGATCTAAAACGATGAATCCCGTTGTTTTGAGTCGGAATACAAGTTTTCGCTCAGTTCTGAGAGAAAACATTTGCACCTTTTTTTCATCTACTCTTCGACGACTTGAAAAATTGATGCTCGTGAATCTTGCTAGTTTCAATCTAAAACGATGTATCCCGTTGTTTTGAGCCGGAATACAAGTTTTCGCGCAGTTCTGAGAGAAAAAGTTTGCACCTTTCTCTCGTCTTCTCTTCGACGACTTGTAAAATTGATGCTCGTGAATCTTGCTAGATTCGATCTAAAATTATGTATCCCGTTGTTTTGAGCCAGAATACACGTTTTCGCGCAGTTCTGAGAGAAAAAGTTTACACCTTTCTCTCATCTACTCTTCGACGACTTGTAAAATCGATGCACGTGAGTCTTGCTAGTTTCGATCTAAAACGATGAATCCCGTTGTTTTGAGCCGGAATACAAGTTTTCGCGCAGTTCTGAGAGAAAAAGTTTGCACCTTTCTCTCGTCTACTCTTCGACGACTTGTAAAATAGATGCTCGTGAATCTTGCTAGATTCGATCTAAAATGATGCATCCCGTTGTTTTGAGCCGGAATACAAGTTTTCGCGCAGTTCTGAGAAAAAAGTTTACACCTTTCTCTCGTCTACTCTTCGACGACTTGTAAAATCGATGCCCGTGAATCTTGCTAGTTTCGATGTACAATGATGTATACCGTTGTTTTGAGCCGGAATACAAGTTTTCGCGCAGTTCTGAGAGAAGAAGTTTACACCTTTCTCTCGTCTAATCTTCGAAGACTTGAAAAATCGATGCGCGTGAATCTTGCTAGTTTCGATCTAAAACGATGTATCCCGTTGTTTTGAGACGGAATACTAGTTTTCGCGCAGTTCTGAGAGAAAAAGTTTACACCTTTCTCTCGTCTACTCTTCGACGACTTGTAAAATCGATGCTCGTGAATCTGGCTAGTTTCGATCTAAAACGATGTATCTCGTTGTTTTGAGCCGGAATACAAGTTTTCGCGCAGTTCTGAGAGAAAAATTTTACACCTTTTTTCATCTACTCTTCGACGACTTGTAAAATCGATGCTCGTGAATCTTGCTAGTTTCGATCTAAAACGATGAATCCCGTTGTTTTGAGCCGGAATACAAGTTTTCGCGCAGTTCTGAGAGAAAACATTTGCACCTTTTTTTCATCTACTCTTCGACGACTTGAAAAATCGATGCTCGTGAATCTTGCTAGTTTCAATCTAAAACGATGTATCCCGTTGTTTTGAGCCGGAATACAAGTTTTCGCGCAGTTCTGAGAGAAAAAGTTTGCACTTTTCTCTCGTCTACTTTTCGACGACTTGTAAAATCGATGCTCGTGAATCTTGCTAGATTCGATCTAAAATGATGCATCCCGTTGTTTTGAGCCGGAATACAAGTTTTCGCGCAGTTCTGAGAAAAAAGTTTACACCTTTCTCTCGTCTACTCTTCGATGACTTGTAAAATCGATGCCCGTGTATCTTGCTAGTTTCGATGTAAAATGATGTATACCGTTGTTTTGAGCCGGAATACAAGTTTTCGCGCAGTTCTGAGAGAAGAAGTTTACACCTTTCTCTCGTCTAATCTTCGAAGACTTGAAAAATCGATGCGCGTGAATCTTGCTAGTTTCGATCTAAAACGATGTATCCCGTTGTTTTGAGACGGAATAATAGTTTTCGCGCAGTTCTGAGAGAAAAAGTTTACACCTTTCTCTCGTCTACTCTTCGACGACTTGTAAAATCGATGCTCGTGAATCTGGCTAGTTTCGATCTAAAACGATGTATCTCGTTGTTTTGAGCCGGAATACAAGTTTTCGCGCAGTTCTGAGAGAAAAATTTTACACCTTTTTTTCATCTACTCTTCGACGACTTGTAAAATCGATGCTCGTGAATCTTGCTAGTTTCGATCTAAAACGATGAATCCCGTTGTTTTGAGTCGGAATACAAGTTTTCGCGCAGTTCTGAGAGAAAACATTTGCACCTTTTTTTCATCTACTCTTCGACGACTTGAAAAATCGATGCTCGTGAATCTTTCTAGTTTCGATCTAAAACGATGTATCCCGTTGTTTTGAGCCGGAATACAAGTTTTCGCGCAATTCTGAGAGAAAAAGTTTGCACCTTTCTCTCGTCTTCTCTTCGACGACTTGTAAAATTGATGCTCGTGAATCTTGCTAGATTCGATCTAAAATTATGTATCCCGTTGTTTTGAGCCAGAATACACGTTTTCGCGCAGTTCTGAGAGAAAAAGTTTACACCTTTCTCTCATCTACTCTTCGACGACTTGTAAAATCGATGCTCGTGAATCTTGCTAGTTTTGATCTAAAACGATGTATCCCGTTGTTTTGAGCCGGAATACAAGTTTTCGCGCAGTTCTGAGAGAAAAATTTTACACCTTTTTTTCATCTACTCTTCGACGACTTGTAAAATCGATGCTCGTGAGTCTTGCTAGTTTCGATCTAAAACGATGAATCCCGTTGTTTTGAGCCGGAATACAAGTTTTCGCGCAGTTCTGAGAGAAGAAGTTTACACCTTTCTCTCGTCTAATCTTCGAAGACTTGAAAAATCGATGCGCGTGAATCTTGCTAGTTTCGATCTAAAACGATGTATCCCGTTGTTTTGAGACGGAATAATAGTTTTCGCGCAGTTCTGAGAGAAAAAGTTTACACCTTTCTCTCGTCTACTCTTCGACGACTTGTAAAATCGATGCTCGTGAATCTTGCTAGTTTCGATCTAAAACGATGAAACCCGTTGTTTTGAGTCGGAATACAAGTTTTCGCGCAGTTCTGAGAGAAAACATTTGCACCTTTTTTTCATCTACTCTTCGACGACTTGAAAAATCGATGCTCGTGAATCTTGCTAGTTTCGATCTAAAACGATGTATCCCGTTGTTTTGAGCCGGAATACAAGTTTTCGCGCAGTTCTGAGAGAAAAAGTTTGCACCTTTCTCTCGTCTTCTCTTCGACGACTTGTAAAATTGATGCTCGTGAATCTTGCTAGATTCGATCTAAAATTATGTATCCCGTTGTTTTGAGCCGGAATACAAGTTTTCGCGCAGTTCTGAGAGAAAAATTTTACACCTTTTTTTCATCTACTCTTCGACGACTTGTAAAATCGATGCTCGTGAGTCTTGCTAGTTTCGATCTAAAACGATGAATCCCGTTGTTTTGAGCCGGAATACAAGTTTTCGCGCAGTTCTGAGAGAAAAAGTTTGCACCTTTCTCTCGTCTACTCTTCGACGACTTGTAAAATAGATGCTCGTGAATCTTGCTAGATTCGATCTAAAATGATGCATCCCGTTGTTTTGAGCCGGAATACAAGTTTTCGCGCAGTTCTGAGAAAAAAGTTTACACCTTTCTCTCGTCTACTCTTCGACGACTTGTAAAATCGATGCCCGTGAATCTTGCTAGTTTCGATGTACAATGATGTATACCGTTGTTTTGAGCCGGAATACAAGTTTTCGCGCAGTTCTGAGAGAAGAAGTTTACACCTTTCTCTCGTCTAATCTTCGAAGACTTGAAAAATCGATGCGCGTGAATCTTGCTAGTTTCGATCTAAAACGATGTATCCCGTTGTTTTGAGACGGAATACTAGTTTTCGCGCAGTTCTGAGAGAAAAAGTATACACCTTTCTCTCGTCTACTCTTCGACGACTTGTAAAATCGATGCTCGTGAATCTGGCTAGTTTCGATCTAAAACGATGTATCTCGTTGTTTTGAGCCGGAATACAAGTTTACGCGCAGTTCTGAGAGAAAAATTTTACACCTTTTTTCATCTACTCTTCGACGACTTGTAAAATCGATGCTCGTGAATCTTGCTAGTTTCGATCTAAAACGATGAATCCCGTTGTTTTGAGCCGGAATACAAGTTTTCGCGCAGTTCTGAGAGAAAAAGTTTGCACCTTTCTCTCGTCTACTCTTCGACGACTTGTAAAATCGATGCTCGTGAATCGTGCTAGTTTCGATCTAAAACGATGTATCCCGTTGTTTTGAGCCGGAATACAAGTTTTCGCGCAGTTCTGAGCGAAGAAGTTTACACCTTTCTCTCGTCTACTCTTCGAAGACTTGAAAAATCGATGCGCGTGAATCTTGCTAGTTTCGATCTAAAACGATGTATCCCGTTGTTTTGAGACGGAATACTAGTTTTCGCGCAGTTCTGAGAGAAAAAGTTTACACCTTTCTCTCGTCTACTCTTCGACGACTTGTAAAATCGATGCTCGTGAATCTGGCTAGTTTCGATCTAAAACGATGTATCTCGTTGTTTTGAGCCGGAATACAAGTTTTCGCGCAGTTCTGAGAGAAAAATTTTCCACCTTTTTTCATCTACTCTTAAAGAAGGGAATTGCGCTAAAAAAGACATGGACGAGAAAAGACAAGGACGGGCGCAAACTCGCGACTGATTTTATTCAGAAAGAACACAAATATATATACACCTAGATTCTTATCCAATCATTGCCTAAGCGCACATGCCAGGAACGTTTTCTCTTTCTTATACAAATTGATACTAGAATCGCTTACGCATTCATCACCGGACTTATCAATGAAAAAAGCCTCTGCGAGTTCACGTGCTACCTGGTTACGACTGCGCCTTAAGATTTTTGTTCTAGCCAGCAAAGGCTGGCATGCTTTATCAGGCGTAGCCAAAGGGCATGCGCCGCAATGTAAGGGCAAATTTGACCCTTTTCCGTTAACCATAGAAAGCTTGTGTTCCCTTAGTCGTTCATTTATACAACGGCCCGTCTGGCCGATGTAAACTTTTCCACATGTCAGGGGAATTTCATACACAGCCCCGACAGAACACCTGACAAACTGGGTGGCGTGACGTTTCGTGCAGTCTCGCACGCATTCCTCGCCGGAGACAATCCGGGGGCACAAAGAGGCCAACTTGCGCGGGGCAGAAAATACCACCGGCACACCGTAGCGATTGGCTACATTCTTAAGGTTGTGGGACACCCTATGAATATAGGGGACAACCGCCGGTCTGGTCTTCGGTTGACCGCCACCTTCTTGAGGTGTTCTAAGTTTCAAGCTTTGCAGAAGCTTCTCTGCCACAGCAACCACAACGGAAACGTTCTTTAAGTATGTACGACCGACTCGCCCAACAACGTGCACTCATCTACTCTTCGACGACTTGTAAAATCGATGCTCGTGAGTCTTGCTAGTTTCGTACTAAAACGATGAATCCCGTTGTTTTGAGCCGGAATACAAGTTTTCGCGCAGTTCTGAGAGAAAAAGTTTGCACCTTTCTCTCGTCTACTCTTCGACGACTTGTAAAATAGATGCTCGTGAATCTTGCTAGATTCGATCTAAAATGATGTATCCCGTTGTTTTGAGCCGGAATACAAGTTTTCGCGCAGTTCTGAGAGAAAAATTTTACACCTTTTTTTCATCTACTCTTCGACGACTTGTAAAAACGATGCTCGTGAATTTTGCTTGTTTCGATCTAAAACGATGTATCCCGTTGTTTTGAGCCGGAATACAAGTTTTCGCGCAGTTCTGAGAGAAAAAGTTTGCACCTTTCTCTCGTCTACTCTTCGACGACTTGTAAAATCGATGCTCGTGAATCGTGCTAGTTTCGATCTAAAACGATGTATCCCGTTGTTTTGAGCCGGAATACAAGTTTTCGCGCAGTTCTGAGCGAAGAAGTTTACACCTTTCTCTCGTCTACTCTTCGAAAACTTGAAAAATCGACGCTCGTGAATCTTGCTAGTTTCGATCTAAAACGATGTATCCCGTTGTTTTGAGACGGAATACAAGTTTTCGCGCACTTCTGAGAGAAAAATTTTACACCTTTTTTTCATCTACTCTTGGACGACTTGTAAAAACGATGCTCGTGAATTTTGCTTGTTTCGATCTAAAACGATGTATCCCGTTGTTTTGAGCCGGAATACAAGTTTTCGCGCAGTTCTGAGAGAAAAAGTTTGCACCTTTCTCTCATCTACTCTTCGACGACTTGTAAAATCGATGCTCGTGAATCTTGCTAGTTTTGATCTAAAACGATGTATCCCGTTGTTTTGAGCCGGAATACAAGTTTTCGCGCAGTTCTGAGAGAAAAATTTTACACCTTTTTTTCATCTACTCTTCGACGACTTGTAAAATCGATGCTCGTGAGTCTTGCTAGTTTCGATCTAAAACGATGAATCCCGTTGTTTTGAGCCGGAATACAAGTTTTCGCGCAGTTCTGAGAGAAGAAGTTTACACCTTTCTCTCGTCTAATCTTCGAAGACTTGAAAAATCGATGCGCGTGAATCTTGCTAGTTTCGATCTAAAACGATGTATCCCGTTGTTTTGAGACGGAATAATAGTTTTCGCGCAGTTCTGAGAGAAAAAGTTTACACCTTTCTCTCGTCTACTCTTCGACGACTTGTAAAATCGATGCTCGTGAATCTTGCTAGTTTCGATCTAAAACGATGAAACCCGTTGTTTTGAGTCGGAATACAAGTTTTCGCGCAGTTCTGAGAGAAAACATTTGCACCTTTTTTTCATCTACTCTTCGACGACTTGAAAAATCGATGCTCGTGAATCTTGCTAGTTTCGATCTAAAACGATGTATCCCGTTGTTTTGAGCCGGAATACAAGTTTTCGCGCAGTTCTGAGAGAAAAAGTTTGCACCTTTCTCTCGTCTTCTCTTCGACGACTTGTAAAATTGATGCTCGTGAATCTTGCTAGATTCGATCTAAAATTATGTATCCCGTTGTTTTGAGCCGGAATACAAGTTTTCGCGCAGTTCTGAGAGAAAAATTTTACACCTTTTTTTCATCTACTCTTCGACGACTTGTAAAATCGATGCTCGTGAGTCTTGCTAGTTTCGATCTAAAACGATGAATCCCGTTGTTTTGAGCCGGAATACAAGTTTTCGCGCAGTTCTGAGAGAAAAAGTTTGCACCTTTCTCTTGTCTACTCTTCGACGACTTGTAAAATAGATGCTCGTGAATCTTGCTAGATTCGATCTAAAATGATGCATCCCGTTGTTTTGAGCCGGAATACAAGTTTTCGCGCAGTTCTGAGAAAAAAGTTTACACCTTTCTCTCGTCTACTCTTCGACGACTTGTAAAATCGATGCCCGTGAATCTTGCTAGTTTCGATGTACAATGATGTATACCGTTGTTTTGAGCCGGAATACAAGTTTTCGCGCAGTTCTGAGAGAAGAAGTTTACACCTTTCTCTCGTCTAATCTTCGAAGACTTGAAAAATCGATGCGCGTGAATCTTGCTAGTTTCGATCTAAAACGATGTATCCCGTTGTTTTGAGACGGAATACTAGTTTTCGCGCAGTTCTGAGAGAAAAAGTATACACCTTTCTCTCGTCTACTCTTCGACGACTTGTAAAATCGATGCTCGTGAATCTGGCTAGTTTCGATCTAAAACGATGTATCTCGTTGTTTTGAGCCGGAATACAAGTTTTCGCGCAGTTCTGAGAAAAAAGTTTACACCTTTCTCTCGTCTACTCTTCGACGACTTGTAAAATTGATGCCCGTGAATCTTGCTAGTTTCGATGTACAATGATGTATACCGTTGTTTTGAGCCGGAATACAAGTTTACGCGCAGTTCTGAGAGAAAAAGTTTACACCTTTTTTCATCTACTCTTCGACGACTTGTAAAATCGATGCTCGTGAATCTTGCTAGTTTCGATCTAAAACGATGAATCCCGTTGTTTTGAGCCGGAATACAAGTTTTCGCGCAGTTCTGAGAGAAAAAGTTTGCACCTTTCTCTCGTCTACTCTTCGACGACTTGTAAAATCGATGCTCGTGAATCGTGCTAGTTTCGATCTAAAACGATGTATCCCGTTGTTTTGAGCCGGAATACAAGTTTTCGCGCAGTTCTGAGCGAAGAAGTTTACACCTTTCTCTCGTCTACTCTTCGAAGACTTGAAAAATCGATGCGCGTGAATCTTGCTAGTTTCGATCTAAAACGATGTATCCCGTTGTTTTGAGACGGAATACTAGTTTTCGCGCAGTTCTGAGAGAAAAAGTTTACACCTTTCTCTCGTCTACTCTTCGACGACTTGTAAAATCGATGCTCGTGAATCTGGCTAGTTTCGATCTAAAACGATGTATCTCGTTGTTTTGAGCCGGAATACAAGTTTTCGCGCAGTTCTGAGAGAAAAATTTTCCACCTTTTTTCATCTACTCTTAAAGAAGGGAATTGCGCTAAAAAAGACATGGACGAGAAAAGACAAGGACGGGCGCAAACTCGCGACTGATTTTATTCAGAAAGAACACAAATATATATACACCTAGATTCTTATCCAATCATTGCCTAAGCGCACATGCCAGGAACGTTTTCTCTTTCTTATACAAATTGATACTAGAATCGCTTACGCATTCATCACCGGACTTATCAATGAAAAAAGCCTCTGCGAGTTCACGTGCTACCTGGTTACGACTGCGCCTTAAGATTTTTGTTCTAGCCAGCAAAGGCTGGCATGCTTTATCAGGCGTAGCCAAAGGGCATGCGCCGCAATGTAAGGGCAAATTTGACCCTTTTCCGTTAACCATAGAAAGCTTGTGTTCCCTTAGTCGTTCATTTATACAACGGCCCGTCTGGCCGATGTAAACTTTTCCACATGTCAGGGGAATTTCATACACAGCCCCGACAGAACACCTGACAAACTGGGTGGCGTGACGTTTCGTGCAGTCTCGCACGCATTCCTCGCCGGAGACAATCCGGGGGCACAAAGAGGCCAACTTGCGCGGGGCAGAAAATACCACCGGCACACCGTAGCGATTGGCTACATTCTTAAGGTTGTGGGACACCCTATGAATATAGGGGACAACCGCCGGTCTGGTCTTCGGTTGACCGCCACCTTCTTGAGGTGTTCTAAGTTTCAAGCTTTGCAGAAGCTTCTCTGCCACAGCAACCCCAACGGAAACGTTCTTTAAGTATGTACGACCGACTCGCCCAACAACGTGCACTCATCTACTCTTCGACGACTTGTAAAATCGATGCTCGTGAGTCTTGCTAGTTTCGTACTAAAACGATGAATCCCGTTGTTTTGAGCCGGAATACAAGTTTTCGCGCAGTTCTGAGAGAAAAAGTTTGCACCTTTCTCTCGTCTACTCTTCGACGACTTGTAAAATAGATGCTCGTGAATCTTGCTAGATTCGATCTAAAACGATGTATCCCGTTGTTTTGAGCCGGAATACAAGTTTTCGCGCAGTTCTGAGAGAAAAAGTTTGCACCTTTCTCTCGTCTACTCTTCGACGACTTGTAAAATCGATGCTCGTGAATCGTGCTAGTTTCGATCTAAAACGATGTATCCCGTTGTTTTGAGCCGGAATACAAGTTTTCGCGCAGTTCTGAGCGAAGAAGTTTACACCTTTCTCTCGTCTACTCTTCGAAAACTTGAAAAATCGATGCTCGTGAATCTTGCTAGTTTCGATCTAAAACGATGTATCCCGTTGTTTTGAGACGGAATACAAGTTTTCGCGCACTTCTGAGAGAAAAATTTTACACCTTTTTTTCATCTACTCTTCGACGACTTGTAAAAACGATGCTCGTGAATTTTGCTTGTTTCGATCTAAAACGATGTATCCCGTTGTTTTGAGCCGGAATACAAGTTTTCGCGCAGTTCTGAGAGAAAAAGTTTGCACCTTTCTCTCGTCTACTCTTCGACGACTTGTAAAATCGATGCTCGTGAATCTTGCTAGATTCAATCTAAAACGATGTATCCCGTTGTTTTGAGCCGGAATATAAGTTTTCGCGCAGTTCTGAGAGAAAACATTTGCACCTTTTTGTCATCTACTCTTCGACGACTTGTAAAATCGATGCTCGTGAATCTTGCTAGTTTCGATCTAAAACGATGTATCCCGTTGTTTTGAGGTGGAATACAAGTTTTCGCGCAGTTCTGAGAGAAAACATTTCCACCTTTTTTTCATCTACTCTTCGACGACATGAAAAATTGATGCTCGTGAATCTTGCTAGTTTCGATCTAAAACGATGTATCCCGTTGTTTTGAGCCGGAATACAAGTTTTCGCGCAGTTCTGAGAGAAAAAGTTTGCACCTTTCTCTCGTCTTCTCTTCGACGACTTGTAAAATTGATGCTCGTGAATCTTGCTAGATTCGATCTAAAATTATGTATCCCGTTGTTTTGAGCCAGAATACACGTTTTCGCGCAGTCCTGAAAGAAAAAATTTACACCTTTCTCTCATCTACTCTTCGACGACTTGTAAAATCGATGCTCGTGAATCTTGCTAGATTCAATCTAAAACGATGTATCCCGTTGTTTTGAGCCGGAATATAAGTTTTCGCGCAGTTCTGAGAGAAAACATTTGCACCTTTTTGTCATCTACTCTTCGACGACTTGTAAAATCGATGCTCGTGAATCTTGCTAGTTTCGATCTAAAACGATGTATCCCGTTGTTTTGAGGTGGAATACAAGTTTTCGCGCAGTTCTGAGAGGAAAAGTTTGCACCTTTCTCTCGTCTACTCTTCGACGACTTGTAAAATCGATGCTCGTGAATCTTGCTAGATTCGATCTAAAATGATGCATCCCGTTGTTTTGAGCCGGAATACAAGTTTTCGCGCAGTTCTGAGAAAAAAAATTTACACCTTTCTCTCGTCTACTCTTCGATGACTTGTAAAATCGATGCCCGTGAATCTTGCTAGTTTCGATGTAAAATGATGTATACCGTTGTTTTAAGCCGGAATACAAGTTTTCGCGCAGTTCTGAGAGAAAACATTTGCACCTTTTTTTCATCTACTCTTCGACGACATGAAAAATCGATGCTCGTGAATCTTGCTAGTTTCGATCTAAAACGATGTCCCCCGTTGTTTTGAGCCGGAATACAAGTTTTCGCGCAGTTCTGAGAGAAAAAGTTTGCACCTTTCTCTCGTCTTCTCTTCGACGACTTGTAAAATTGATGCTCGTGAATCTTGCTAGATTCGATCTAAAATTATGTATCCCGTTGTTTTGAGCCAGAATACACGTTTTCGCGCAGTTCTGAGAGAAAAAGTTTACACCTTTCTCTCATCTACTCTTCGACGACTTGTAAAATCGATGCTCGTGAATCTTGCTAGTTTTGATCTAAAACGATGTATCCCGTTGTTTTGAGCCGGAATACAAGTTTTCGCGCAGTTCTGAGAGAAAAATTTTACACCTTTTTTTCATCTACTCTTCGACGACTTGTAAAATAGATGCTCGTGAGTCTTGCTAGTTTCGATCTAAAACGATGAATCCCGTTGTTTTGAGCCGGAATACAAGTTTTCGCGCAGTTCTGAGAGAAAAAGTTTGCACCTTTCTCTCGTCTACTCTTCGACGACTTGTAAAATAGATGCTCGTGAATCTTGCTAGATTCGATCTAAAATGATGCATCCCATTGTTTTGAGCCGGAATACAAGTTTTCGCGCAGTTCTGAGAAAAAAAGTTTACACCTTTCTCTCGTCTACTCTTCGACGACTTGTAAAATCGATGCCCGTGAATCTTGCTAGTTTCGATGTACAATGATGTATACCGTTGTTTTGAGCCGGAATACAAGTTTTCGCGCAGTTCTGAGAGAAGAAGTTTACACCTTTCTCTCGTCTAATCTTCGAAGACTTGAAAAATCGATGCGCGTGAATCTTGCTAGTTTTGATCTAAAACGATGTATCCCGTTGTTTTGAGACGGAATACTAGTTTTCGCGCAGTTCTGAGAGAAAAAGTTTACACCTTTCTCTCGTCTACTCTTCGACGACTTGTAAAATCGATGCTCGTGAATCTGGCTAATTTCGATCTAAAACGATGTATCTCGTTGTTTTGAGCCGGAATACAAGTTTTCGCGCAGTTCTGAGAGAAAAATTTTACACCTTTTTTCATCTACTCTTCGACGACTTGTAAAATCGATGCTCGTGAATCTTGCTAGTTTCGATCTAAAACGATGAATCCCGTTGTTTTGAGCCGGAATACAAGTTTTCGCGCAGTTCTGAGAGAAAAAGTTTGCACCTTTCTCTCGTCTACTCTTCGACGACTTGTAAAATAGATGCTCGTGAATCTTGCTAGATTCGATCTAAAATGATGCATCCCGTTGTTTTGAGCCGGAATACAAGTTTTCGCGCAGTTCTGAGAAAAAAGTTTACACCTTTCTCTCGTCTACTCTTCGACGACTTGTAAAATCGATGCCCGTGAATCTTGCTACTTTCGATGTACAATGATGTATACCGTTGTTTTGTGCCGGAATACAAGTTTTCGCGCAGTTCTGAGAGAAGAAGTTTACACCTTTCTCTCGTCTAATCTTCGAAGACTTGAAAAATCGATGCGCGTGAATCTTGCTAGTTTCGATCTAAAACGATGTATCCCGTTGTTTTGAGACGGACTACTAGTTTTCGCGCAGTTCTGAGAGAAAAAGTTTACACCTTTCTCTCGTCTACTCTTCGACGACTTGTAAAATCGATGCCCGTGAATCTTGCTACTTTCGATGTACAATGATGTATACCGTTGTTTTGAGCCGGAATACAAGTTTTCGCGCAGTTCTGAGAGAAAACATTTGCACCTTTTTTTCATCTACTCTTCGACGATTTGAAAAATCGATGCTCGTGAATCTTGCTAGTTTCGATCTAAAACGATGTATCCCGTTGTTTTGAGCCGGAATACAAGTTTTCGCGCAGTTCTGAGAGAAAAAGTTTGCACCTTTCTCTCGTCTTCTCTTCGACGACTTGTAAAATTGATGCTCGTGAATCTTGCTAGATTCGATCTAAAATTATGTATCCCGTTGTTTTGAGCCAGAATACACGTTTTCGCGCAGTTCTGAGAGAAAAAGTTTACACCTTTCTCTCATCTACTCTTCGACGACTTGTAAAATCGATGCTCGTGAATCTTGCTAGTTTTGATCTAAAACGATGTATCCCGTTGTTTTGAGCCGGAATACAAGTTTTCGCGCAGTTCTGAGAGAAAAATTTTACACCTTTTTTTCATCTACTCTTCGACGACTTGTAAAATCGATGCTCGTGAGTCTTGCTAGTTTCGATCTAAAACGATGAATCCCGTTGTTTTGAGCCGGAATACAAGTTTTCGCGCAGTTCTGAGAGAAAAAGTTTGCACCTTTCTCTCGTCTACTCTTCGACGACTTGTAAAATAGATGCTGTGAATCTTGCTAGATTCGATCTAAAATGATGCATCCCGTTGTTTTGAGCCGGAATACAAGTTTTCGCGCAGTTCTGAGAAAAAAAGTTTACACCTTTCTCTCGTCTACTCTTCGACGACTTGTAAAATCGATGCCCGTGAATCTTGCTAGTTTCGATGTACAATGATGTATACCGTTGTTTTGAGCCGGAATACAAGTTTTCGCGCAGTTCTGAGAGAAGAAGTTTACACCTTTCTCTCGTCTAATCTTCGAAGACTTGAAAAATCGATGCGCGTGAATCTTGCTAGTTTCGATCTAAAACGATGAATCCCGTTGTTTTGAGTCGGAATACAAGTTTTCGCGCAGTTCTGAGAGAAAACATTTGCACCTTTTTTTCATCTACTCTTCGACGACTTGAAAAATCGATGCTCGTGAATCTTGCTAGTTTCGATCTAAAACGATGTATCCCGTTGTTTTGAGCCGGAATACAAGTTTTCGCGCAGTTCTGAGAGAAAAAGTTTGCACCATTCTCTCGTCTTCTCTTCGACGACTTGTAAAATTGATGCTCGTGAATCTTGCTAGATTCGATCTAAAATGATGCATCCCGTTGTTTTGAGCCGGAATACAAGTTTTCGCGCAGTTCTGAGAAAAAAAGTTTACACCTTTCTCTCGTCTACTCTTCGATGACTTGTAAAATCGATGCCCGTGAATCTTGCTAGTTTCGATGTAAAATGATGTATACCGTTGTTTTGAGCCGGAATACAAGTTTTCGCGCAGTTCTGAGAGAAGAAGTTTACACCTTTCTCTCGTCTAATCTTCGAAGACTTGAAAAATCGATGCGCGTGAATCTTGCTAGTTTCGATCTAAAACGATGTATCCCGTTGTTTTGAGACGAAATAATAGTTTTCGCGCAGTTCTGAGTGAAAAAGTTTACACCTTTCTCTCGTCTACTCTTCGACGACTTGTAAAATCGATGCTCGTGAATCTGGCTAGTTTCGATCTAAAACGATGTATCTCGTTGTTTTGAGCCGGAATACAAGTTTTCGCGCAGTTCTGAGAGAAAAATTTTACACCTTTTTTTCATCTACTCTTCGACGACTTGTAAAATCGATGCTCGTGAATCTTGCTAGTTTCGATCTAAAACGATGAATCCCGTTGTTTTGAGTCGGAATACAAGTTTTCGCGCAGTTCTGAGAGAAAACATTTGCACCTTTTTTTCATCTACTCTTCGACGACATGAAAAATCGATGCTCGTGAATCTTGCTAGTTTCGATCTAAAATGATGTATCCCGTTGTTTTGAGCCGGAATACAAGTTTTCGCGCAGTTCTGAGAGAAAAAGTTTGCACCTTTCTCTCGTCTTCTCTTCGACGACTTGTAAAATTGATGCTCGTGAATCTTGCTAGATTCGATCTAAAATTATGTATCCCGTTGTTTTGAGCCAGAATACACGTTTTCGCGCAGTCCTGAAAGAAAAAATTTACACCTTTCTCTCATCTACTCTTCGACGACTTGTAAAATCGATGCTCGTGAATCTTGCTAGTTTTGATCTAAAACGATGTATCCCGTTGTTTTGAGCCGGAATACAAGTTTTCGCGCAGTTCTGAGAGAAAAATTTTACACCTTTTTTTCATCTACTCTTCGACGACTTGTAAAATCGATGCTCGTGAGTCTTGCTAGTTTCGATCTAAAACGATGAATCCCGTTGTTTTGAGCCGGAATACAAGTTTTCGCGCAGTTCTGAGAGAAAATGTTTGCACCTTTCTCTCGTCTACTCTTCTACGACTTGTAAAATAGATGCTCGTGAATCTTGCTAGATTCGATCTAAAATGATGCATCCCGTTGTTTTGAGCCGGAATACAAGTTTTCGCACAGTTCTGAGAAAAAAAGTTTACACCTTTCTCTCGTCTACTCTTCGACGACTTGTAAAATCGATGCCCGTGAATCTTGCTAGTTTCGATGTACAATGATGTATACCGTTGTTTTGAGCCGGAATACAAGTTTTCGCGCAGTTCTGAGAGAAGAAGTTTACACCTTTCTCTCGTCTAATCTTCGAAGACTTGAAAAATCGATGCGCGTGAATCTTGCTAGTTTCGATCTAAAACGATGCATCCCGTTGTTTTGAGACGGAATACTAGTTTTCGCGCAGTTCTGAGAGAAAAAGTTTACACCTTTCTCTCGTCTACTCTTCGACGACTTGTAAAATCGATGCTCGTGAATCTGGCTAGTTTCGATCTAAAACGATGTATTTCGTTGTTTTGAGCCGGAATACAAGTTTTCGCGCAGTTCTGAGAGAAAAATTTTACACCTTTTTTCATCTACTCTTCGACGACTTGTAAAATGGATGCTCGTGAATCTTGCTAGTTTCGATCTAAAACGATGAATCCCGTTGTTTTGAGCCGGAATACAAGTTTTCGCGCAGTTCTGAGAGAAAACATTTGCACCTTTTTTTCATCTACTCTTCGACGACTTGAAAAATCGATGCTCGTGAATCTTGCTAGTTTCGATCTAAAACGATGTATCCCGTTGTTTTGAGCCGGAATACAAGTTTTCGCGCAGTTCTGAGAGAAAAAGTTTGCACCTTTCTCTCGTCTTCTCTTCGACGACTTGTAAAATTGATGCTCGTGAATCTTGCTAGATTCGATCTAAAATTATGTATCCCGTTGTTTTGAGCCAGAATACACGTTTTCGCGCAGTTCTGAGAGAAAAAGTTTACACCTTTCTCTCATCTACTCTTCGACGACTTGTAAAATCGATGCTCGTGAATCTTGCTAGTTTTGATCTAAAACGATGTATCCCGTTGTTTTGAGCCGGAATACAAGTTTTCGCGCAGTTCTGAGAGAAAAATTTTACACCTTTTTTTCATCTACTCTTCGACGACTTGTAAAATCGATGCTCGTGAGTCTTGCTAGTTTCGATCTAAAACGATGAATCCCGTTGTTTTGAGCCGGAATACAAGTTTTCGCGCAGTTCTGAGAGAAAAGTTTGCACCTTTCTCTCGTCTACTCTTCGACGACTTGTAAAATAGATGCTCGTGAATCTTGCTAGATTCGATCTAAAATGATGCATCCCATTGTTTTGAGCCGGAATACAAGTTTTCGCGCAGTTCTGAGAAAAAAAGTTTACACCTTTCTCTCGTCTACTCTTCGACGACTTGTAAAATCGATGCCCGTGAATCTTGCTAGTTTCGATGTACAATGATGTATACCGTTGTTTTGAGCCGGAATACAAGTTTTCGCGCAGTTCTGAGAGAAGAAGTTTACACCTTTCTCTCGTCTAATCTTCGAAGACTTGAAAAATCGATGCGCGTGAATCTTGCTAGTTTCGATCTAAAACGATGTATCCCGTTGTTTTGAGACGGAATACTAGTTTTCGCGCAGTTCTGAGAGAAAAAGTTTACACCTTTCTCTCGTCTACTCTTCGACGACTTGTAAAATCGATGCTCGTGAATCTGGCTAATTTCGATCTAAAACGATGTATCTCGTTGTTTTGAGCCGGAATACAAGTTTTCGCGCAGTTCTGAGAGAAAAATTTTACACCTTTTTTCATCTACTCTTCGACGACTTGTAAAATCGATGCTCGTGAATCTTGCTAGTTTCGATCTAAAACGATGAATCCCGTTGTTTTGAGCCGGAATACAAGTTTTCGCGCAGTTCTGAGAGAAAAAGTTTGCACCTTTCTCTCGTCTACTCTTCGACGACTTGTAAAATAGATGCTCGTGAATCTTGCTACATTCGATCTAAAATGATGCATCCCGTTGTTTTGAGCCGGAATACAAGTTTTCGCGCAGTTCTGAGAAAAAAGTTTACACCTTTCTCTCGTCTACTCTTCGACGACTTGTAAAATCGATGCCCGTGAATCTTGCTACTTTCGATGTACAATGATGTATACCGTTGTTTTGAGCCGGAATACAAGTTTTCGCGCAGTTCTGAGAGAAGAAGTTTACACCTTTCTCTCGTCTAATCTTCGAAGACTTGAAAAATCGATGCGCGTGAATCTTGCTAGTTTCGATCTAAAACGATGTATCCCGTTGTTTTGAGACGGACTACTAGTTTTCGCGCAGTTCTGAGAGAAAAAGTTTACACCTTTCTCTCGTCTACTCTTCGACGACTTGTAAAATCGATGCCCGTGAATCTTGCTACTTTCGATGTACAATGATGTATACCGTTGTTTTGAGCCGGAATACAAGTTTTCGCGCAGTTCTGAGAGAAAACATTTGCACCTTTTTTTCATCTACTCTTCGACGACTTGAAAATCGATGCTCGTGAATCTTGCTAGTTTCGATCTAAAACGATGTATCCCGTTGTTTTGAGCCGGAATACAAGTTTTCGCGCAGTTCTGAGAGAAAAAGTTTGCACCTTTCTCTCGTCTTCTCTTCGACGACTTGTAAAATTGATGCTCGTGAATCTTGCTAGATTCGATCTAAAATTATGTATCCCGTTGTTTTGAGCCAGAATACACGTTTTCGCGCAGTTCTGAGAGAAAAAGTTTACACCTTTCTCTCATCTACTCTTCGACGACTTGTAAAATCGATGCTCGTGAATCTTGCTAGTTTTTGATCTAAAACGATGTATCCCGTGTTTTGAGCCGGAATACAAGTTTTCGCGCAGTTCTGAGAGAAAAATTTTACACCCTTTTTTCATCTACTCTTCGACGACTTGTAAAATCGATGCTCGTGAGTCTTGCTAGTTTCGATCTAAAACGATGAATCCCGTTGTTTTGAGCCGGAATACAAGTTTTCGCGCAGTTCTGAGAGAAAAAGTTTGCACCTTTCCCTCGTCTACTCTTCGACGACTTGTAAAATAGATGCTGTGAATCTTGCTAGATTCGATCTAAAATGATGCATCCCGTTGTTTTGAGCCGGAATACAAGTTTTCGCGCAGTTCTGAAAAAAAAAGTTTACACCTTTCTCTCGTCTACTCTTCGACGACTTGTAAAATCGATGCCCGTGAATCTTGCTAGTTTCGATGTACAATGATGTATACCGTTGTTTTGAGCCGGAATACAAGTTTTCGCGCAGTTCTGAGAGAAGAAGTTTACACCTTTCTCTCGTCTAATCTTCGAAGACTTGAAAAATCGATGCGCGTGAATCTTGCTAGTTTCGATCTAAAACGATGCATCCCGTTGTTTTGAGACGGAATACTAGTTTTCGCGCAGTTCTGAGAGAAAAAGTTTACACCTTTCTCTCGTCTACTCTTCGACGACTTGTAAAATCGATGCTCGTGAATCTGGCTAGTTTCGATCTAAAACGATGTATTTCGTTGTTTTGAGCCGGAATACAAGTTTTCGCGCAGTTCTGAGAGAAAAATTTTACACCTTTTTTCATCTACTCTTCGACGACTTGTAAAATGGATGCTCGTGAATCTTGCTAGTTTCGATCTAAAACGATGAATCCCGTTGTTTTGAGCCGGAATACAAGTTTTCGCGCAGTTCTGAGAGAAAACATTTGCACCTTTTTTTCATCTACTCTTCGACGACTTGAAAAATCGATGCTCGTGAATCTTGCTAGTTTCGATCTAAAACGATGTATCCCGTTGTTTTGAGCCGGAATACAAGTTTTCGCGCAGTTCTGAGAGAAAAAGTTTGCACCTTTCTCTCGTCTTCTCTTCGACGACTTGTAAAATTGATGCTCGTGAATCTTGCTAGATTCGATCTAAAATTATGTATCCGTTGTTTTGAGCCAGAATACACGTTTTCGCGCAGTTCTGAGAGAAAAAGTTTACACCTTTCTCTCATCTACTCTTCGACGACTTGTAAAATCGATGCTCGTGAATCTTGCTAGTTTTGATCTAAAACGATGTATCCCGTTGTTTTGAGCCGGAATACAAGTTTTCGCGCAGTTCTGAGAGAAAAATTTTACACCTTTTTTTCATCTACTCTTCGACGACTTGTAAAATCGATGCTCGTGAGTCTTGCTAGTTTCGATCTAAAACGATGAATCCCGTTTGTTTTGAGCCGGAATACAAGTTTTCGCGCAGTTCTGAGAGAAAAGTTTGCACCTTTCTCTCGTCTACTCTTCGACGACTTGTAAAATAGATGCTCGTGAATCTTGCTAGATTCGATCTAAAATGATGCATCCCATTGTTTTGAGCCGGAATACAAGTTTTCGCGCAGTTCTGAGAAAAAAAAGTTTACACCTTTCTCTCGTCTACTCTTCGACGACTTGTAAAATCGATGCCCGTGAATCTTGCTAGTTTCGATGTACAATGATGTATACCGTTGTTTTGAGCCGGAATACAAGTTTTCGCGCAGTTCTGAGAGAAGAAGTTTACACCTTTCTCTCGTCTAATCTTCGAAGACTTGAAAAATCGATGCGCGTGAATCTTGCTAGTTTCGATCTAAAACGATGTATCCCGTTGTTTTGAGACGGAATACTAGTTTTCGCGCAGTTCTGAGAGAAAAAGTTTACACCTTTCTCTCGTCTACTCTTCGACGACTTGTAAAATCGATGCTCGTGAATCTGGCTAATTTCGATCTAAAACGATGTATCTCGTTGTTTTGAGCCGGAATACAAGTTTTCGCGCAGTTCTGAGAGAAAAATTTTACACCTTTTTTCATCTACTCTTCGACGACTTGTAAAATCGATGCTCGTGAATCTTGCTAGTTTCGATCTAAAACGATGAATCCCGTTGTTTTGAGCCGGAATACAAGTTTTCGCGCAGTTCTGAGAGAAAAAGTTTGCACCTTTCTCTCGTCTACTCTTCGACGACTTGTAAAATAGATGCTCGTGAATCTTGCTACATTCGATCTAAAATGATGCATCCCGTTGTTTTGAGCCGGAATACAAGTTTTCGCGCAGTTCTGAGAAAAAAGTTTACACCTTTCTCTCGTCTACTCTTCGACGACTTGTAAAATCGATGCCCGTGAATCTTGCTACTTTCGATGTACAATGATGCGTTGTTTTGAGCCGGAATACAAGTTTTCGCGCAGTTCTGAGAGAAGAAGTTTACACCTTTCTCTCGTCTAATCTTCGAAGACTTGAAAAATCGATGCGCGTGAATCTTGCTAGTTTCGATCTAAAACGATGTATCCCGTTGTTTTGAGACGGACTACTAGTTTTCGCGCAGTTCTGAGAGAAAAAGTTTACACCTTTCTCTCGTCTACTCTTCGACGACTTGTAAAATCGATGCCCGTGAATCTTGCTACTTTCGATGTACAATGATGTATACCGTTGTTTTGAGCCGGAATACAAGTTTTCGCGCAGTTCTGAGAGAAAACATTTGCACCTTTTTTTCATCTACTCTTCGACGACTTGAAAAATCGATGCTCGTGAATCTTGCTAGTTTCGATCTAAAACGATGTATCCCGTTGTTTTGAGCCGGAATACAAGTTTTCGCGCAGTTCTGAGAGAAAAAGTTTGCACCTTTCTCTCGTCTTCTCTTCGACGACTTGTAAAATTGATGCTCGTGAATCTTGCTAGATTCGATCTAAAATTATGTATCCCGTTGTTTTGAGCCAGAATACACGTTTTCGCGCAGTTCTGAGAGAAAAAGTTTACACCTTTCTCTCATCTACTCTTCGACGACTTGTAAAATCGATGCTCGTGAATCTTGCTAGTTTTGATCTAAAACGATGTATCCCGTTGTTTTGAGCCGGAATACAAGTTTTCGCGCAGTTCTGAGAGAAAAATTTTACACCCTTTTTTCATCTACTCTTCGACGACTTGTAAAATCGATGCTCGTGAGTCTTGCTAGTTTCGATCTAAAACGATGAATCCCGTTGTTTTGAGCCGGAATACAAGTTTTCGCGCAGTTCTGAGAGAAAAAGTTTGCACCTTTCCCTCGTCTACTCTTCGACGACTTGTAAAATAGATGCTGTGAATCTTGCTAGATTCGATCTAAAATGATGCATCCCGTTGTTTTGAGCCGGAATACAAGTTTTCGCGCAGTTCTGAAAAAAAAAGTTTACACCTTTCTCTCGTCTACTCTTCGACGACTTGTAAAATCGATGCCCGTGAATCTTGCTAGTTTCGATGTACAATGATGTATACCGTTGTTTTGAGCCGGAATACAAGTTTTCGCGCAGTTCTGAGAGAAGAAGTTTACACCTTTCTCTCGTCTAATCTTCGAAGACTTGAAAAATCGATGCGCGTGAATCTTGCTAGTTTCGATCTAAAACGATGTATCCCGTTGTTTTGAGACGGAATACTAGTTTTCGCGCAGTTCTGAGAGAAAACGTTTACACCTTTCTCTCGTCTACTCTTCGACGACTTGTAAAATCGATGCTCGTGAATCTGGCTAGTTTCGATCTAAAACGATGTATCTCGTTGTTTTGAGCCGGAATAAAAGTTTTCGCGCAGTTCTGAGAGAAAAATTTTACACCTTTTTTCATCTACTCTTCGACGACTTGTAAAATCGATGCTCGTGAATCTTGCTAGTTTCGATCTAAAACGATGAATCCCGTTGTTTTGAGCCGGAATACAAGTTTTCGCGCAGTTCTGAGAGAAAACATTTGCACCTTTTTTTCATCTACTCTTCGACGACTTGAAAAATCGATGCTCGTGAATCTTGCTAGTTTCGATCTAAAACGATGTATCCCGTTGTTTTGAGCCGGAATACAAGTTTTCGCGGAGTTCTGAGAGAAAAAGTTTGCACCTTTCTCTCGTCTTCTCTTCGA
Organism: Amblyomma americanum; assembly: GCF_052857255.1. Lineage (NCBI taxonomy): Eukaryota > Metazoa > Arthropoda > Arachnida > Ixodida > Ixodidae > Amblyomma > Amblyomma americanum. The sequence continues at coordinate 144,902 of NW_027526527.1, forward strand.
CGACTTGTAAAATTGATGCTCGTGAATCTTGCTAGATTCGATCTAAAATGATGTATCCCGTTGTTTTGAGCCGGAATACACGTTTTTCGCGCAGTTCTGAGAGAAAAAGTTTACACCTTTCTCTCGTCTACTCTTCGACGACTTGTAAAATCGATGCTCGTGAATCTGGCTAGTTTCGATCTAAAACGATGTATCTCGTTGTTTTGAGCCGGAATACAAGTTTTCGCGCAGTTCTGAGAGAAAAATTTTACACCTTTTTTCATCTACTCTTCGACGACTTGTAAATCGATGCTCGTGAATCTTGCTAGTTTCAATCTAAAACGATGAATCCCGTTGTTTTGAGCCGGAATACAAGTTTTTCGCGCAGTTCTGAGAGAAAAAGTTTGCACCTTTCTCTCGTCTACTCTTCGACGACTTGTAAAATAGATGCTCGTGAATCTTGCTAGATTCGATCTAAAATGATGCATCCCGTTGTTTTGAGCCGGAATACAAGTTTTCGCGCAGTTCTGAGAAAAAAGTTTACACCTTTCTCTCGTCTACTCTTCGACGACTTGTAAAATCGATGCCCGTGAATCTTGCTACTTTCGATGTACAATGATGTATACCGTTGTTTTGAGCCGGAATACAAGTTTTCGCGCAGTTCTGAGAGAAGAAGTTTACACCTTTCTCTCGTCTAATCTTCGAAGACTTGAAAAATCGATGCGCGTGAATCTTGCTAGTTTCGATCTAATACGATGTATCCCGTTGTTTTGAGACGGACTACTAGTTTTCGCGCAGTTCTGAGAGAAAAAGTTTACACCTTTCTCTCGTCTACTCTTCGACGACTTGTAAAATCGATGCCCGTGAATCTTGCTACTTTCGATGTACAATGATGTATACCGTTGTTTTGAGCCGGAATACAAGTTTTCGCGCAGTTCTGAGAGAAAACATTTGCACCTTTTTTTCATCTACTCTTCGACGACTTGAAAAATCGATGCTCGTGAATCTTGCTAGTTTCGATCTAAAACGATGTATCCCGTTGTTTTGAGCCGGAATACAAGTTTTCGCGCAGTTCTGAGAGAAAAAGTTTGCACCTTTCTCTCGTCTTCTCTTCGACGACTTGTAAAATTGATGCTCGTGAATCTTGCTAGATTCGATCTAAAATTATGTATCCCGTTGTTTTGAGCCAGAATACACGTTTTCGCGCAGTTCTGAGAGAAAAAGTTTACACCTTTCTCTCATCTACTCTTCGACGACTTGTAAAATCGATGCTCGTGAATCTTGCTAGTTTTGATCTAAAACGATGTATCCCGTTGTTTTGAGCCGGAATACAAGTTTTCGCGCAGTTCTGAGAGAAAAATTTTACACCTTTTTTTCATCTACTCTTCGACGACTTGTAAAATCGATGCTCGTGAGTCTTGCTAGTTTCGATCTAAAACGATGAATCCCGTTGTTTTGAGCCGGAATACAAGTTTTCGCGCAGTTCTGAGAGAAAAAGTTTGCACCTTTCTCTCGTCTACTCTTCGACGACTTGTAAAACAGATGCTGTGAATCTTGCTAGATTCGATCTAAAATGATGCATCCCGTTGTTTTGAGCCGGAATACAAGTTTTCGCGCAGTTCTGAGAAAAAAAGTTTACACCTTTCTCTCGTCTACTCTTCGACGACTTGTAAAATCGATGCCCGTGAATCTTGCTAGTTTCGATCTAAAATGATGTATCCCGTTGTTTTGAGCCGGAATACACGTTTTCGCGCAGTTCTGAGAGAAAAAGTTTACACCTTTCTCTCGTCTACTCTTCGACGACTTGTAAAATCGATGCTCGTGAATCTTGCTAGTTTTGATCTAAAACGATGTATCCCGTTGTTTTGAGCCGGAATACAAGTTTTCGCGCAGTTCTGAGAGAAAAATTTACACCTTTTTTTCATCTACTCTTCGACGACTTGTAAAATCGATGCTCGTGAGTCTTGCTAGTTTCGATCTAAAACGATGAATCCCGTTGTTTTGAGCCGGAATACAAGTTTTCGCGCAGTTCTGAGAAAAAAGTTTACACCTTTCTCTCGTCTACTCTTCGACGACTTGTAAAATCGATGCCCGTGAATCTTGCTACTTTCGATGTACAATGATGTATACCGTTGTTTTGAGCCGGAATACAAGTTTTCGCGCAGTTCTGAGAGAAGAAGTTTACACCTTTCTCTCGTCTAATCTTCGAAGACTTGAAAAATCGATGCGCGTGAATCTTGCTAGTTTCGATCTAAAACGATGTATCCCGTTGTTTTGAGACGGAATACAAGTTTTCGCGCAGTTCTGAGAGAAAAATTTTACACCTTTTTTCATCTACTCTTCGACAACTTGTAAAATCGATGCTCGTGAATCTTGCTAGTTTCGATCTAAAACGATGTATCCCGTTGTTTTGAGCCGGAATACAAGTTTTCGCGCAGTTCTGAGAGAAAAAGTTTGCACCTTTCTCTCGTCTTCTCTTCGACAACTTGTAAAATTGATGATCGTGAATCTTGCTAGATTCGATCTAAAATGATGTATCCCGTTGTTTTGAGCCGGAATACACGTTTTCGCGCAGTTCTGAGAGAAAACATTTGCACCTTTTTTTCATCTACTCTTCGACGACTTGAAAAATCGATGCTCGTGAATCTTGCTAGTTTCGATCTAAAACGATGTATCCCGTTGTTTTGAGCCGGAATACAAGTTTTCGCGCAGTTCCGAGAGAAAAAGTTTGCACCTTTCTCTCGTCTTCTCTTCGACGACTTGTAAAATTGATGCTCGTGAATCTTGCTAGATTCGATCTAAAATGATGTATCCCGTTGTTTTGAGCCGGAATACACGTTTTCGCGCAGTTCTGAGAGAAAAAGTTTACACCTTTCTCTCGTCTACTCTTCGACGACTTGTAAAATCGATGCTCGTGAATCTTGCTAGTTTTGATCTAAAACGATGTATCCCGTTGTTTTGAGCCGGAATACAAGTTTTCGCGCAGTTCTGAGAGAAAAATTTTACACCTTTTTTTCATCTACTCTTCGACGACTTGTAAAATCGATGCTCGTGAGTCTTGCTAGTTTCGATCTAAAACGATGAATCCCGTTGTTTTGAGCCGGAATACAAGTTTTCGCGCAGTTCTGAGAAAAAAGTTTACACCTTTCTCTCGTCTACTCTTCGACGACTTGTAAAATCGATGCCCGTGAATCTTGCTACTTTCGATGTACAATGATGTATACCGTTGTTTTGAGCCGGAATACAAGTTTTCGCGCAGTTCTGAGAGAAGAAGTTTACACCTTTCTCTCGTCTAATCTTCGAAGACTTGAAAAATCGATGCGCGTGAATCTTGCTAGTTTCGATCTAAAACGATGTATCCGTTGTTTTGAGACGGACTACTAGTTTTCGCGCAGTTCTGAGAGAAAAAGTTTACACCTTTCTCTCGTCTACTCTTCGACGACTTGTAAAATCGATGCTCGTGAATCTGGCTAGTTTCGATCTAAAACGATGTATCTCGTTGTTTTGAGCCGGAATACAAGTTTTCGCGCAGTTCTGAGAGAAAAATTTTACACCTTTTTTCATCTACTCTTCGACAACTTGTAAAATCGATGCTCGTGAATCTTGCTAGTTTCGATCTAAAACGATGTATCCCGTTGTTTTGAGCCGGAATACAAGTTTTCGCGCAGTTCTGAGAGAAAAAGTTTGCACCTTTCTCTCGTCTTCTCTTCGACAACTTGTAAAATTGATGATCGTGAATCTTGCTAGATTCGATCTAAAATGATGTATCCCGTTGTTTTGAGCCGGAATACACGTTTTCGCGCAGTTCTGAGAGAAAACATTTGCACCTTTTTTTCATCTACTCTTCGACGACTTGAAAAATCGATGCTCGTGAATCTTGCTAGTTTCGATCTAAAACGATGTATCCCGTTGTTCTGAGCCGGAATACAAGTTTTCGCGCAGTTCCGAGAGAAAAAGTTTGCACCTTTCTCTCGTCTTCTCTTCGACGACTTGTAAAATTGATGCTCGTGAATCTTGCTAGATTCGATCTAAAATGATGTATCCCGTTGTTTTGAGCCGGAATACACGTTTTCGCGCAGTTCTGAGAGAAAAAGTTTACACCTTCCTCTCGTCTACTCTTCGACGACTTGTAAAATCGATGCTCGTGAATCTTGCTAGTTTTGATCTAAAACGATGTATCCCGTTGTTTTGAGCCGGAATACAAGTTTTCGCGCAGTTCTGAGAGAAAAATTTTACACCTTTTTTTCATCTACTCTTCGACGACTTGTAAAATAGATGCTCGTGAGTCTTGCTAGTTTCGATCTAAAACGATGAATCCCGTTGTTTTGAGCCGGAATACAAGTTTTCGCGCAGTTCTGAGAAAAAAAGTTTACACCTTTCTCTCGTCTACTCTTCGACGACTTGTAAAAACGATGCTCGTGAATCTTGCTAGTTTCGAACTAAAACGATGTATCCCGTTGTTTTGAGCCGGAATACAAGTTTTCGCGCAGTTCTGAGAGAAAAATTTTACACCTTTTTTTCATCTACTCTTCGACGACTTGTAAAATCGATGCTCGTGAGTCTTGCTAGTTTCGATCTAAAACGATGAATCCCGTTGTTTTGAGCCGGAATACAAGTTTTCGCGCAGTTCTGAGAGAAAAAGTTTGCACCTTTCTCTCGTCTACTCTTCGACGACTTGTAAAATAGATGCTCGTGAATCTTGCTAGATTCGATCTAAAATGATGCATCTCCTTGTTTTGAGCCGGAATACAAGTTTTCGCGCAGTTCTGAGAGAAAAAATTTACACTTTTTTTCCTCTACTCTTCGACGACTTGTAAAATCGATGCTCGTGAATCTTGCTAGATTCGATCTATAACGATGTATCCCGTTGTTTTGAGCCGGAATACAAGTTTTCGCGCAGTTCTGAGAGAAAACGTTTACACCTTTCTCTCATCTACTCTTCGACGACTTGTAAAATCGATGCTCGTGAATCTTGCTAGTTTTGATCTAAAACGATGTATCCCGTTGTTTTGAGCCGGAATACAAGTTTTCGCGCAGTTCTGAGAGAAAAATTTTACACCTTTTTTTCATCTACTCTTCGACGACTTGTAAAATCGATGCTCGTGAGTCTTGCTAGTTTCGATCTAAAACGATGAATCCCGTTGTTTTGAGCCGGAATACAAGTTTTCGCGCAGTTCTGAGAGAAAAAGTTTGCACCTTTCTCTCGTCTACTCTTCGACGACTTGTAAAATAGATGCTGTGAATCTTGCTAGATTCGATCTAAAATGATGCATCCCGTTGTTTTGAGCCGAATACAAGTTTTCGCGCAGTTCTGAGAAAAAAAGTTTACACCTTTCTCTCGTGTACTCTTCGACGACTTGTAAAATCGATGCCCGTGAATCTTGCTAGTTTCGATGTACAATGATGTATACCGCTGTTTTGAGCCGGAATACAAGTTTTCGCGCAGTTCTGAGAGAAGAAGTTTTACACCTTTCTCTCGTCTAATCTTCGAAGACTTGAAAAATCGATGCGCGTGAATCTTGCTAGTTTCGATCTAAAACGATGTATCCCGTTGTTTTGAGACGGAATACTAGTTTTCGCGCAGTTCTGAGAGAAAAAGTTTACACCTTTCTCTCGTCTACTCTTCGACGACTTGTAAAATCGATGCTCGTGAATCTGGCTAGTTTCGATCTAAAACGATGTATCTCGTTGTTTTGAGCCGGAATACAAGTTTTCGCGCAGTTCTGAGAGAAAAATTTTACACCTTTTTTAATCTACTCTTCGACGACTTGTAAAATCGATGCTCGTGAATCTTGCTAGTTTCGATCTAAAACGATGAATCCCGTTGTTTTGAGCCGGAGAACAAGTTTTCGCGCAGTTCTGAGAGAAAACATTTGCACCTTTTTTTCATCTACTCTTCGACGACTTGAAAAATCGATGCTCGTGAATCTTGCTAGTTTCGATCTGAAACGATGTATCCCGTTGTTTTGACCCGGAATACAAGTTTTCGCGCAGTTCTGAGAGAAAAAGTTTGCACCTTTCTCTCGTCTTCTCTTCGACGACTTGTAAAATTGATGCTCGTGAATCTTGCTAGATTCGATCTAAAATGATGTATCCCGTTGTTTTGAGCCGGAATACACGTTTTCGCGCAGTTCTGAGAGAAAAAGTTACACCTTTCTCTCGTCTACTATTCGACGACTTGTAAAATCGATGCTCGTGAATCTGGCTAGTTTCGATCTAAAACGATGTATCTCGTTGTTTTGAGCCGGAATACAAGTTTTCGCGCAGTTCTGAGAGAAACATTTTACACCTTTTTTCATCTACTCTTCGACGACTTGTAAAATCGATGCTCGTGAATCTTGCTAGTTTCAATCTAAAACGATGAATCCCGTTGTTTTGAGCCGGAATACAAGTTTTCGCGCAGTTCTGAGAGAAAAAGTTTGCACCTTTCTCTCGTCTACTCTTCGACGACTTGTAAAATAGATGCTCGTGAATCTTGCTAGATTCGATCTAAAATGATGCATCCCGTTGTTTTGAGCCGGAATACAAGTTTTCGCGCAGTTCTGAGAAAAAAGTTTACACCTTTCTCTCGTCTACTCTTCGACGACTTGTAAAATCGATGCTCGTGAATCTTGCTAGTTTCGATCTAAAACGATGTATCCCGTTGTTTTGACCCGGAATACAAGTTTTCGCGCAGTTCTGAGAGAAAAAGTTTGCACCTTTCTCTCGTCTTCTCTTCGACGACTTGTAAAATTGATGCTCGTGAATCTTGCTAGATTCGATCTAAAATGATGTATCCCGTTGTTTTGAGCCGGAATACACGTTTTCGCGCAGTTCTGAGAGAAAAAGTTTACACCTTTCTCTCGTCTACTCTTCGACGACTTGTAAAATCGATGCTCGTGAATCTGGCTAGTTTCGATCTAAAACGATGTATCTCGTTGTTTTGAGCCGGAATACAAGTTTTCGCGCAGTTCTGAGAGAAAAAGTTTGCACCTTTCTCTCGTCTACTCTTCGACGACTTGTAAAATAGATGCTCGTGAATCTTGCTAGATTCGATCTAAAATGATGCATCCCGTTGTTTTGAGCCGGAATACAAGTTTTCGCGCCGTTCTGAGAAAAAAGTTTACACCTTTCTCTCGTCTACTCTTCGACGACTTGTAAAATCGATGCCCGTGAATCTTGCTACTTTCGATGTACAATGATGTATACCGTTGTTTTGAGCCGGAATACAAGTTTTTCGCGCAGTTCTGAGAGAAGAAGTTTACACCTTTCTCTCGTCTAATCTTCGAAGACTTGAAAAATCGATGCGCGTGAATCTTGCTAGTTTCAATCTAAAACGATGTATCCCGTTGTTTTGAGACGGACTACTAGTTTTCGCGCAGTTCTGAGAGAAAAAGTTTACACCTTTCTCTCGTCTACTCTTCGACGACTTGAAAAATCGATGCTCGTGAATCTTGCTAGTTTCGATCTAAAACGATGTATCCCGTTGTTTGAGCCGGAATACAAGTTTTCGCGCAGTTCTGAGAGAAAAAGTTTGCACCTTTCTCTCGTCTTCTCTTCGACGACTTGTAAAATTGATGCTCGTGAATCTTGCTAGATTCGATCTAAAATTATGTATCCCGTTGTTTTGAGCCAGAATACACGTTTTCGCGCAGTTCTGAGAGAAAAAGTTTACAGCTTTCTCTCATCTACTCTTCGACGACTTGTAAAATCGATGCTCGTGAATCTTGCTAGTTTTGATCTAAAACGATGTATCCCGTTGTTTTGAGCCGGAATACAAGTTTTCGCGCAGTTCTGAGAGAAAAATTTTACACCTTTTTTTCATCTACACTTCGACGACTTGTAAAATCGATGCTCGTGAGTCTTGCTAGTTTCGATCTAAAACGATGAATCCCGTTGTTTTGAGCCGGAATACAAGTTTTCGCGCAGTTCTGAGAGAAAAAGTTTGCACCTTTCTCTCGTCTACTCTTCGACGACTTGTAAAATAGATGCTGTGAATCTTGCTAGATTCGATCTAAAATGATGCATCCCGTTGTTTTGAGCCGGAATACAAGTTTTCGCGCAGTTCTGAGAAAAAAAGTTTACACCTTTCTCTCGTCTACTCTTCGACGACTTGTAAAATCGATGCCCGTGAATCTTGCTAGTTTCGATGTACAATGATGTATACCGTTGTTTTGAGCCGGAATACAAGTTTTCGCGCAGTTCTGAGAGAAGAAGTTTACACCTTTCTCTCGTCTAATCTTCGAAGACTTGAAAAATCGATGCGCGTGAATCTTGCTAGTTTCGATCTAAAACGATGTATCCCGTTGTTTTGAGACGGAATACTAGTTTTCGCGCAGTTCTGAGAGAAAAAGTTTACACCTTTCTCTCGTCTACTCTTCGACGACTTGTAAAATCGATGCTCGTGAATCTGGCTAGTTTCGATCTAAAACGATGTATCTCGTTGTTTTGAGCCGGAATACAAGTTTTCGCGCAGTTCTGAGAGAAAAATTTTACACCTTTTTTCATCTACTCTTCGACGACTTGTAAAATCGATGCTCGTGAATCTTGCTAGTTTCGATCTAAAACGATGAATCCCGTTGTTTTGAGCCGGAATACAAGTTTTCGCGCAGTTCTGAGAGAAAAAGTTTGCACCTTTCTCTCGTCTTCTCTTCGACGACTTGTAAAATTGATGCTCGTGAATCTTGCTAGATTCGATCTAAAATGATGTATCCCGTTGTTTTGAGCCGGAATACACGTTTTCGCGCAGTTCTGAGAGAAAAAGTTTACACCTTTCTCTCGTCTACTCTTCGACGACTTGTAAAATCGATGCTCGTGAATCTGGCTAGTTTCGATCTAAAACGATGTATCTCGTTGTTTTGAGCCGGAATACAAGTTTTCGCGCAGTTCTGAGAGAAAAATTTTACACCTTTTTTCATCTACTCTTCGACGACTTGTAAAATCGATGCTCGTGAATCTTGCTAGTTTCAATCTAAAACGATGAATCCCGTTGTTTTGAGCCGGAATACAAGTTTTCGCGCAGTTCTGAGAGAAAAAGTTTGCACCTTTCTCTCGTCTACTCTTCGACGACTTGTAAAATAGATGCTCGTGAATCTTGCTAGATTCGATCTAAAATGATGCATCCCGTTGTTTTGAGCCGGAATACAAGTTTTCGCGCCGTTCTGAGAAAAAAGTTTACACCTTTCTCTCGTCTACTCTTCGACGACTTGTAAAATCGATGCCCGTGAATCTTGCTACTTTCGATGTACAATGATGTATACCGTTGTTTTGAGCCGGAATACAAGTTTTCGCGCAGTTCTGAGAGAAGAAGTTTACACCTTTCTCTCGTCTAATCTTCGAAGACTTGAAAAATCGATGCGCGTGAATCTTGCTAGTTTCAATCTAAAACGATGTATCCCGTTGTTTTGAGACGGACTACTAGTTTTCGCGCAGTTCTGAGAGAAAAAGTTTACACCTTTCTCTCGTCTACTCTTCGACGACTTGAAAAATCGATGCTCGTGAATCTTGCTAGTTTCGATCTAAAACGATGTATCCCGTTGTTTTGAGCCGGAATACAAGTTTTCGCGCAGTTCTGAGAGAAAAAGTTTGCACCTTTCTCTCGTCTTCTCTTCGACGACTTGTAAAATTGATGCTCGTGAATCTTGCTAGATTCGATCTAAAATTATGTATCCCGTTGTTTTGAGCCAGAATACACGTTTTCGCGCAGTTCTGAGAGAAAACGTTTACAGCTTTCTCTCATCTACTCTTCGACGACTTGTAAAATCGATGCTCGTGAATCTTGCTAGTTTTGATCTAAAACGATGTATCCCGTTGTTTTGAGCCGGAATACAAGTTTTCGCGCAGTTCTGAGAGAAAAATTTTACACCTTTTTTTCATCTACTCTTCGACGACTTGTAAAATCGATGCTCGTGAGTCTTGCTAGTTTCGATCTAAAACGATGAATCCCGTTGTTTTGAGCCGGAATACAAGTTTTCGCGCAGTTCTGAGAGAAAAAGTTTGCACCTTTCTCTCGTCTACTCTTCGACGACTTGTAAAATAGATGCTGTGAATCTTGCTAGATTCGATCTAAAATGATGCATCCCGTTGTTTTGAGCCGGAATACAAGTTTTCGCGCAGTTCTGAGAAAAAAAGTTTACACCTTTCTCTCGTCTACTCTTCGACGACTTGTAAAATCGATGCCCGTGAATCTTGCTAGTTTCGATGTACAATGATGTATACCGTTGTTTTGAGCCGGAATACAAGTTTTCGCGCAGTTCTGAGAGAAGAAGTTTACACCTTTCTCTCGTCTAATCTTCGAAGACTTGAAAAATCGATGCGCGTGAATCTTGCTAGTTTCGATCTAAAACGATGTATCCCGTTGTTTTGAGACGGAATACTAGTTTTCGCGCAGTTCTGAGAGAAAAAGTTTACACCTTTCTCTCGTCTACTCTTCGACGACTTGTAAAATCGATGCTCGTGAATCTGGCTAGTTTCGATCTAAAACGATGTATCTCGTTGTTTTGAGCCGGAATACAAGTTTTCGCGCAGTTCTGAGAGAAAAATTTTACACCTTTTTTCATCTACTCTTCGACGACTTGTAAAATCGATGCTCGTGAATCTTGCTAGTTTCGATCTAAAACGATGAATCCCGTTGTTTTGAGCCGGAATACAAGTTTTCGCGCAGTTCTGAGAGAAAACATTTGCACCTTTTTTTCATCTACTCTTCGACGACTTGAAAAATCGATGCTCGTGAATCTTGCTAGTTTCGATCTAAAACGATGTATCCCGTTGTTTTGAGCCGGAATACAAGTTTTCGCGCAGTTCTGAGAGAAAAAGTTTGCACCTTTCTCTCGTCTTCTCTTCGACGACTTGTAAAATTGATGCTCGTGAATCTTGCTAGATTAGATCTAAAATGATGTATCCCGTTGTTTTGAGCCGGAATACACGTTTTCGCGCAGTTCTGAGAGAAAAAGTTTACACCTTTCTCTCGTCTACTCTTCGACGACTTGTAAAATCGATGCTCGTGAATCTTGCTAGTTTCGATCTAAAACGATGTATCCCGTTGTTTTGAGCCGGAATACAAGTCTTCGCGCAGTCCTTAGAGAAAAAGTTTGCACCTTTCTCTCATCTACTCTTCGACGACTTGTAAAATCGATGCTCGTGAATCTTGCTAGTTTCAATCTAAAACGATGTATCCCGTTGTTTTGAGCCTGAATACAAGTTTTCGCGCAGTTCTGAGAGAAAAAGTTTGCACCTTTCTCTCGTCTACTCTTCGACGACTTGTAAAATAGATGCTCGTGAATCTTGCTAGATTCGATCTAAAATGATGCATCCCGTTGTTTTGAGCCGGAATACAAGTTTTCGCGCAGTTCTGAGAAAAAAGTTTACACCTTTCTCTCGTCTACTCTTCGACGACTTGTAAAATCGATGCCCGTGAATCTTGCTACTTTCGATGTACAATGATGTATACCGTTATTTTGAGCCGGAATACAAGTTTTCGCGCAGTTCTGAGAGAAGAAGTTTACACCTTTCTCTCGTCTAATCTTCGAAGACTTAAAAAATCGATGCTCGTGAATCTTGCTAGTTTCGATCTAAAACGATGTATCCCGTTGTTTTGAGCCGGAATACAAGTTTTCGCGCAGTTCTGAGAGAAAAAGTTTGCACCTTTCTCTCGTCTTCTCTTCGACGACTTGTAAAATTGATGATCGTGAATCTTGCTAGATTCGATCTAAAATGATGTATCCCGTTGTTTTGAGCCGGAATACACGTTTTCGCGCAGTTCTGAGAGAAAAAGTTTACACCTTTCTCTCGTCTACTCTTCGACGACTTGTAAAAACGATGCTCGTGAATCTTGCTAGTTTCGATCTAAAACGATGTATCCCGTTGTTTTGAGCCGGAATACAAGTTTTCGCGCAGTTCTGAGAGAAAAATTTTACACCTTTTTTTCATCTACTCTTCGACGACTTGTAAAATCGATGCTCGTGAGTCTTGCTAGTTTCGATCTAAAACGATGAATCCCGTTGTTTTGAGCCGGAATACAAGTTTTCGCGCAGTTCTGAGAGAAAAAGTTTGCACCTTTCTCTCGTGTACTCTTCGACGACTTGTAAAATAGATGCTCGTGAATCTTGCTAGATTCGATCTAAAATGATGCATCCCGTTGTTTTGAGCCGGAATACAAGTTTTCGCGCAGTTCTGAGAAAAAAAGTTTACAAGTTTCTCTCGTCTACTCTTCGACGACTTGTAAAATCGATGCCCGTGAATCTTGCTAGATTCGATCTAAAATGATGCATCCCGTTGTTTTGAGCCGGAATACAAGTTTTCGCGCAGTTCTGAGAAAAAAAGTTTACACCTTTCTCTCGTCTACTCTTCGACGACTTGTAAAAACGATGCTCGTGAATCTTGCTAGTTTCGATCTAAAACGATGTATCCCGTTGTTTTGAGCCGGAATACAAGTTTTAGCGCAGTTCTGAGAGAAAAATTTTACACCTTTTTTTCATCTACTCTTCGACGACTTGTAAAATCGATGCTCGTGAGTCTTGCTAGTTTCGATCTAAAACGATGAATCCCGTTGTTTTGAGCCGGAATACAAGTTTTCGCGCAGTTCTGAGAGAAAAAGTTTGCACCTTTCTCTCGTCTACTCTTCGACGACTTGTAAAATAGATGCTCGTGAATCTTGCTAGATTCGATCTAAAATGATGCATCCCGTTGTTTTGAGCCGGAATACAAGTTTTCGCGCAGTTCTGAGAAAAAAAGTTTACACCTTTCTCTCGTCTACTCTTCGACGACTTGTAAAATCGATGCCCGTGAATCTTGCTAGATTCGATCTAAAATGATGCATCCCGTTGTTTTGAGCCGGAATACAAGTTTTCGCGCAGTTCTGAGAAAAAAAGTTTACAGCTTTCTCTCGTCTACTCTTCGACGACTTGTAAAATCGATGCCCGTGAATCTTGCTAGTTTCGATGTACAATGATGTATACCGTTGTTTTGAGCCGGAATACAAGTTTTCGCGCAGTTCTGAGAGAAGAAGTTTACACCTTTCTTTCGTCTAATATTCGAAGACTTGAAAAATCGATGCCCGTGAATCTTGCTAGTTTCGATCTAAAACGATGTATCCCGTTGTTTTGAGACGGAATACTAGTTTTCGCGCAGTTATGAGAGAAAATTTTACACCTTTTTTTCACCTACTCTTCGACGACTTGTAAAATCGATGCTCGTGAATCTTGCTAGTTTTGATCTAAAACGATGTATCCCGTTGTTTTGAGCCGGAATACAAGTTTTCGCGCAGTTCTGAGAGAAAAATTTTACACCTTTTTTTCATCTACACTTCGACGACTTGTAAAATCGATGCTCGTGAGTCTTGCTAGTTTCGATCTAAAACGATGAATCCCGTTGTTTTGAGCCGGAATACAAGTTTTCGCGCAGTTCTGAGAGAAAAAGTTTGCACCTTTCTCTCGTCTACTCTTCGACGACTTGTAAAATAGATGCTGTGAATCTTGCTAGATTCGATCTAAAATGATGCATCCCGTTGTTTTGAGCCGGAATACAAGTTTTCGCGCAGTTCTGAGAAAAAAAGTATACACCTTTCTCTCGTCTACTCTTCGACGACTTGTAAAATCGATGCCCGTGAATCTTGCTAGTTTCGATGTACAATGATGTATACCGTTGTTTTGAGCCGGAATACAAGTTTTCGCGCAGTTCTGAGAGAAGAAGTTTACACCTTTCTCTCGTCTAATCTTCGAAGACTTGAAAAATCGATGCGCGTGAATCTTGCTAGTTTCGATCTAAAACGATGTATCCCGTTGTTTTGAGACGGAATACTAGTTTTCGCGCAGTTCTGAGAGAAAAAGTTTACACCTTTCTCTCGTCTACTCTTCGACGACTTGTAAAATCGATGCTCGTGAATCTGGCTAGTTTCGATCTAAAACGATGTATCTCGTTGTTTTGAGCCGGAATACAAGTTTTCGCGCAGTTCTGAGAGAAAAATTTTACACCTTTTTTCATCTACTCTTCGACGACTTGTAAAATCGATGCTCGTGAATCTTGCTAGTTTCGATCTAAAACGATGAATCCCGTTGTTTTGAGCCGGAATACAAGTTTTCGCGCAGTTCTGAGAGAAAAAGTTTGCACCTTTCTCTCGTCTACTCTTCGACGACTTGTAAAATCGATGCTCGTGAATCTTGCTAGTTTCGATCTAAAACGATGAATCCCGTTGTTTTGAGCCGGAATACAAGTTTTCGCGCAGTTCTGAGAGAAAAAGTTTGCACCTTTCTCTCGTCTTCTCTTCGACGACTTGTAAAATTGATGCTCGTGAATCTTGCTAGATTCGATCTAAAATGATGTATCCCGTTGTTTTGAGCCGGAATACACGTTTTCGCGCAGTTCTGAGAGAAAAAGTTTACACCTTTCTCTCGTCTACTCTTCGACGACTTGTAAAATCGATGCTCGTGAATCTGGCTAGTTTCGATCTAAAACGATGTATCTCGTTGTTTTGAGCCGGAATACAAGTTTTCGCGCAGTTCTGAGAGAAAAATTTTACACCTTTTTTCATCTACTCTTCGACGACTTGTAAAATCGATGCTCGTGAATCTTGCTAGTTTCAATCTAAAACGATGAATCCCGTTGTTTTGAGCCGGAATACAAGTTTTCGCGCAGTTCTGAGAGAAAAAGTTTGCACCTTTCTCTCGTCTACTCTTCGACGACTTGTAAAATAGATGCTCGTGAATCTTGCTAGATTCGATCTAAAATGATGCATCCCGTTGTTTTGAGCCGGAATACAAGTTTTCGCGCCGTTTTGAGAAAAAAGTTTACACCTTTCTCTCGTCTACTCTTCGACGACTTGTAAAATCGATGCCCGTGAATCTTGCTACTTTCGATGTACAATGATGTATACCGTTGTTTTGAGCCGGAATACAAGTTTTCGCGCCGTTCTGAGAGAAGAAGTTTACACCTTTCTCTCGTCTAATCTTCGAAGACTTGAAAAATCGATGCGCGTGAATCTTGCTAGTTTCAATCTAAAACGATGTATCCCGTTGTTTTGAGACGGACTACTAGTTTTCGCGCAGTTCTGAGAGAAAAAGTTTACACCTTTCTCTCGTCTACTCTTCGACGACTTGAAAAATCGATGCTCGTGAATCTTGCTAGTTTCGATCTAAAATTATGTATCCCGTTGTTTTGAGCCAGAATACACGTTTTCGCGCAGTTCTGAGAGAAAAAGTTTACAGCTTTCTCTCATCTACTCTTCGACGACTTGTAAAATCGATGCTCGTGAATCTTGCTAGTTTTGATCTAAAACGATGTATCCCGTTGTTTTGAGCCGGAATACAAGTTTTCGCGCAGTTCTGAGAGAAAAATTTTACACCTTTTTTTCATCTACTCTTCGACGACTTGTAAAATCGATGCTCGTGAGTCTTGCTAGTTTCGATCTAAAACGATGAATCCCGTTGTTTTGAGCCGGAATACAAGTTTTCGCGCAGTTCTGAGAGAAAAAGTTTGCACCTTTCTCTCGTCTACTCTTCGACGACTTGTAAAATAGATGCTGTGAATCTTGCTAAATTCGATCTAAAATGATGCATCCCGTTGTTTTGAGCCGGAATACAAGTTTTCGCGCAGTTCTGAGAAAAAAAGTTTACACCTTTCTCTCGTCTACTCTTCGACGACTTGTAAAATCGATGCCGTGAATCTTGCTAGTTTCGATGTACAATGATGTATACCGTTGTTTTGAGCCGGAATACAAGTTTTCGCGCAGTTCTGAGAGAAGAAGTTTACACCTTTCTCTCGTCTAATCTTCGAAGACTTGAAAAATCGATGCGCGTGAATCTTGCTAGTTTCGATCTAAAACGATGTATCCCGTTGTTTTGAGACGGAATACTAGTTTTCGCGCAGTTCTGAGAGAAAAAGTTTACACCTTTCTCTCGTCTACTCTTCGACGACTTGTAAAATCGATGCTCGTGAATCTGGCTAGTTTCGATCTAAAACGATGTATCTCGTTGTTTTGAGCCGGAATACAAGTTTTCGCGCAGTTCTGAGAGAAAAATTTTACACCTTTTTTCATCTACTCTTCGACGACTTGTAAAATCGATGCTCGTGAATCTTGCTAGTTTCGATCTAAAACGATGAATCCCGTTGTTTTGAGCCGGAATACAAGTTTTCGCGCAGTTCTGAGAGAAAACATTTGCACCTTTTTTTCATCTACTCTTCGACGACTTGAAAAATCGATGCTCGTGAATCTTGCTAGTTTCGATCTAAAACGATGTATCCCGTTGTTTTGAGCCGGAATACAAGTTTTCGCGCAGTTCTGAGAGAAAAAGTTTGCACCTTTCTCTCGTCTTCTCTTCGACGACTTGTAAAATTGATGCTCGTGAATCTTGCTAGATTAGATCTAAAATGATGTATCCCGTTGTTTTGAGCCGGAATACACGTTTTCGCGCAGTTCTGAGAGAAAAAGTTTACACCTTTCTCTCGTCTACTCTTCGACGACTTGTAAAATCGATGCTCGTGAATCTTGCTAGTTTCGATCTAAAACGATGTATCCCGTTGTTTTGAGCCGGAATACAAGTCTTCGCGCAGTCCTTAGAGAAAAAGTTTGCACCTTTCTCTCATCTACTCTTCGACGACTTGTAAAATCGATGCTCGTGAATCTTGCTAGTTTCAATCTAAAACGATGTATCCCGTTGTTTTGAGCCTGAATACAAGTTTTCGCGCAGTTCTGAGAGAAAAAGTTTGCACCTTTCTCTCGTCTACTCTTCGACGACTTGTAAAATAGATGCTCGTGAATCTTGCTAGATTCGATCTAAAATGATGCATCCCGTTGTTTTGAGCCGGAATACAAGTTTTCGCGCAGTTCTGAGAAAAAAGTTTACACCTTTCTCTCGTCTACTCTTCGACGACTTGTAAAATCGATGCCCGTGAATCTTGCTACTTTCGATGTACAATGATGTATACCGTTATTTTGAGCCGGAATACAAGTTTTCGCGCAGTTCTGAGAGAAGAAGTTTACACCTTTCTCTCGTCTAATCTTCGAAGACTTAAAAAATCGATGCTCGTGAATCTTGCTAGTTTCGATCTAAAACGATGTATCCCGTGGTTTTGAGCCGGAATACAAGTTTTCGCGCAGTTCTGAGAGAAAAAGTTTGCACCTTTCTCTCGTCTTCTCTTCGACGACTTGTAAAATTGATGATCGTGAATCTTGCTAGATTCGATCTAAAATGATGTATCCCGTTGTTTTGAGCCGGAATACACGTTTTCGCGCAGTTCTGAGAGAAAAAGTTTACACCTTTCTCTCGTCTACTCTTCGACGACTTGTAAAAACGATGCTCGTGAATCTTGCTAGTTTCGATCTAAAACGATGTATCCCGTTGTTTTGAGCCGGAATACAAGTTTTCGCGCAGTTCTGAGAGAAAAATTTTACACCTTTTTTTCATCTACTCTTCGACGACTTGTAAAATCGATGCTCGTGAGTCTTGCTAGTTTCGATCTAAAACGATGAATCCCGTTGTTTTGAGCCGGAATACAAGTTTTCGCGCAGTTCTGAGAGAAAAAGTTTGCACCTTTCTCTCGTGTACTCTTCGACGACTTGTAAAATAGATGCTCGTGAATCTTGCTAGATTCGATCTAAAATGATGCATCCCGTTGTTTTGAGCCGGAATACAAGTTTTCGCGCAGTTCTGAGAAAAAAAGTTTACAAGTTTCTCTCGTCTACTCTTCGACGACTTGTAAAATCGATGCCCGTGAATCTTGCTAGATTCGATCTAAAATGATGCATCCCGTTGTTTTGAGCCGGAATACAAGTTTTCGCGCAGTTCTGAGAAAAAAAGTTTACACCTTTCTCTCGTCTACTCTTCGACGACTTGTAAAAACGATGCTCGTGAATCTTGCTAGTTTCGATCTAAAACGATGTATCCCGTTGTTTTGAGCCGGAATACAAGTTTTAGCGCAGTTCTGAGAGAAAAATTTTACACCTTTTTTTCATCTACTCTTCGACGACTTGTAAAATCGATGCTCGTGAGTCTTGCTAGTTTCGATCTAAAACGATGAATCCCGTTGTTTTGAGCCGGAATACAAGTTTTCGCGCAGTTCTGAGAGAAAAAGTTTGCACCTTTCTCTCGTCTACTCTTCGACGACTTGTAAAATAGATGCTCGTGAATCTTGCTAGATTCGATCTAAAATGATGCATCCCGTTGTTTTGAGCCGGAATACAAGTTTTCGCGCAGTTCTGAGAAAAAAAGTTTACACCTTTCTCTCGTCTACTCTTCGACGACTTGTAAAATCGATGCCCGTGAATCTTGCTAGATTCGATCTAAAATGATGCATCCCGTTGTTTTGAGCCGGAATACAAGTTTTCGCGCAGTTCTGAGAAAAAAAGTTTACAGCTTTCTCTCGTCTACTCTTCGACGACTTGTAAAATCGATGCCCGTGAATCTTGCTAGTTTCGATGTACAATGATGTATACCGTTGTTTTGAGCCGGAATACAAGTTTTCGCGCAGTTCTGAGAGAAGAAGTTTACACCTTTCTTTCGTCTAATATTCGAAGACTTGAAAAATCGATGCCCGTGAATCTTGCTAGTTTCGATCTAAAACGATGTATCCCGTTGTTTTGAGACGGAATACTAGTTTTCGCGCAGTTATGAGAGAAAATTTTACACCTTTTTTTCACCTACTCTTCGACGACTTGTAAAATCGATGCCGTGAGTCTTGCTAGTTTCGATCTAAAACGATGAATCCCGTTGTTTTGAGCCGGAATACAAGTTTTCGCGCAGTTCTGAGAGAAACAGTTTGCACCTTTCTCTCGTCTACTCTTCGACGACTTGTAAAATAGATGCTCGTGAATCTTGCTAGATTCGATCTAAAATGATGTATACCGTTGTTTTGAGCCAGAATGCAAGTTTTCGCGCAGTTCTGAGAGAAGAAGTTTACACCTTTCTTTCGTCTAATATTCGAAGACTTGAAAAATCGATGCGCGTGAATCTTGCTAGTTTCAATCTAAAACGATGTATCCCGTTGTTTTGAGACGGAATACTAGTTTTCGCGCAGTTCTGAGAGAAAAAGCTTACACCTTTCTCTCGTCTACTCTTCGACGACTTGTAAAATCGATGCTCGTGAATCTGGCTAGTTTCGATCTAAAACGATGTATCTCGTTGTTTTGAGCCGGAATACAAGTTTTCGCGCAGTTCTGAGAGAAAAATTTTACACCTTTTTTTCATCTACTCTTCGACGACTTGTAAAATCGATGCTCGTGAATCTTGCTAGTTTCGATCTAAAACGATGAATCCCGTTGTTTTGAGCCGGAATACAAGTTTTCGCGCAGTTCCTAGAGAAAACATTTGCACCTTTTTTTCATCTACTCTTCGACGACTTGAAAAATCGATGCTCGTGAATCTTGCTAGTTTCGATCTAAAACGATGTATCCCGTTGTTTTGAGCCGGAATACAAGTTTTCGCGCAGTTCTGATAGAAAAAGTTCACAGCTTTCTCTCGTCTACTCTTCGACGACTTGTAAAATCGATGCTCGTGAATCTTGCTAGTTTCGATGTAAAATGATGTATACCGTTGTTTTGAGCCGGAATACAAGTTTTCGCGCAGTTCTGAGAGAAGAAGTTTACACCTTTCTCTAGTCTACTCTTCGAAGACTTGAAAAATCGATGCGCGTGAATCTTGCTAGTTTCAATCTAAAACGATGTATCCCGTTGTTTTGAGACGGAATACTAGTTTTTGCGCAGTTCTGAGAGAAAAAGTTTACACCTTCCTCTCGTCTACTCTTCGACGACTTGTAAAATCGATGCCCGGGAATCTGGCTAGTTTTGATCTAAAACGATGTATCTCGCTGTTTTGAGCCGGAATACAAGTTTTCGCGCAGTTCTGAGAGAAGAAATTTACACCTTTCTCTCGGCTACTCTTCGAAGACTTGAAAAATCGATGCTCGTGAATCTTGCTAGTTTCGATCTAAAACGATGTATCCCGTTGTTTTCAGCCGCAATACAAGTTTTCGCGCATGCACCTTTCTCTCGTCTACTCTTCGACGACTTGTAAAATCGATGCTCGTGAATCTTGCTAGTTTCGATCTAAAACGATGTATCCCGTTGTTTTGAGCCGGAATACAAGTTTTCGCGCAGTTCTGAGAGAAAAAATTTACACCTTTTTTTCATCTACTCTTCGACGACTTGTAAAATCGATGCTCCTGAATCTTGCTAGTTTCGATCTAAAACGATGAATCCCGTTGTTGTGAGCCGGAATACATGTTTTCGCGCAGTTCTGAGAGAAAACATTTACACCTTTTTTTCATCTACTCTTCGACGACTTGTAAAATCGATGTTCGTGAATCTTGCTAGTTTCGATCTAAAACGATGTATCCCGTTGTTTTGAGCCGGAATACATGTTTTCGCGCAGTTCTGAGGGAAAAGGTTGCACCTTTTTCTCGTCTACTCTTCGACGACTTGTAAAATCGATGCTCGTGAATCTTGCTAGTTTCGATCTAAAACGATGTATCCCGTTGTTTTGAGCCGGAATACAAGTCTTCGCGCAGTCCTTAGAGAAAAAGTTTGCACCTTTCTCTCATATACTCTTCGACGACTTGTAAAATCGATGCTCGTGAATCTTGCTAGTTTCAATCTAAAACGATGTATCCCGTTGTTTTGAGCCGGAATACAAGTTTTCGCGCAGTTCTGAGAGAAAAAGTTTACACCTTTCTCTCGTCTACTCTTCGACGACTTCTAAAAACGATGCTCGTGAATTTTGCTTGTTTCGATCTAAAACGATGTATCCCGTTGTTTTGAGCCGGTACAAGTTTTCGCGCAGTTCTGAGAGAAAAAGTTTGCACCTTTCTCTCGTCTACTCTTCGACGACTTGTAAAATCAATGCTCGTGATCTTGCTAGTTTCGGTATAAAACGACGCATCCCTTTGTTTTGAGCCGGAATAGAAGTTTTCGCGCAGTTCTGAGAGAAAAAATTTACACTTTTTTTCCTCTACTCTTCGACGACTTGTAAAATCGATGCTCGTGAATCTTGCTAGATTCGATCTATAACGATGTATCCCGTTGTTTTGAGCCGGAATACAAGTTTTCGCGCAGTTCTGAGAGAAAAATTTACACCTTTCTCTCGTCTACTCTTCGACGACTTGTAAAAACGATGGTCCTAAAATGATGTATCCCGTTGTTTTGAGCCGGAATACAAGTTTTCGCGCAGTTCTGAGAGAAAAAGTTCACACCTTTCTCTCGTCTACTCTTCGACGACTTGTAAAAACGATGCTCGTGAATCTTGCTAGTTTCGATCTAAAACGATGTATCCCGTTGTTTTGAGCCGTAATACAAGTTTTCGCGCAGTTCTGAGAGAAAAATTTTACACCTTTTTTTCATCTACTCTTCGACGACTTGTAAAATCGATGCTCGTGAGTCTTGCTAGTTTCGATCTAAAACGATGAATCCCGTTGTTTTGAGCCGGAATACAAGTTTTCGCGCAGTTCTGAGAGAAAAAGTTTGCACCTTTTTCTCGTCTACTCTTCGACGACTTGTAAAATAGATGCTCGTGAATCTTGCTAGATTCGATCTAAAATGATGCATCCCGTTGTTTTGAGCCGGAATACAAGTTTTCGCGCAGTTCTGAGAAAAAGTTTACACCTTTCTCTCGTCTACTCTTCGACGACTTGTAAAATCGATGCCCGTGAATCTTGCTAGATTCGATCTAAAATGATGCATCCCGTTGTTTTGAGCCGGAATACAAGTTTTCGCGCAGTTCTGAGAAAAAAAAGTTTACACCTTTCTCTCGTCTACTCTTCGACGACTTGTAAAATCGATTCCCGTGAATCTTGCTAGTTTCGATGTACAATGATGTATACCGTTGTTTTGAGCCGGAATACAAGTTTTCGCGCAGTTCTGAGAGAAGAAGTTTACACCTTTCTTTCGTCTAATCTTCGAAGACTTGAAAAATCGATGCCCGTGAATCTTGCTAGTTTCGATCTAAAACGATGTATCCCGTTGTTTTGAGACGGAATACTAGTTTTCGCGCAGTTCTGAGAGAAAAATTTTACACCTTTTTTTCATCTACTCTTCGACGACTTGTAAAATCGATGCTCGTGAGTCTTGCTAGTTTCGATCTAAAACGATGAATCCCGTTGTTTTGAGCCGGAATACAAGTTTTCGCGCAGTTCTGAGAGAAACAGTTTGCACCTTTCTCTCGTCTACTCTTCGACGACTTGTAAAATAGATGCTCGTGAATCTTGCTAGATTCGATCTAAAATGATGCATCCCGTTGTTTTGAGCCGGAATACAAGTTTTCGCGCAGTTCTGAGAGAAAAAGTTTGCACCTTTTTTTCATCTACTCTTCGACGACTTGTAAAATCGATGCTCGTGAGTCTTGCTAGTTTCGATCTAAAACGATGAATCCCGTTGTTTTGAGCCGGAATACAAGTTTTCGCGCAGTTCTGAGAGAAAAATTTTACACCTTTTTTTCATCTACTCTTCGACGACTTGTAAAATCGATGCTCGTGAGTCTTGCTAGTTTCGATCTAAAACGATGAATCCCGTTGTTTTGAGCCGGAATACAAGTTTTCGCGCAGTTCTGAGAGAAACAGTTTGCACCTTTCTCTCGTCTACTCTTCGACGACTTGTAAAATTGATGCTCGTGAATCTTGCTAGATTCGATCTAAAATGATGCATCCCGTTGTTTTGAGCCGGAATACAAGTTTTCGCGCAGTTCTGAGAGAAAAATTTTACACCTTTTTTTCATCTACTCTTCGACGACTTGTAAAATCGATGCTCGTGAGTCTTGCTAGTTTCGATCTAAAACGATGAATCCCGTTGTTTTGAGCCGGAATACAAGTTTTCGCGCAGTTCTGAGAGAAACAGTTTGCACCTTTCTCTCGTCTACTCTTCGACGACTTGTAAAATAGATGCTCGTGAATCTTGCTAGATTCGATCTAAAATGATGCATCCCGTTGTTTTGAGCCGGAATACAAGTTTTCGCGCAGTTCTGAGAGAAGTTTACACCTTTCTTTCGTCTAATATTCGAAGACTTGAAAAATCGATGCGCGTGAATCTTGCTAGTTTCGATCTAAAACGATGTATCCCGTTGTTTTGAGACGGAATACTAGTTTTCCCGCAGTTCTGAGAGAAAAAGTTTACACCTTTCTCTCGTCTACTCTTCGACGACTTGTAAAATCGATGCTCGTGAATCTGGCTAGTTTCGATCTAAAACGATGTATCTCGTTGTTTTGAGCCGGAATACAAGTTTTCGCGCAGTTCTGAGAGAAAAAGTTTGCACCTTTCTCTCGTCTACTCTTCGACGACTTGTAAAATAGATGCTCGTGAATCTTGCTAGATTCGATCTAAAATGATGCATCCCGTTGTTTTGAGCCGGAATACAAGTTTTCGCGCAGTTCTGAGAAAAAAAGTTTACACCTTTCTCTCGTCTACTCTTCGACGACTTGTAAAATCGATGCCCGTGAATCTTGCTAGATTCGATCTAAAATGATGCATCCCGTTGTTTTGAGCCGGAATACAAGTTTTCGCGCAGTTCTGAGAAAAAAAGTTTACACCTTTCTCTCGTCTACTCTTCGACGACTTGTAAAATCGATGACCGTGAATCTTGCTAGTTTCGATGTACAATGATGTATACCGTTGTTTTGAGCCGGAATACAAGTTTTCGCGCAGTTCTGAGAGAAGAAGTTTCCACCTTTCTTTCGTCTAATCTTCGAAGACTTGAAAAATCGATGCCCGTGAATCTTGCTAGTTTCGATCTAAAACGATGTATCCCGTTGTTTTGAGACGGAATACTAGTTTTCGCGCAGTTCTGAGAGAAAAATTTTACACCTTTTTTTCATCTACTCTTCGACGACTTGTAAAATCGATGCTCGTGAGTCTTGCTAGTTTCGATCTAAAACGATGAATCCCGTTGTTTTGAGCCGGAATACAAGTTTTCGAGCAGTTCTGAGAGAAACAGTTTGCACCTTTCTCTCGTCTACTCTTCGACGACTTGTAAAATAGATGCTCGTGAATCTTGCTAGATTCGATCTAAAATGATGCATCCCGTTGTTTTGAGCCGGAATACAAGTTTTCGCGCAGTTCTGAGAGAAAAAGTTTGCACCTTTCTCTCGTCTACTCTTCGACGACTTGTAAAATTGATGCTCGTGAATCTTGCTAGATTCGATCTAAAATGATGCATCCCGTTGTTTTGAGCCGGAATACAAGTTTTCGCGCAGTTCTGAGAGAAAAATTTTACACCTTTTTTTCATCTACTCTTCGACGACTTGTAAAATCGATGCTCGTGAGTCTTGCTAGTTTCGATCTAAAACGATGAATCCCGTTGTTTTGAGCCGGAATACAAGTTTTCGCGCAGTTCTGAGAGAAACAGTTTGCACCTTTCTCTCGTCTACTCTTCGACGACTTGTAAAATAGATGCTCGTGAATCTTGCTAGATTCGATCTAAAATGATGCATCCCGTTGTTTTGAGCCGGAATACAAGTTTTCGCGCAGTTCTGAGAGAAGAAGTTTACACCTTTCTTTCGTCTAATATTCGAAGACTTGAAAAATCGATGCGCGTGAATCTTGCTAGTTTCGATCTAAAACGATGTATCCCGTTGTTTTGAGACGGAATACTAGTTTTCTCGCAGTTCTGAGAGAAAAAGTTTACACCTTTCTCTCGTCTACTCTTCGACGACTTGTAAAATCGATGCTCGTGAATCTGGCTAGTTTCGATCTAAAACGATGTATCTCGTTGTTTTGAGCCGGAATACAAGTTTCGCGCAGTTCTGAGAGAAAAATTTTACACCTTTTTTTCATCTACTCTTCGACGACTTGTAAAATCGATGCTCGTGAATCTTGCTAGTTTCGATCTAAAACGATGAATCCCGTTGTTTTGAGCCGGAATACAAGTTTTCGCGCAGTTCTCAGAGAAAACATTTGCACCTTTTTTTCATCTACTCTTCGACGACTTGAAAAATCGATGCTCGTGAATCTTGCTAGTTTCGATCTAAAACGATGTATCCCGTTGTTTTGAGCCGGAATACAAGTTTTCGCGCAGTTCTGAGAGAAAAAGTTTGCACCTTACTCTCGTCTTCTCTTCGACGACTTGTAAAATTGATGCTCGTGAATCTTGCTAGATTCGATCTAAAATGATGTATCCCGTTGTTTTGAGCCGGAATACACGTTTTCGCGCAGTTCTGATAGAAAAAGTTCACAGCTTTCTCTCGTCTACTCTTCGACGACTTGTAAAATCGATGCTCGTGAATCTTGCTAGTTTCGATGTAAAATGATGTATACCGTTGTTTTGAGACGGAATACTAGTTTTTGCGCAGTTCTGAGAGAAAAAGTTTACACCTTCCTCTCGTCTACTCTTCGACGACTTGTAAAATCGATGCTCGGGAATCTGGCTAGTTTTGATCTAAAACGATGTATCTCGCTGTTTTGAGCCGGAATACAAGTTTTCGCGCAGTTCTGAGAGAAGAAGTTTACACCTTTCTCTCGTCTACTCTTCGAAGACTTGAAAAATCGATGCTCGTGAATCTTGCTAGTTTCGATCTAAAACGATGTATCCCGTTGTTTTCAGCCGCAATACCAGTTTTCGCGCATGCACCTTTCTGTCGTCTACTCTTCGACGACTTGTAAAATCGATGCTCGTGAATCTTGCTAGTTTCGATCTAAAACGATATATCCCGTTGTTTTGAGCCGGAATACAAGTTTTCGCGCAGTTCTGAGAGAAAAAGTTTGCACCTTTCTCTCGTCTACTCTTCGACGACTTGTAAAATCGATGCTCGTGAATCTTGCTAGATTAGATCTAAAATGATGTATCCCGTTGTTTTGAGCCGTAATACCAGTTTTCGCGCAGTTCTGAGAGAAAAAGTTTACACCTTTCTCTCGTCTACTCTTCGACGACTTGTAAAATCGATGCTCGTGAATCTGGCTAGTTTCGATCTAAAACGATGTATCCCGTTGTTTTGAGCCGGAATACAAGTTTTGGCGCAGTTCTGAGAGAAAAAATTTACACCTTTTTTTCATCTACTCTTCGACGACTTGTAAAATCGATGCTCCTGAATCTTGCTAGTTTCGATCTAAAACGATGAATCCCGTTGTTGTGAGCCGGAATACAAGTTTTCGCGCTGTTCTGAGAGAAAACATTTACACCTTTTTTTCATCTACTCTTCGACGACTTGTAAAATCGATGTTCGTGAATCTTGCTAGTTTCGATCTAAAACGATGTATCCCGTTGTTTTGAGCCGGAATACATGTTTTCGCGCAGTTCTGAGGGAAAAGGTTGCACCTTTTTCTCGTCTACTCTTCGACGACTTGTAAAATCGATGCTCGTGAATCTTGCTAGTTTCGATCTAAAACGATGTATCCCGTTGTTTTGAGCCGGAATACAAGTCTTCGCGCAGTCCTTAGAGAAAAAGTTTGCACCTTTCTCTCATCTACTCTTCGACGACTTGTAAAATCGATGCTCGTGAATCTTGCTAGTTTCAATCTAAAACGATGTATCCCGTTGTTTTGAGCCGGAATACAAGTTTTCGCGCAGTTCTGAGAGAAAAAGTTTACACCTTTCTCTCGTCTACTCTTCGACGACTTCTAAAAACGATGCTCGTGAATTTTGCTTGTTTCGATCTAAAACGATGTATCCCGTTGTTTTGAGCCGGTACAAGTTTTCGCGCAGTTCTGAGAGAAAAAGTTTGCACCTTTCTCTCGTCTACTCTTCGACGACTTGTAAAATCAATGCTCGTGATCTTGCTAGTTTCGATATAAAACGATGTATCCCTTTGTTTTGAGCCGGAATAGAAGTTTTCGCGCAGTTCTGAGAGAAAAAATTTACACTTTTTTTCCTCTACTCTTCGACGACTTGTAAAATCGATGCTCGTGAATCTTGCTAGATTCGATCTAGAACGATGTATCTCGTTGTTTTGAGCCGGAATACACGTTTTCGCGCAGTTCTGAGAGAAAAAGTTTACACCTTTCTCTCGTCTACTCTTCGATGACTTGTAAAAACGATGCTCGTGAATTTTGCTTGTTTCGATTTAAAACGATGTATCCCGTTGTTTTGAGCCGGAATACAAGTTTTCGTGCAGTTCTGAGAGAAGAAGTTTACACCTTTCTCTCGTCTACTCTTCGACGACTTGTAAAGTCGATGCTCGTGAATCTTGCTAGTTTCGATCTAAAACGATGTATCCCGTTGTTTTGAGCCGGTATACAAGTTTTCGCGCAGTTCTGAGAGAAGAATTTTACACCTTTCTCTCGTCTACTCTTCGAAGAATTGCAAAATCGATGCTCGTGAATCTTGCTAGTTTCGATATAAAACGATGTATCCCGTTGTTTTGAGCCGGAATACCAGTTTTCGCGCAGTTCTGAGAGAAAAAGATTACACCTTTCTCTCGTCTACTCTTCGACGACTTGTAAAATCGATGCTCGTGAATCTGGCTAGTTTCAATCTAAAACGATGTATCTCGTTGTTTTGAGCCGGAAAACAAGTTTTCGCGCAGTTCTGAGAGAAAAAATTTACACCTTTTTCTCGTCTACTCTTCGAAGACTTGTAAAAACGATGCTCGTGAATCGTGCTAGTTTCGATCTAAAACGATGTATCCCGTTGTTTTGAGCCGGAATACAAGTTTTCGCGCAGTTCTGAGAGAAAATGTTTGCACCTTTCTCTCGTCTACTCTTCGACGACTTGTTAAATAGATGCTCGTGAATCTTGCTAGATTCGATCTAAAATGATGCATCCCGTTGTTTTGAGCCGGAATACAAGTTTTCGCGCAGTTCTGAGAAAAAAAGTTTACACTTTTCTCTCGTCTACTCTTCGACGACTTGTAAAATCGATGCCCTTGAATCTTGCTAGTTTCGATGTACAATGATGTATACCGTTGTTTTGAGCCGGAATACAAGTTTTCGCGCAGCTCTGAGAGAAGAAGTTTACACCTTTCTCTCGTCTAATCTTCGAAGACTTGAAAAATCGATGCGCGTGAATCTTGCTAGTTTCGATCTAAAACGATGTATCCCGTTGTTTTGAGACGGAATACTAGTTTTCGCGCAGTTCTGAGAGAAAAAGTTTACACCTTTCTCTCGTCTACTCTTCGACGACTTGTAAAATCGATGCTCGTGAATCTGGCTAGTTTCAATCTAAAACGATGTATCTCGTTGTTTTGAGCCGGAATACAAGTTTTCGCGCAGCTCTGAGAGAAAAATTTTCCCCCTTTTTTTCTTCTACTCTTCGACGACTTGTAAAATCGATGCTCGTGAATCTTGCTAGTTTCGATCTAAAACGATGTAACTCGTTGTTTTGAGCCGGAATACAAGTTTTCGCGCAGTTCTGAGAGAAAAAGTTTGCACCTTTCTCTCGTCTACTCTTCGACGACTTGTAAAATAGATGCTCGTGAATCTTGCTAGATTCGATCTAAAATGATGCATCCCGTTGTTTTGAGCCGGAATACAAGTTTTCGCGCAGTTCTGAGAAAAAAAGTTTACACCTTTCTCTCGTCTACTCTTCGACGACTTGTAAAATCGATGCCCGTGAATCTTGCTAGATTCGATCTAAAATGATGCATCCCGTTGTTTTGAGCCGGAATACAAGTTTTCGCGCAGTTCTGAGAAAAAAAGTTTACACCTTTCTCTCGTCTACTCTTCGACGACTTGTAAAATCGATGACCGTGAATCTTGCTAGTTTCGATGTACAATGATGTATACCGTTGTTTTGAGCCGGAATACAAGTTTTCGCGCAGTTCTGAGAGAAGAAGTTTCCACCTTTCTTTCGTCTAATCTTCGAAGACTTGAAAAATCGATGCCCGTGAATCTTGCTAGTTTCGATCTAAAACGATGTATCCCGTTGTTTGAGACGGAATACTAGTTTTCGCGCAGTTCTGAGAGAAAAATTTTACACCTTTTTTTCATCTACTCTTCGACGACTTGTAAAATCGATGCTCGTGAGTCTTGCTAGTTTCGATCTAAAACGATGAATCCCGTTGTTTTGAGCCGGAATACAAGTTTTCGAGCAGTTCTGAGAGAAACAGTTTGCACCTTTCTCTCGTCTACTCTTCGACGACTTGTAAAATAGATGCTCGTGAATCTTGCTAGATTCGATCTAAAATGATGCATCCCGTTGTTTTGAGCCGGAATACAAGTTTACGCGCAGTTCTGAGAGAAAAAGTTTGCACCTTTCTCTCGTCTACTCTTCGACGACTTGTAAAATTGATGCTCGTGAATCTTGCTAGATTCGATCTAAAATGATGCATCCCGTTGTTTTGAGCCGGAATACAAGTTTTCGCGCAGTTCTGAGAGAAAAATTTTACACCTTTTTTTCATCTACTCTTCGACGACTTGTAAAATCGATGCTCGTGAGTCTTGCTAGTTTCGATCTAAAACGATGAATCCCGTTGTTTTGAGCCGGAATACAAGTTTTCGCGCAGTTCTGAGAGAAACAGTTTGCACCTTTCTCTCGTCTACTCTTCGACGACTTGTAAAATAGATGCTCGTGAATCTTGCTAGATTCGATCTAAAATGATGCATCCCGTTGTTTTGAGCCGGAATACAAGTTTTCGCGCAGTTCTGAGAGAAGAAGTTTACACCTTTCTTTCGTCTAATATTCGAAGACTTGAAAAATCGATGCGCGTGAATCTTGCTAGTTTCGATCTAAAACGATGTATCCCGTTGTTTTGAGACGGAATACTAGTTTTCTCGCAGTTCTGAGAGAAAAAGTTTACACCTTTCTCTCGTCTACTCTTCGACGACTTGTAAAATCGATGCTCGTGAATCTGGCTAGTTTCGATCTAAAACGATGTATCTCGTTGTTTTGAGCCGGAATACAAGTTTCGCGCAGTTCTGAGAGAAAAATTTTACACCTTTTTTTCATCTACTCTTCGACGACTTGTAAAATCGATGCTCGTGAATCTTGCTAGTTTCGATCTAAAACGATGAATCCCGTTGTTTTGAGCCGGAATACAAGTTTTCGCGCAGTTCTCAGAGAAAACATTTGCACCTTTTTTTCATCTACTCTTCGACGACTTGAAAAATCGATGCTCGTGAATCTTGCTAGTTTCGATCTAAAACGATGTATCCCGTTGTTTTGAGCCGGAATACAAGTTTTCGCGCAGTTCTGAGAGAAAAAGTTTGCACCTTACTCTCGTCTTCTCTTCGACGACTTGTAAAATTGATGCTCGTGAATCTTGCTAGATTCGATCTAAAATGATGTATCCCGTTGTTTTGAGCCGGAATACACGTTTTCGCGCAGTTCTGATAGAAAAAGTTCACAGCTTTCTCTCGTCTACTCTTCGACGACTTGTAAAATCGATGCTCGTGAATCTTGCTAGTTTCGATGTAAAATGATGTATACCGTTGTTTTGAGACGGAATACTAGTTTTTGCGCAGTTCTGAGAGAAAAAGTTTACACCTTCCTCTCGTCTACTCTTCGACGACTTGTAAAATCGATGCTCGGGAATCTGGCTAGTTTTGATCTAAAACGATGTATCTCGCTGTTTTGAGCCGGAATACAAGTTTTCGCGCAGTTCTGAGAGAAGAAGTTTACACCTTTCTCTCGTCTACTCTTCGAAGACTTGAAAAATCGATGCTCGTGAATCTTGCTAGTTTCGATCTAAAACGATGTATCCCGTTGTTTTCAGCCGCAATACCAGTTTTCGCGCATGCACCTTTCTGTCGTCTACTCTTCGACGACTTGTAAAATCGATGCTCGTGAATCTTGCTAGTTTCGATCTAAAACGATATATCCCGTTGTTTTGAGCCGGAATACAAGTTTTCGCGCAGTTCTGAGAGAAAAAGTTTGCACCTTTCTCTCGTCTACTCTTCGACGACTTGTAAAATCGATGCTCGTGAATCTTGCTAGATTAGATCTAAAATGATGTATCCCGTTGTTTTGAGCCGTAATACCAGTTTTCGCGCAGTTCTGAGAGAAAAAGTTTACACCTTTCTCTCGTCTACTCTTCGACGACTTGTAAAATCGATGCTCGTGAATCTGGCTAGTTTCGATCTAAAACGATGTATCCCGTTGTTTTGAGCCGGAATACAAGTTTTGGCGCAGTTCTGAGAGAAAAAATTTACACCTTTTTTTCATCTACTCTTCGACGACTTGTAAAATCGATGCTCCTGAATCTTGCTAGTTTCGATCTAAAACGATGAATCCCGTTGTTGTGAGCCGGAATACAAGTTTTCGCGCTGTTCTGAGAGAAAACATTTACACCTTTTTTTCATCTACTCTTCGACGACTTGTAAAATCGATGTTCGTGAATCTTGCTAGTTTCGATCTAAAACGATGTATCCCGTTGTTTTGAGCCGGAATACATGTTTTCGCGCAGTTCTGAGGGAAAAGGTTGCACCTTTTTCTCGTCTACTCTTCGACGACTTGTAAAATCGATGCTCGTGAATCTTGCTAGTTTCGATCTAAAACGATGTATCCCGTTGTTTTGAGCCGGAATACAAGTCTTCGCGCAGTCCTTAGAGAAAAAGTTTGCACCTTTCTCTCATCTACTCTTCGACGACTTGTAAAATCGATGCTCGTGAATCTTGCTAGTTTCAATCTAAAACGATGTATCCCGTTGTTTTGAGCCGGAATACAAGTTTTCGCGCAGTTCTGAGAGAAAAAGTTTACACCTTTCTCTCGTCTACTCTTCGACGACTTCTAAAAACGATGCTCGTGAATTTTGCTTGTTTCGATCTAAAACGATGTATCCCGTTGTTTTGAGCCGGTACAAGTTTTCGCGCAGTTCTGAGAGAAAAAGTTTGCACCTTTCTCTCGTCTACTCTTCGACGACTTGTAAAATCAATGCTCGTGATCTTGCTAGTTTCGATATAAAACGATGTATCCCTTTGTTTTGAGCCGGAATAGAAGTTTTCGCGCAGTTCTGAGAGAAAAAATTTACACTTTTTTTCCTCTACTCTTCGACGACTTGTAAAATCGATGCTCGTGAATCTTGCTAGATTCGATCTATAACGATGTATCCCGTTGTTTTGAGCCGGAATACAAGTTTTCGCGCAGTTCTGAGAGAAAAATTTACACCTTTCTCTCGTCTACTCTTCGACGACTTGTAAAAACGATGGTCCTAAAACGATGTATCCCGTTGTTTTGAGCCGGAACACAAGTTTTCGCGCAGTTCTGAGAGAAAAATTTTACACCTTTTTTTTTATCTACTCTTCGACGACTTGTAAAATCGATGCTCGTGAATCTTGCTAGTTTTGATCTAGAACGATGTATCTCGTTGTTTTGAGCCGGAATACACGTTTTCGCGCAGTTCTGAGAGAAAAAGTTTACACCTTTCTCTCGTCTACTCTTCGATGACTTGTAAAAACGATGCTCGTGAATTTTGCTTGTTTCGATTTAAAACGATGTATCCCGTTGTTTTGAGCCGGAATACAAGTTTTCGTGCAGTTCTGAGAGAAGAAGTTTACACCTTTCTCTCGTCTACTCTTCGACGACTTGTAAAGTCGATGCTCGTGAATCTTGCTAGTTTCGATCTAAAACGATGTATCCCGTTGTTTTGAGCCGGTATACAAGTTTTCGCGCAGTTCTGAGAGAAGAATTTTACACCTTTCTCTCGTCTACTCTTCGAAGAATTGCAAAATCGATGCTCGTGAATCTTGCTAGTTTCGATATAAAACGATGTATCCCGTTGTTTTGAGCCGGAATACCAGTTTTCGCGCAGTTCTGAGAGAAAAAGATTACACCTTTCTCTCGTCTACTCTTCGACGACTTGTAAAATCGATGCTCGTGAATCTGGCTAGTTTCAATCTAAAACGATGTATCTCGTTGTTTTGAGCCGGAAAACAAGTTTTCGCGCAGTTCTGAGAGAAAAAGTTTGCACCTTTCTCTCGTCTACTCTTCGACGACTTGTAAAATCGATGCTCGTGAATCTTGCTAGATTAGATCTAAAATGATGTATCCCGTTGTTTTGAGCCGTAATACCAGTTTTCGCGCAGTTCTGAGAGAAAAAGTTTACACCTTTCTCTCGTCTACTCTTCGACGACTTGTAAAATCGATGCTCGTGAATCTGGCTAGTTTCGATCTAAAACGATGTATCCCGTTGTTTTGAGCCGGAATACAAGTTTTGGCGCAGTTCTGAGAGAAAAAATTTACACCTTTTTTTCATCTACTCTTCGACGACTTGTAAAATCGATGCTCCTGAATCTTGCTAGTTTCGATCTAAAACGATGAATCCCGTTGTTGTGAGCCGGAATACAAGTTTTCGCGCTGTTCTGAGAGAAAACATTTACACCTTTTTTTCATCTACTCTTCGACGACTTGTAAAATCGATGTTCGTGAATCTTGCTAGTTTCGATCTAAAACGATGTATCCCGTTGTTTTGAGCCGGAATACATGTTTTCGCGCAGTTCTGAGGGAAAAGGTTGCACCTTTTTCTCGTCTACTCTTCGACGACTTGTAAAATCGATGCTCGTGAATCTTGCTAGTTTCGATCTAAAACGATGTATCCCGTTGTTTTGAGCCGGAATACAAGTCTTCGCGCAGTCCTTAGAGAAAAAGTTTGCACCTTTCTCTCATCTACTCTTCGACGACTTGTAAAATCGATGCTCGTGAATCTTGCTAGTTTCAATCTAAAACGATGTATCCCGTTGTTTTGAGCCGGAATACAAGTTTTCGCGCAGTTCTGAGAGAAAAAGTTTACACCTTTCTCTCGTCTACTCTTCGACGACTTCTAAAAACGATGCTCGTGAATTTTGCTTGTTTCGATCTAAAACGATGTATCCCGTTGTTTTGAGCCGGTACAAGTTTTCGCGCAGTTCTGAGAGAAAAAGTTTGCACCTTTCTCTCGTCTACTCTTCGACGACTTGTAAAATCAATGCTCGTGATCTTGCTAGTTTCGATATAAAACGATGTATCCCTTTGTTTTGAGCCGGAATAGAAGTTTTCGCGCAGTTCTGAGAGAAAAAATTTACACTTTTTTTCCTCTACTCTTCGACGACTTGTAAAATCGATGCTCGTGAATCTTGCTAGATTCGATCTATAACGATGTATCCCGTTGTTTTGAGCCGGAATACAAGTTTTCGCGCAGTTCTGAGAGAAAAATTTACACCTTTCTCTCGTCTACTCTTCGACGACTTGTAAAAACGATGGTCCTAAAACGATGTATCCCGTTGTTTTGAGCCGGAACACAAGTTTTCGCGCAGTTCTGAGAGAAAAATTTTACACCTTTTTTTT
The DNA here is from genome assembly GCF_052857255.1 of Amblyomma americanum. Taxonomy (NCBI): domain Eukaryota; kingdom Metazoa; phylum Arthropoda; class Arachnida; order Ixodida; family Ixodidae; genus Amblyomma; species Amblyomma americanum. The sequence continues at coordinate 178,960 of NW_027526527.1, forward strand.
TATCTACTCTTCGACGACTTGTAAAATCGATGCTCGTGAATCTTGCTAGTTTTGATCTAGAACGATGTATCTCGTTGTTTTGAGCCGGAATACACGTTTTCGCGCAGTTCTGAGAGAAAAAGTTTACACCTTTCTCTCGTCTACTCTTCGATGACTTGTAAAAACGATGCTCGTGAATTTTGCTTGTTTCAATTTAAAACGATGTATCCCGTTGTTTTGAGCCGGAATACAAGTTTTCGTGCAGTTCTGAGAGAAGAAGTTTACACCTTTCTCTCGTCTACTCTTCGACGACTTGTAAAGTCGATGCTCGTGAATCTTGCTAGTTTCGATCTAAAACGATGTATCCCGTTGTTTTGAGCCGGTATACAAGTTTTCGCGCAGTTCTGAGAGAAGAATTTTACACCTTTCTCTCGTCTACTCTTCGAAGAATTGCAAAATCGATGCTCGTGAATCTTGCTAGTTTCGATATAAAACGATGTATCCCGTTGTTTTGAGCCGGAATACCAGTTTTCGCGCAGTTCTGAGAGAAAAAGATTACACCTTTCTCTCGTCTACTCTTCGACGACTTGTAAAATCGATGCTCGTGAATCTGGCTAGTTTCAATCTAAAACGATGTATCTCGTTGTTTTGAGCCGGAAAACAAGTTTTCGCGCAGTTCTGAGAGAAAAAATTTACACCTTTTTCTCGTCTACTCTTCGAAGACTTGTAAAAACGATGCTCGTGAATCGTGCTAGTTTCGATCTAAAACGATGTATCCCGTTGTTTTGAGCCGGAATACAAGTTTTCGCGCAGTTCTGAGAGAAAATGTTTGCACCTTTCTCTCGTCTACTCTTCGACGACTTGTTAAATAGATGCTCGTGAATCTTGCTAGATTCGATCTAAAATGATGCATCCCGTTGTTTTGAGCCGGAATACAAGTTTTCGCGCAGTTCTGAGAAAAAAAGTTTACACTTTTCTCTCGTCTACTCTTCGACGACTTGTAAAATCGATGCCCTTGAATCTTGCTAGTTTCGATGTACAATGATGTATACCGTTGTTTTGAGCCGGAATACAAGTTTTCGCGCAGCTCTGAGAGAAGAAGTTTACACCTTTCTCTCGTCTAATCTTCGAAGACTTGAAAAATCGATGCGCGTGAATCTTGCTAGTTTCGATCTAAAACGATGTATCCCGTTGTTTTGAGACGGAATACTAGTTTTCGCGCAGTTCTGAGAGAAAAAGTTTACACCTTTCTCTCGTCTACTCTTCGACGACTTGTAAAATCGATGCTCGTGAATCTGGCTAGTTTCAATCTAAAACGATGTATCTCGTTGTTTTGAGCCGGAATACAAGTTTTCGCGCAGCTCTGAGAGAAAAATTTTCCCCCTTTTTTTCTTCTACTCTTCGACGACTTGTAAAATCGATGCTCGTGAATCTTGCTAGTTTCGATCTAAAACGATGAATCCCGTTGTTTTGAGCCGGAATACAAGTTTTCGCGCAGTTCTGAGAGAAAACATTTGCACCTTTTTTTCATCTACTCTTCGACGACTTGAAAAATCGATGCTCGTGAATCTTGCTAGTTTCGATCTAAAACGATGTATCCCGTTGTTTTGAGCCGGAATAAAGTTTTCGCGCAGTTCTGAGAGAAAAAGTTTGCACCTTTCTCTCGTCTTCTCTTCGACGACTTGTAAAATTGATGCTCGTGAATCTTGCTAGATTCGATCTAAAATGATGTATCCCGTTGTTTTGAGCCGGAATACACGTTTTCGCGCAGTTCTGAGAGAAAAAGTTTACACCTTTCTCTCGTCTACTCTTCGACGACTTGTAAAATCGATGCTCGTGAATCTTGCTAGTTTCGATCTAAAACGATGTATCCCGTTGTTTTGAGCCGGAATACAAGTTTTCGCGCAGTTCTGAGAGAAAAATTTTACACATTTTTTTCATCTACTCTTCGACGACTTGTAAAATCGATGCTCGTGAGTCTTGCTAGTTTCGATCTAAAACGATGAATCCCGTTGTTTTGAGCCGGAATACAAGTTTTCGCGCAGTTCTGAGAGAAAAAGTTTGCACCTTTCTCTCGTCTACTCTTCGACGACTTGTAAAATAGATGCTCGTGAATCTTGCTAGATTCGATCTAAAATGATGCATCCCGTTGTTTTGAGCCGGAATACAAGTTTTCGCGCAGTTCTGAGAGAAGAAGTTTACACCTTTCTTTCGTCTAATCTTCGAAGACTTGAAAAATCGATGCGCGTGAATCTTGCTAGTTTCGATCTAAAACGATGTATCCCGTTGTTTTGAGACGGAATACTAGTTTTCGCGCAGTTCTGAGAGAAAAAGTTTACACCTTTCTCTCGTCTGCTCTTCGACGACTTGTAAAATCGATGCTCGTGAATCTGGCTAGTTTTGATCTAAAACGATGTATCTCGTTGTTTTGAGCCGGAATACAAGTTTTCGCGCAGTTCTGAGAGAAAAATTTTACACCTTTTTTTCATCTACTCTTCGACGACTTGTAAAATCGATGCTCGTGAATCTTGCTAGTTTCGATCTAAAACGATGAATCCCGTTGTTTTGAGCCAGAATACAAGTTTTCGCGCAGTTCTGAGAGAAAACATTTGCACTTTTTTTTCATCTACTCTTCGACGACTTGAAAAATCGATGCTCGTGAATCTTGCTAGTTTCGATCTAAAACGATGTATCCCGTTGTTTTGAGCCAGAATACAAGTTTTCGCGCAGTTCTGAGAGAAAAAGTTTTCACCTTTCTCTCGTCTTCTCTTCGACGACTTGTAAAATTGATGCTCGTGAATATTGCTAGATTCGATCTAAAATGATGTATCCCGTTGTTTTGAGCCGGAATACACGTTTTCGCGCAGTTCTGAGAGAAAAAGTTTACACCTTTTTCTCGTCTACTCTTCGACGACTTGTAAAATCGATGCTCGTGAATCTTGCTAGTTTCGATGTAAAATGATGTATACCGTTGTTTTGAGCCGGAATACAAGATTTCGCGCAGTTCTGAGAGAAGAAGTTTACACCTTTCTCTCGTCTACTCTTCGAAGACTTGAAAAATCGATGCGCGTGAATCTTGCTAGTTTCGATCTAAAACGATGTATCCCGTTGTTTTGAGACGGAATACTAGTTTTTGCGCAGTTCTGAGAGAAAAAGTTTACACCTTCCTCTCGTCTACTCTTCGACGACTTGTAAAATCGATGCTCGGGAATCTGGCTAGTTTCGATCTAAAACGATGTATCTCGTTGTTTTGAGCCGGAATACAAGTTTTCGCGCAGTTCTGAGAGAAAAATTTTACACCTTTCTCTCGTCTACTCTTCGACGACTTGTAAAATCGATGCTCGTGAATCTTGCTAGTTTCGATCTAAAACGATGAATCCCGTTGTTTTGAGCCGGAATACAAGTTTTCGCGCAGTTCTGAGAGAAAAAGTTGGCACCTTTCTCCCGTCTACTCTTCGACGACTTGTAAAATCGATGCTCGTGAATCTTGCTAGTTTCGATCTAAAACGATGTATCCCGTTGTTTTGAGCCGGAATACCAGTTTTCGCGCAGTTCTGAGAGAAAAAGTTTACACCTTTCTCTCGTCTACTCTTCGACGACTTGTAAAATCGATGCTCGTGAATCTTGCTAGTTTCGATCTAAAACGATGTATCCCGTTGTTTTGAGCCGGAATACAAGTTTTCGCGCAGTTCTGAGAGAAGTTTACACCTTTCTCTCGTCTACTCTTCGAAGACTTGACAAATCGATGCTCGTGAATCTTTCTAGTTTAGATCTAAAACGATGTATCCCGTTGTTTTGAGCCGGAATACAAGTTTTCGCGCATGCACCTTTCTCTCGTCTACTCTTCGACGACTTGTAAAATCGATGCTCGTGAATCTTGCTAGTTTCGATCTAAAACGATGTATCCCGTTGTTTTGAGCCGGAATACAAGTTTTCCCGCAGTTCTGAGAGAAAACATTTGCACCTTTTTTTCATCTACTCTTCGACGACTTGTAAAATCGATGCTCGTGAATCTTGCTAGTTTCGATCTAAAACGATGTATCCCGTTGTTTTGAGCCGGAATACAAGTTTTCGCGCAGTTCTGAGAGAAAAAGTTTGCACCTTTCTCTCGTCTACTCTTCGACGACTTGTAAAATCGATGCTCGTGAATCTTTTTAGATTAGATCTAAAATCATGTATCCCGTTGTTTTGAGCCGGAATACCAGTTTTCGCGCAGTTCTGAGAGAAAAAGTTTACACCTTTCTCTCGTCTACTCTTCGACGACTTGTAAAATCGATGCTCGTGAATCTGGCTAGTTTTGATCTAAAGCGATGTATCTCGTTGTTTTGAGCCGGAATAGAAGTTTTCGCGCAGTTCTGAGAGAAAAAATTTACACCTTTTTTTCATCTACTCTTCGACGACTTGTAAACTCGATGCCCGTGAATATTGCTAGTTTCGATCTAAAACGATGAATCCCGTTGTTCTGAGCCGGAATACAAGTTTTCGCGCAGTTCTGAGAGAAAACATTTGCACCTTTTTTTCATCTACTCTTCGACGACTTGTAAAATCGATGCTCGTGAATCTTGCTAGTTTCGATCTAAAACGATGTATCCCGTTGTTTTGAGCCGGAATACAAGTTTTCGCGCAGTTCGGAGAGAAGTTTACACCTTTCTCTCGTCTGCTCGTCGAAGACTTGACAAATCGATGCTCGTGAATCTTGCTATTTTCAATCTAAAACGATGTATCCCGTTGTTTTGAGACAGAACAAGTTTTCGCGCAGTTCTGAGAGAAAAAGTTTACACCTTTCTCTCGTCTACTCTTCGACGACTTGTAAAATTGATGCTCGTGAATCTGGCTAGTTTCGATCTAAAACGATGTATCTCGTTGTTTTGAGCCGGAATACAAGTTTTCGCGCTGTTCTGAGAGAAAAATTTTAAACCTTTTTTTCATCTACTCTTCGACGACTTGTAAAATCGATGCCCGTGAATCTTGCTAGATTCGATCTAAAATGATGCATCCCGTTGTTTTGAGCCGGAATACAAGTTTTCGCGCAGTTCTGAGAAAAAAAGTTTACACCTTTCTCTCGTCTACTCTTCGACGACTTGTAAAATCGATGCCCGTGAATCTTGCTAGTTTCGTTGTACAATGATGTATACCGTTGTTTTGAGCCGGAATACAAGTTTTCGCGCAGTTCTGAGAGAAGAAGTTTACACCTTTCTTTCGTCTAATCTTCGAAGACTTGAAAAATCGATGCGCGTGAATCTTGCTAGTTTCGATCTAAAACGATGTATCCCGTTGTTTTGAGACGGAATACTAATTTTCGCGCAGTTCTGAGAGAAAAAGTTTACACCTTTCTCTCGTCTACTCTTCGACGACTTGTAAAATCGATGCTCGTGAATCTGGCTAGTTTTGATCTAAAACGATGTATCTCGTTGTTTTGAGCCGGAATACAAGTTTTCGCGAAGTTCTGAGAGAAAAATTTTACACCTTTTTTTCATCTACTCTTCGACGACTTGTAAAATCGATGCTCGTGAATCTTGCTAGTTTCGATCTAAAACGATGAATCCCGTTGTTTTGAGCCAGAATACAAGTTTTCGCGCAGTTCTGAGAGAAAACATTTGCACTTTTTTTTCATCTACTCTTCGACGACATGAAAAATCGATGCTCGTGAATCTTGCTAGTTTCGATCTAAAACGATGTATCCCGTTGTTTTGAGCCAGAATACAAGTTTTCGCGCAGTTCTGAGAGAAAAAGTTTGCACCTTTCTCTCGTCTTCTCTTCGACGACTTGTAAAATTGATGCTCGTGAATCTTGCTAGATTCGATCTAAAATGATGTATCCCGTTGTTTTGAGCCGGAATACACGTTTTCGCGCAGTTCTGAGAGAAAAAGTTTACACCTTTCTCTCGTCTACTCTTCGACGACTTGTAAAATCGATGCTCGTGAATCTTGCTAGTTTCGATGTAAAATGATGTATACCGTTGTTTTGAGCCGGAATACAAGTTTTCGCGCAGTTCTGAGAGAAGAAGTTTACACCTTTCTCTCGTCTACTCTTCGAAGACTTGAAAAATCGATGCGCGTGAATCTTGCTAGTTTCGATCTAAAACGATGTATCCCGTTGTTTTGAGACGGAATACTAGTTTTTGCGCAGTTCTGAGAGAAAAAGTTTACACCTTCCTCTCGTCTACTCTTCGACGACTTGTAAAATCGATGCTCGGGAATCTGGCTAGTTTCGATCTAAAACGATGTATCTCGTTGTTTTGAGCCGGAATACAAGTTTTCGCGCAGTTCTGAGAGAAAAATTTTACACCTTTTTTTCATCTACTCTTCGACGACTTGTAAAATCGATGCTCGTGAATCTTGCTAGTTTCGATCTAAAACGATGAATCCCGTTGTTTTGAGCCGGAATACAAGTTTTCGCGCAGTTCTGAGAGAAAAAGTTGGCACCTTTCTCCCGTCTACTCTTCGACGACTTGTAAAATCGATGCTCGTGAATCTTGCTAGTTTCGATCTAAAACAATGTATCCCGTTGTTTTGAGCCGGAATACAAGTTTTCGCGCAGTTCTGAGAGAAGAAGTTTACACCTTTCTCTCGTCTACTCTTCGAAGACTTGAAAAATCGATGCTCGTGAATCTTTCTAGTTTAGATCTAAAACGATGTATCCCGTTGTTTTGAGCCGGAATACAAGTTTTCGCGCAGTTCTGAGAGAAAACATTTGCACCTTTTTTTCATCTACTCTTCGACGACTTGTAAAATCGATGCTCGTGAATCTTGCTAGTTTCGATCTAAAACGATGTATCCCGTTGTTTTGAGCCGGAATACAAGTTTTCGCGCAGTTCTGAGAGAAAACGTTTGCACCTTTCTCTCGTCTACTCTTCGACGACTTGTAAAATCGATGCTCGTGAATCTTTTTAGATTAGATCTAAAATGATGTATCCCGTTGTTTTTAGCCGGAATACCAGTTTTCGCGCAGTTCTGAGAGAAAAAGTTTACACCTTTCTCTCGTCTACTCTTCGACGACTTGTAAAATCGATGCTCTTGAATCTGGCTAGTTTCGATCTAAAGCGATGTATCTCGTTGTTTTGAGCCGGAATACAAGTTTTCGCGCAGTTCTGAGAGAAAAAATTTACACCTTTTTTTCATCTACTCTTCGACGACTTGTAAACTCGATGCCCGTGAATATTGCTAGTTTCGATCTAAAACGATGAATCCCGTTGTTCTGAGCCGGAATACAAGTTTTCGCGCAGTTCTGAGAGAAAACATTTGCACATTTTTTTCATCTACTCTTCGACGACTTGTAAAATCGATGCTCGTGAATCTTGCTAGTTTCGATCTAAAACGATGTATCCCGTTGTTTTGAGCCGGAATACAAGTTTTCGCGCAGTTCTGAGAGAAGTTTACACCTTTCTCTCGTCTACTCTTCGAAGACTTGACAAATCGATGCTCGTGAATCTTGCTATTTTCAATCTAAAACGATGTATCCCGTTGTTTTGAGACAGAATACAAGTTTTCGCGCAGTTCTGAGAGAAAAAGTTTACACCTTTCTCTCGTCTACTTTTCGACGACTTGTAAAATCGATGCTCGTGAATCTGGCTAGTTTCGATCTAAAACGATGTATCCCGTTGTTTTGAGCCGGAATACAAGTTTTCGCGCAGTTCTGAGAGAAAAAGTTTACACCTTTCTCTCGTCTACTCTTCGACGACTTGTAAAATCGATGCTCGTGAATCTTGTTAGTTTCGATCTAAAACGATGTATCCCGTTGTTTTGAGCCGGAATACAAGTTTTCGCGCAGTTCTGAGAGAAAAATTTTACACCTTTTTTCATCTACTCTTCGACGATTTGTAAAATCGATGCTCGTGAATCTTGCTAGTTTCGATCTAAAACGATGAATTCTGTTGTTTTGAGCCCGAATACAAGTTTTCGCGCAGTTCTGAGAGAAAAAGTTGGCACCTTTCTCTCGTCTACTCTTCGACGACTTGTAAAATCGATGCTCGTGAATCTTGCTAGTTTCGATCTAAAACGATGTATCCCTTTGTTTTGAGCCGGAATACATGTTTTCGCGCAGTTCTGAGAGAAGTAGTTTACACCTTTCTCTCGTCTACTCTTCGAAGACTTGAAAAATCGATGCTCGTGAATCTTGCTAGTTTCGATCTAAAACGATGTATCCCGTTGTTTTGAGCCGGAATACAAGTTTTCGCGCATGCAACTTTCTCTCGTCTACTCTTAGACGACTTGTAAAATCGATGCTCGTGAATCTTGCTAGATTCGATCTAAAACGATGTATCCCGTTGTTTTGAGCCGGAATACAAGTTTTCGCGCAGTTCTGAGAGAAAACATTTGCACCTTTTTTTCATCTACTCTTCGACGACTTGTAAAATCGATGCTCGTGAATCTTGCTAGTTTCGATCTAAAACGATGTATCCCGTTGTTTTGAGCCGGAATACAAGTTTTCGCGCAGTTCTGAGAGAAAAAGTTTGCACCTTTCTCTCGTCTACTCTTCGACGACTTGTAAAATCGATGCTCGTGAATCTTGCTAGATTAGTTCTAAAATGATGTATCCCGTTGTTTTGAGCCGGAATACCAGTTTTCGCGCAGTTATGAGAGAAAAAGTTTACACCTTTCTCTCGTCTACTCTTCGACGACTTGTAAAATGGATGCTCGTGAATCTGGCTAGTTTCGATCTAAAGCGATGTATCTCGTTGTTTTGAGCCGGAATACAAGTTTTCGCGCAGTTCTGAGAGAAAAAATTTACACCTTTTTTTCATCTACTCTTCGACGACTTGTAAAGTCGATGCTCGTGAATATTGCTAGTTTCGATCTAAAACGATGAATCCCGTTGTTCTGAGCCGGAATACAAGTTTTCGCGCAGTTCTGAGAGAAAACATTTGCACCTTTTTTTCATCTACTCTTCGACGACTTGTAAAATTGATGCTCGTGAATCTTGCTAGTTTCGATCTAAAACGATGTATCCCGTTGTTTTGAGCCGGAATACAAGTTTTCGCGCAGTTCTGAGAGAAAAAGTTTACACCTTTCTCTCGTCTACTCTTCGACGACTTGTAAAATCGATGCTCGTGAATCTTGTTAGTTTCGATCTAAAACGATGTATCCCGTTGTTTTGAGCCGGAATACACGTTTTCGCGCAGTTCTGAGAGAAAAAGTTTACACCTTTCTCTCGTCTACTCTTCGACGACTTGTAAAATCGATGCTCGTGAATCTTGCTAGTTTCGATGTAAAATGATGTATACCGTTGTTTTAAACCGGAATACAAGTTTTCGCGCAGTTCTGAGAGAAGAAGTTTACACCTTTCTCTCGTCTACTCTTCGAAGACTTGAAAAATCGATGCGCGTGAATCTTGCTAGTTTCGATCTAAAACGATGTATCCCGTTGTTTTGAGACGGAATACTAGTTTTTGCGCAGTTCTGAGAGAAAAAGTTTACACCTTCCTCTCGTCTACTCTTCGACGACTTGTAAAATCGATGCTCGGGAATCTGGCTAGTTTCGATCTAAAACGATGTATCTCGTTGTTTTGAGCCGGAATACAAGTTTTCGCGCAGTTCTGAGAGAAAAATTTTACACCTTTTTTTCATCTACTCTTCGACGACTTGTAAAATCGATGCTCGTGAATCTTGCTAGTTTCGATCTAAAACGATGAATCCCGTTGTTTTGAGCCGGAATACAAGTTTTCGCGCAGTTCTGAGAGAAAAAGTTGGCACCTTTCTCCCGTCTACTCTTCGACGACTTGTAAAATCGATGCTCGTGAATCTTGCTAGTTTCGATCTAAAACAATGTATCCCGTTGTTTTGAGCCGGAATACAAGTTTTCGCGCAGTTCTGAGAGAAGAAGTTTACACCTTTCTCTCGTCTACTCTTCGAAGACTTGAAAAATCGATGCTCGTGAATCTTTCTAGTTTAGATCTAAAACGATGTATCCCGTTGTTTTGAGCCGGAATACAAGTTTTCGCGCATGCACCTTTCTCTCGTCTACTCTTCGACGACTTGTAAAATCGATGCTCGTGAATCTTGCTAGTTTCGATCTAAAACGATGTATCCCGTTGTTTTGAGCCGGAATACAAGTTTTCGCGCAGTTCTGAGAGAAAACATTTGCACCTTTTTTCATCTACTCTTCGACGACTTGTAAAATCGATGCTCGTGAATCTTGCTAGTTTCGATCTAAAACGATGTATCCCGTTGTTTTGAGCCGGAATACAAGTTTTCGCGCAGTTCTGAGAGAAAAAGTTCGCACCTTTCTCTCGTCTACTCTTCGACGACTTGTAAAATCGATGCTCGTGAATCTGGCTAGTTTCGATCTAAAGCGATGTATCTCGTTGTTTTGAGCCGGAATACAAGTTTTCGCGCAGTTCTGAGAGAAAAAATTTACACCTTTTTTTCATCTACTCTTCGACGACTTGTAAACTCGATGCCCGTGAATATTGCTAGTTTCGATCTAAAACGATGAATCCCGTTGTTCTGAGCCGGAATACAAGTTTTCGCGCAGTTCTGAGAGAAAACATTTGCACATTTTTTTCATCTACTCTTCGACGACTTGTAAAATCGATGCTCGTGAATCTTGCTAGTTTCGATCTAAAACGATGTATCCCGTTGTTTTGAGCCGGAATACAAGTTTTCGCGCAGTTCTGAGAGAAGTTTACACCTTTCTCTCGTCTACTCTTCGAAGACTTGACAAATCGATGCTCGTGAATCTTGCTATTTTCAATCTAAAACGATGTATCCCGTTGTTTTGAGCCGGAATACACGTTTTCGCGCAGTTCTGAGAGAAAAAGTTTACACCTTTCTCTCGTCTACTCTTCGACGACTTGTAAAATCGATGCTCGTGAATCTTGCTAGTTTCGATGTAAAATGATGTATACCGTTGTTTTGAGCCGGAATACAAGATTTAGCGCAGTTCTGAGAGAAGAAGTTTACACCTTTCTCTCGTCTACTCTTCGAAGACTTGAAAAATCGATGCGCGTGAATCTTGCTAGTTTCGATCTAAAACGATGTATCCCGTTGTTTTGAGACGGAATACTAGTTTTTGCGCAGTTCTGAGAGAAAAAGTTTACACCTTCCTCTCGTCTACTCTTCGACGACTTGTAAAATCGATGCTCGGGAATCTGGCTAGTTTCGATCTAAAACGATGTATCTCGTTGTTTTGAGCCGGAATACAAGTTTTCGCGCAGTTCTGAGAGAAAAATTTTTACACCTTTTTTTCATCTACTCTTCGACGACTTGTAAAATCGATGCTCGTGAATCTTGCTAGTTTCGATCTAAAACGATGAATCCCGTTGTTTTGAGCCGGAATACAAGTTTTCGCGCAGTTCTGAGAGAAAAAGTTGGCACCTTTCTCCCGTCTACTCTTCGACGACTTGTAAAATCGATGCTCGTGAATCTTGCTAGTTTCGATCTAAAACGATGTATCCCGTTGTTTTGAGCCGGAATACCAGTTTTCGCGCAGTTCTGAGAGAAAAAGTTTACACCTTTCTCTCGTCTACTCTTCGACGACTTGTAAAATCGATGCTCGTGAATCTTGCTAGTTTCGATCTAAAACGATGTATCCCGTTGTTTTGAGCCGGAATACAAGTTTTCGCGCAGTTCTGAGAGAAAAAATTTACACCTTTTTTTCATCTACTCTTCGACGACTTGTAAAGTCGATGCTCGTGAATATTGCTAGTTTCGATCTAAAACGATGAATCCCGTTGTTCTGAGCCGGAATACAAGTTTTCGCGCAGTTCTGAGAGAAAACATTTGCACCTTTTTTTCATCTACTCTTCGACGACTTGTAAAATTGATGCTCGTGAATCTTGCTAGTTTCGATCTAAAACGATGTATCCCGTTGTTTTGAGCCGGAATACAAGTTTTCGCGCAGTTCTGAGAGAAAAAGTTTACACCTTTCTCTCGTCTACTCTTCGACGACTTGTAAAATCGATGCTCGTGAATCTTGTTAGTTTCGATCTAAAACGATGTATCCCGTTGTTTTGAGCCGGAATACACGTTTTCGCGCAGTTCTGAGAGAAAAAGTTTACACCTTTCTCTCGTCTACTCTTCGACGACTTGTAAAATCGATGCTCGTGAATCTTGCTAGTTTCGATGTAAAATGATGTATACCGTTGTTTTAAACCGGAATACAAGTTTTCGCGCAGTTCTGAGAGAAGAAGTTTACACCTTTCTCTCGTCTACTCTTCGAAGACTTGAAAAATCGATGCGCGTGAATCTTGCTAGTTTCGATCTAAAACGATGTATCCCGTTGTTTTGAGACGGAATACTAGTTTTTGCGCAGTTCTGAGAGAAAAAGTTTACACCTTCCTCTCGTCTACTCTTCGACGACTTGTAAAATCGATGCTCGGGAATCTGGCTAGTTTCGATCTAAAACGATGTATCTCGTTGTTTTGAGCCGGAATACAAGTTTTCGCGCAGTTCTGAGAGAAAAATTTTACACCTTTTTTTCATCTACTCTTCGACGACTTGTAAAATCGATGCTCGTGAATCTTGCTAGTTTCGATCTAAAACGATGAATCCCGTTGTTTTGAGCCGGAATACAAGTTTTCGCGCAGTTCTGAGAGAAAAAGTTTACACCTTTCTCTCGTCTACTCTTCGAAGACTTGAAAAATCGATGCTCGTGAATCTTTCTAGTTTAGATCTAAAACGATGTATCCCGTTGTTTTGAGCCGGAATACAAGTTTTCGCGCATGCACCTTTCTCTCGTCTACTCTTCGACGACTTGTAAAATCGATGCTCGTGAATCTTGCTAGTTTCGATCTAAAACGATGTATCCCTTTGTTTTGAGCCGGAATACAAGTTTTCGCGCAGTTCTGAGAGAAAACATTTGCACCTTTTTTCATCTACTCTTCGACGACTTGTAAAATCGATGCTCGTGAATCTTGCTAGTTTCGATCTAAAACGATGTATCCCGTTGTTTTGAGCCGGAATACAAGTTTTCGCGCAGTTCTGAGAGAAAAAGTTTGCACCTTTCTCTCGTCTACTCTTCGACGACTTGTAAAATCGATGCTCGTGAATCTGGCTAGTTTCGATCTAAAGCGATGTATCTCGTTGTTTTGAGCCGGAATACAAGTTTTCGCGCAGTTCTGAGAGAAAAAATTTACACCTTTTTTTCATCTACTCTTCGACGACTTGTAAACTCGATGCCCGTGAATATTGCTAGTTTCGATCTAAAACGATGAATCCCGTTGTTCTGAGCCGGAATACAAGTTTTCGCGCAGTTCTGAGAGAAAACATTTGCACATTTTTTTCATCTACTCTTCGACGACTTGTAAAATCGATGCTCGTGAATCTTGCTAGTTTCGATCTAAAACGATGTATCCCGTTGTTTTGAGCCGGAATACAAGTTTTCGCGCAGTTCTGAGAGAAGTTTACACCTTTCTCTCGTCTACTCTTCGAAGACTTGACAAATCGATGCTCGTGAATCTTGCTATTTTCAATCTAAAACGATGTATCCCGTTGTTTTGAGCCGGAATACACGTTTTCGCGCAGTTCTGAGAGAAAAAGTTTACACCTTTCTCTCGTCTACTCTTCGACGACTTGTAAAATCGATGCTCGTGAATCTTGCTAGTTTCGATGTAAAATGATGTATACCGTTGTTTTGAGCCGGAATACAAGATTTAGCGCAGTTCTGAGAGAAGAAGTTTACACCTTTCTCTCGTCTACTCTTCGAAGACTTGAAAAATCGATGCGCGTGAATCTTGCTAGTTTCGATCTAAAACGATGTATCCCGTTGTTTTGAGACGGAATACTAGTTTTTGCGCAGTTCTGAGAGAAAAAGTTTACACCTTCCTCTCGTCTACTCTTCGACGACTTGTAAAATCGATGCTCGGGAATCTGGCTAGTTTCGATCTAAAACGATGTATCTCGTTGTTTTGAGCCGGAATACAAGTTTTCGCGCAGTTCTGAGAGAAAAATTTTACACCTTTTTTTCATCTACTCTTCGACGACTTGTAAAATCGATGCTCGTGAATCTTGCTAGTTTCGATCTAAAACGATGAATCCCGTTGTTTTGAGCCGGAATACAAGTTTTCGCGCAGTTCTGAGAGAAAAAGTTGGCACCTTTCTCCCGTCTACTCTTCGACGACTTGTAAAATCGATGCTCGTGAATCTTGCTAGTTTCGATCTAAAACGATGTATCCCGTTGTTTTGAGCCGGAATACCAGTTTTCGCGCAGTTCTGAGAGAAAAAGTTTACACCTTTCTCTCGTCTACTCTTCGACGACTTGTAAAATCGATGCTCGTGAATCTTGCTAGTTTCGATCTAAAACGATGTATCCCGTTGTTTTGAGCCGGAATACAAGTTTTCGCGCAGTTCTGAGAGAAAAAGTTGGCACCTTTCTCCCGTCTACTCTTCGACGACTTGTAAAATCGATGCTCGTGAATCTTGCTAGTTTCGATCTAAAACAATGTATCCCGTTGTTTTGAGCCGGAATACAAGTTTTCGCGCAGTTCTGAGAGAAGAAGTTTACACCTTTCTCTCGTCTACTCTTCGAAGACTTGAAAAATCGATGCTCGTGAATCTTTCTAGTTTAGATCTAAAACGATGTATCCCGTTGTTTTGGGCCGGAATACAAGTTTTCGCGCAGTTCTGAGAGAAAACATTTGCACCTTTTTTTCATCTACTCTTCGACGACTTGTAAAATCGATGCTCGTGAATCTTGCTAGTTTCGATCTAAAACGATGTATCCCGTTGTTTTGAGCCGGAATACAAGTTTTCGCGCAGTTCTGAGAGAAAACGTTTGCACCTTTCTCTCGTCTACTCTTCGACGACTTGTAAAATCGATGCTCGTGAATCTTTTTAGATTAGATCTAAAATGATGTATCCCGTTGTTTTTAGCCGGAATACCAGTTTTCGCGCAGTTCTGAGAGAAAAAGTTTACACCTTTCTCTCGTCTACTCTTCGACGACTTGTAAAATCGATGCTCTTGAATCTGGCTAGTTTCGATCTAAAGCGATGTATCTCGTTGTTTTGAGCCGGAATACAAGTTTTCGCGCAGTTCTGAGAGAAAAAATTTACACCTTTTTTTCATCTACTCTTCGACGACTTGTAAACTCGATGCCCGTGAATATTGCTAGTTTCGATCTAAAACGATGAATCCCGTTGTTCTGAGCCGGAATACAAGTTTTCGCGCAGTTCTGAGAGAAAACATTTGCACATTTTTTTCATCTACTCTTCGACGACTTGTAAAATCGATGCTCGTGAATCTTGCTAGTTTCGATCTAAAACGATGTATCCCGTTGTTTTGAGCCGGAATACAAGTTTTCGCGCAGTTCTGAGAGAAGTTTACACCTTTCTCTCGTCTACTCTTCGAAGACTTGACAAATCGATGCTCGTGAATCTTGCTATTTTCAATCTAAAACGATGTATCCCGTTGTTTTGAGACAGAATACAAGTTTTCGCGCAGTTCTGAGAGAAAAAGTTTACACCTTTCTCTCGTCTACTTTTCGACGACTTGTAAAATCGATGCTCGTGAATCTGGCTAGTTTCGATCTAAAACGATGTATCCCGTTGTTTTGAGCCGGAATACAAGTTTTCGCGCAGTTCTGAGAGAAAAAGTTTACACCTTTCTCTCGTCTACTCTTCGACGACTTGTAAAATCGATGCTCGTGAATCTTGTTAGTTTCGATCTAAAACGATGTATCCCGTTGTTTTGAGCCGGAATACAAGTTTTCGCGCAGTTCTGAGAGAAAAATTTTACACCTTTTTTCATCTACTCTTCGACGATTTGTAAAATCGATGCTCGTGAATCTTGCTAGTTTCGATCTAAAACGATGAATTCTGTTGTTTTGAGCC
This sequence comes from Amblyomma americanum, assembly GCF_052857255.1. Classification (NCBI taxonomy): domain Eukaryota; kingdom Metazoa; phylum Arthropoda; class Arachnida; order Ixodida; family Ixodidae; genus Amblyomma; species Amblyomma americanum. Next base: position 194,705 of record NW_027526527.1, read on the forward strand.
CGAATACAAGTTTTCGCGCAGTTCTGAGAGAAAAAGTTGGCACCTTTCTCTCGTCTACTCTTCGACGACTTGTAAAATCGATGCTCGTGAATCTTGCTAGTTTCGATCTAAAACGATGTATCCCTTTGTTTTGAGCCGGAATACATGTTTTCGCGCAGTTCTGAGAGAAGTAGTTTACACCTTTTTCTCGTCTACTCTTCGAAGACTTGAAAAATCGATGCTCGTGAATCTTGCTAGTTTCGATCTAAAACGATGTATCCCGTTGTTTTGAGCCGGAATACAAGTTTTCGCGCATGCAACTTTCTCTCGTCTACTCTTAGACGACTTGTAAAATCGATGCTCGTGAATCTTGCTAGATTCGATCTAAAACGATGTATCCCGTTGTTTTGAGCCGGAATACAAGTTTTCGCGCAGTTCTGAGAGAAAACATTTGCACCTTTTTTTCATCTACTCTTCGACGACTTGTAAAATCGATGCTCGTGAATCTTGCTAGTTTCGATCTAAAACGATGTATCCCGTTGTTTTGAGCCGGAATACAAGTTTTCGCGCAGTTCTGAGAGAAAAAGTTTGCACCTTTCTCTCGTCTACTCTTCGACGACTTGTAAAATCGATGCTCGTGAATCTTGCTAGATTAGTTCTAAAATGATGTATCCCGTTGTTTTGAGCCGGAATACCAGTTTTCGCGCAGTTATGAGAGAAAAAGTTTACACCTTTCTCTCGTCTACTCTTCGACGACTTGTAAAATGGATGCTCGTGAATCTGGCTAGTTTCGATCTAAAGCGATGTATCTCGTTGTTTTGAGCCGGAATACAAGTTTTCGCGCAGTTCTGAGAGAAAAAATTTACACCTTTTTTTCATCTACTCTTCGACGACTTGTAAAGTCGATGCTCGTGAATATTGCTAGTTTCGATCTAAAACGATGAATCCCGTTGTTCTGAGCCGGAATACAAGTTTTCGCGCAGTTCTGAGAGAAAACATTTGCACCTTTTTTTCATCTACTCTTCGACGACTTGTAAAATTGATGCTCGTGAATCTTGCTAGTTTCGATCTAAAACGATGTATCCCGTTGTTTTGAGCCGGAATACAAGTTTTCGCGCAGTTCTGAGAGAAAAAGTTTACACCTTTCTCTCGTCTACTCTTCGACGACTTGTAAAATCGATGCTCGTGAATCTTGTTAGTTTCGATCTAAAACGATGTATCCCGTTGTTTTGAGCCGGAATACACGTTTTCGCGCAGTTCTGAGAGAAAAAGTTTACACCTTTCTCTCGTCTACTCTTCGACGACTTGTAAAATCGATGCTCGTGAATCTTGCTAGTTTCGATGTAAAATGATGTATACCGTTGTTTTAAACCGGAATACAAGTTTTCGCGCAGTTCTGAGAGAAGAAGTTTACACCTTTCTCTCGTCTACTCTTCGAAGACTTGAAAAATCGATGCGCGTGAATCTTGCTAGTTTCGATCTAAAACGATGTATCCCGTTGTTTTGAGACGGAATACTAGTTTTTGCGCAGTTCTGAGAGAAAAAGTTTACACCTTCCTCTCGTCTACTCTTCGACGACTTGTAAAATCGATGCTCGGGAATCTGGCTAGTTTCGATCTAAAACGATGTATCTCGTTGTTTTGAGCCGGAATACAAGTTTTTCGCGCAGTTCTGAGAGAAAAAATTTTACACCTTTTTTTCATCTACTCTTCGACGACTTGTAAAATCGATGCTCGTGAATCTTGCTAGTTTCGATCTAAAACGATGAATCCCGTTGTTTTGAGCCGGAATACAAGTTTTCGCGCAGTTCTGAGAGAAAAAGTTGGCACCTTTCTCCCGTCTACTCTTCGACGACTTGTAAAATCGATGCTCGTGAATCTTGCTAGTTTCGATCTAAAACAATGTATCCCGTTGTTTTGAGCCGGAATACAAGTTTTCGCGCAGTTCTGAGAGAAGAAGTTTACACCTTTCTCTCGTCTACTCTTCGAAGACTTGAAAAATCGATGCTCGTGAATCTTTCTAGTTTAGATCTAAAACGATGTATCCCGTTGTTTTGAAGCCGGAATACAAGTTTTCGCGCATGCACCTTTCTCTCGTCTACTCTTCGACGACTTGTAAAATCGATGCTCGTGAATCTTGCTAGTTTCGATCTAAAACGATGTATCCCGTTGTTTTGAGCCGGAATACAAGTTTTCGCGCAGTTCTGAGAGAAAACATTTGCACCTTTTTTCATCTACTCTTCGACGACTTGTAAAATCGATGCTCGTGAATCTTGCTAGTTTCGATCTAAAACGATGTATCCCGTTGTTTTGAGCCGGAATACAAGTTTTCGCGCAGTTCTGAGAGAAAAAGTTTGCACCTTTCTCTCGTCTACTCTTCGACGACTTGTAAAATCGATGCTCGTGAATCTTTTTAGATTAGATCTAAAATTATGTATCCCGTTGTTTTTAGCCGGAATACCAGTTTTCGCGCAGTTCTGAGAGAAAAAGTTTACACCTTTCTCTCGTCTACTCTTCGACGACTTGTAAAATCGATGCTCTTGAATCTGGCTAGTTTCGATCTAAAGCGATGTATCTCGTTGTTTTGAGCCGGAATACAAGTTTTCGCGCAGTTCTGAGAGAAAAAATTTACACCTTTTTTTCATCTACTCTTCGACGACTTGTAAACTCGATGCCCGTGAATATTGCTAGTTTCGATCTAAAACGATGAATCCCGTTGTTCTGAGCCGGAATACAAGTTTTCGCGCAGTTCTGAGAGAAAACATTTGCACATTTTTTTCATCTACTCTTCGACGACTTGTAAAATCGATGCTCGTGAATCTTGCTAGTTTCGATCTAAAACGATGTATCCCGTTGTTTTGAGCCGGAATACAAGTTTTCGCGCAGTTCTGAGAGAAGTTTACACCTTTCTCTCGTCTACTCTTCGAAGACTTGACAAATCGATGCTCGTGAATCTTGCTATTTTCAATCTAAAACGATGTATCCCGTTGTTTTGAGCCGGAATACACGTTTTCGCGCAGTTCTGAGAGAAAAAGTTTACACCTTTCTCTCGTCTACTCTTCGACGACTTGTAAAATCGATGCTCGTGAATCTTGCTAGTTTCGATGTAAAATGATGTATACCGTTGTTTTGAGCCGGAATACAAGATTTAGCGCAGTTCTGAGAGAAGAAGTTTACACCTTTCTCTCGTCTACTCTTCGAAGACTTGAAAAATCGATGCGCGTGAATCTTGCTAGTTTCGATCTAAAACGATGTATCCCGTTGTTTTGAGACGGAATACTAGTTTTTGCGCAGTTCTGAGAGAAAAAGTTTACACCTTCCTCTCGTCTACTCTTCGACGACTTGTAAAATCGATGCTCGGGAATCTGGCTAGTTTCGATCTAAAACGATGTATCTCGTTGTTTTGAGCCGGAATACAAGTTTTCGCGCAGTTCTGAGAGAAAAATTTTACACCTTTTTTTCATCTACTCTTCGACGACTTGTAAAATCGATGCTCGTGAATCTTGCTAGTTTCGATCTAAAACGATGAATCCCGTTGTTTTGAGCCGGAATACAAGTTTTCGCGCAGTTCTGAGAGAAAAAGTTGGCACCTTTCTCCCGTCTACTCTTCGACGACTTGTAAAATCGATGCTCGTGAATCTTGCTAGTTTCGATCTAAAACGATGTATCCCGTTGTTTTGAGCCGGAATACCAGTTTTCGCGCAGTTCTGAGAGAAAAAGTTTACACCTTTCTCTCGTCTACTCTTCGACGACTTGTAAAATCGATGCTCGTGAATCTTGCTAGTTTCGATCTAAAACGATGTATCCCGTTGTTTTGAGCCGGAATACAAGTTTTCGCGCAGTTCTGAGAGAAGTTTACACCTTTCTCTCGTCTACTCTTCGAAGACTTGACAAATCGATGCTCGTGAATCTTTCTAGTTTAGATCTAAAACGATGTATCCCGTTGTTTTGAGCCGGAATACAAGTTTTCGCGCATGCACCTTTCTCTCGTCTACTCTTCGACGACTTGTAAAATTGATGCTCGTGAATCTTGCTAGTTTCGATCTAAAACGATGTATCCCGTTGTTTTGAGCCGGAATACAAGTTTTCGCGCAGTTCTGAGAGAAGTTTACACCTTTCTCTCGTCTACTCTTCGAAGACTTGACAAATCGATGCTCGTGAATCTTGCTATTTTCAATCTAAAACGATGTATCCCGTTGTTTTGAGACAGAATACAAGTTTTCGCGCAGTTCTGAGAGAAAAAGTTTACACCTTTCTCTCGTCTACTTTTCGACGACTTGTAAAATCGATGCTCGTGAATCTTGCTAGTTTCGATCTAAAACGATGTATCCCGTTGTTTTGAGACGGAATACTAATTTTCGCGCAGTTCTGAGAGAAAAAGTTTACACCTTTCTCTCGTCTACTCTTCGACGACTTGTAAAATCGATGCTCGTGAATCTGGCTAGTTTTGATCTAAAACGATGTATCTCGTTGTTTTGAGCCGGAATACAAGTTTTCGCGAAGTTCTGAGAGAAAACATTTGCACTTTTTTTTCATCTACTCTTCGACGACATGAAAAATCGATGCTCGTGAATCTTGCTAGTTTTGATCTAAAACGATGTATCCCGTTGTTTTGAGCCAGAATACAAGTTTTCGCGCAGTTCTGAGAGAAAAAGTTTGCACCTTTCTCTCGTCTTCTCTTCGACGACTTGTAAAATTGATGCTCGTGAATCTTGCTAGATTCGATCTAAAATGATGTATCCCGTTGTTTTGAGCCGGAATACACGTTTTCGCGCAGTTCTGAGAGAAAAAGTTTACACCTTTCTCTCGTCTACTCTTCGACGACTTGTAAAATCGATGCTCGTGAATCTTGCTAGTTTCGATGTAAAATGATGTACCCTTGTTTTGAGCCGGAATACAAGTTTTCGCGCAGTTCTGAGAGAAGAAGTTTACACCTTTCTCTCGTCTACTCTTCGAAGACTTGAAAAATCGATGCGCGTGAATCTTGCTAGTTTCGATCTAAAACGATGTATCCCGTTGTTTTGAGACGGAATACTAGTTTTTGCGCAGTTCTGAGAGAAAAAGTTTACACCTTCCTCTCGTCTACTCTTCGACGACTTGTAAAATCGATGCTCGGGAATCTGGCTAGTTTTGATCTAAAACGATGTATCTCGTTGTTTTGAGCCGGAATACAAGTTTTCGTGCAGTTCTGAGAGAAAAATTTTACACCTTTTTTTCATCTACTCTTCGACGACTTGTAAAATCGATGCTCGTGAATCTTGCTAGTTTCGATCTAAAACGATGAATCCCGTTGTTTTGAGCCGGAATACAAGTTTTCGCGCAGTTCTGAGAGAAAAAGTTGGCACCTTTCTCCCGTCTACTCTTCGACGACTTGTAAAATCGATGCTCGTGAATCTTGCTAGTTTCGATCTAAAACAATGTATCCCGTTGTTTTGAGCCGGAATACAAGTTTTCGCGCAGTTCTGAGAGAAGAAGTTTACACCTTTCTCTCGTCTACTCTTCGAAGACTTGAAAAATCGATGCTCGTGAATCTTTCTAGTTTAGATCTAAAACGATGTATCCCGTTGTTTTGAGCCGGAGTACAAGTTTTCGCGCATGCACCTTTCTCTCGTCTACTCTTCGACGACTTGTAAAATCGATGCTCGTGAATCTTGCTAGTTTCGATCTAAAACGATGTATCCCGTTGTTTTGAGCCGGAATACAAGTTTTCGCGCAGTTCTGAGAGAAAACATTTGCACCTTTTTTTCATCTACTCTTCGACGACTTGTAAAATCGATGCTCGTGAATCTTGCTAGTTTCGATCTAAAACGATGTATCCCGTTGTTTTGAGCCGGAATACAAGTTTTCGCGCAGTTCTGAGAGAAAAAGTTTGCACCTTTCTCTCGTCTACTCTTCGACGACTTGTAAAATCGATGCTCGTGAATCTTTTTAGATTAGATCTAAAATGATGTATCCCGTTGTTTTTAGCCGGAATACCAGTTTTCGCGCAGTTCTGAGAGAAAAAGTTTACACCTTTCTCTCGTCTACTCTTCGACGACTTGTAAAATCGATGCTCGTGAATCTGGCTAGTTTTGATCTAAAACGATGTATCTCGTTGTTTTGAGCCGGAATACAAGTTTTCGCGAAGTTCTGAGAGAAAACATTTGCACTTTTTTTTCATCTACTCTTCGACGACATGAAAAATCGATGCTCGTGAATCTTGCTAGTTTCGATCTAAAACGATGTATCCCGTTGTTTTGAGCCAGAATACAAGTTTTCGCGCAGTTCTGAGAGAAAAAGTTTGCACCTTTCTCTCGTCTTCTCTTCGACGACTTGTAAAATTGATGCTCGTGAATCTTGCTAGATTCGATCTAAAATGATGTATCCCGTTGTTTTGAGCCGGAATACACGTTTTCGCGCAGTTCTGAGAGAAAAAGTTTACACCTTTCTCTCGTCTACTCTTCGACGACTTGTAAAATCGATGCTCGTGAATCTTGCTAGTTTCGATGTAAAATGATGTATACCGTTGTTTTGAGCCGGAATACAAGTTTTCGCGCAGTTCTGAGAGAAGAAGTTTACACCTTTCTCTCGTCTACTCTTCGAAGACTTGAAAAATCGATGCGCGTGAATCTTGCTAGTTTCGATCTAAAACGATGTATCCCGTTGTTTTGAGACGGAATACTAGTTTTTGCGCAGTTCTGAGAGAAAAAGTTTACACCTTCCTCTCGTCTACTCTTCGACGACTTGTAAAATCGATGCTCGGGAATCTGGCTAGTTTCGATCTAAAACGATGTATCTCGTTGTTTTGAGCCGGAATACAAGTTTTCGCGCAGTTCTGAGAGAAAAATTTTACACCTTTTTTTCATCTACTCTTCGACGACTTGTAAAATCGATGCTCGTGAATCTTGCTAGTTTCGATCTAAAACGATGAATCCCGTTGTTTTGAGCCGGAATACAAGTTTTCGCGCAGTTCTGAGAGAAAAAGTTGGCACCTTTCTCCCGTCTACTCTTCGACGACTTGTAAAATCGATGCTCGTGAATCTTGCTAGTTTCGATCTAAAACAATGTATCCCGTTGTTTTGAGCCGGAATACAAGTTTTCGCGCAGTTCTGAGAGAAGAAGTTTACACCTTTCTCTCGTCTACTCTTCGAAGACTTGAAAAATCGATGCTCGTGAATCTTTCTAGTTTAGATCTAAAACGATGTATCCCGTTGTTTTGAGCCGGAATACAAGTTTTCGCGCATGCACCTTTCTCTCGTCTACTCTTCGACGACTTGTAAAATCGATGCTCGTGAATCTTGCTAGTTTCGATCTAAAACGATGAATCCCGTTGTTTTGAGCCGGAATACAAGTTTTCGCGCAGTTCTGAGAGAAAAAGTTGGCACCTTTCTCCCGTCTACTCTTCGACGACTTGTAAAATCGATGCTCGTGAATCTTTTTAGATTAGATCTAAAATGATGTATCCCGTTGTTTTTAGCCGGAATACCAGTTTTCGCGCAGTTCTGAGAGAAAAAGTTTACACCTTTCTCTCGTCTACTCTTCGACGACTTGTAAAATCGATGCTCTTGAATCTGGCTAGTTTCGATCTAAAGCGATGTATCTCGTTGTTTTGAGCCGGAATACAAGTTTTCGCGCAGTTCTGAGAGAAAAAATTTACACCTTTTTTTCATCTACTCTTCGACGACTTGTAAACTCGATGCCCGTGAATATTGCTAGTTTCGATCTAAAACGATGAATCCCGTTGTTCTGAGCCGGAATACAAGTTTTCGCGCAGTTCTGAGAGAAAACATTTGCACATTTTTTTCATCTACTCTTCGACGACTTGTAAAATCGATGCTCGTGAATCTTGCTAGTTTCGATCTAAAACGATGTATCCCGTTGTTTTGAGCCGGAATACAAGTTTTCGCGCAGTTCTGAGAGAAGTTTACACCTTTCTCTCGTCTACTCTTCGAAGACTTGACAAATCGATGCTCGTGAATCTTGCTATTTTCAATCTAAAACGATGTATCCCGTTGTTTTGAGACAGAATACAAGTTTTCGCGCAGTTCTGAGAGAAAAAGTTTACACCTTTCTCTCGTCTACTTTTCGACGACTTGTAAAATCGATGCTCGTGAATCTGGCTAGTTTCGATCTAAAACGATGTATCCCGTTGTTTTGAGCCGGAATACAAGTTTTCGCGCAGTTCTGAGAGAAAAAGTTTACACCTTTCTCTCGTCTACTCTTCGACGACTTGTAAAATCGATGCTCGTGAATCTTGTTAGTTTCGATCTAAAACGATGTATCCCGTTGTTTTGAGCCGGAATACAAGTTTTCGCGCAGTTCTGAGAGAAAAATTTTACACCTTTTTTCATCTACTCTTCGACGATTTGTAAAATCGATGCTCGTGAATCTTGCTTGTTTCGATCTAAAACGATGAATTCTGTTGTTTTGAGCCCGAATACAAGTTTTCGCGCAGTTCTGAGAGAAAAAGTTGGCACCTTTCTCTCGTCTACTCTTCGACGACTTGTAAAATCGATGCTCGTGAATCTTGCTAGTTTCGATCTAAAACGATGTATCCCTTTGTTTTGAGCCGGAATACATGTTTTCGCGCAGTTCTGAGAGAAGTAGTTTACACTTTTCTCTCGTCTACTCTTCGAAGACTTGAAAATTGATGCTCGTGAATCTTGCTAGTTTCGATCTAAAACGATGTATCCCGTTGTTTTGAGCCGGAATACAAGTTTTCGCGCATGCAACTTTCTCTCGTCTACTCTTAGACGACTTGTAAAATCGATGCTCGTGAATCTTGCTAGATTCGATCTAAAACGATGTATCCCGTTGTTTTGAGCCGGAATACAAATTTTCGCGCAGTTCTGAGAGAAAACATTTGCACCTTTTTTTCATCTACTCTTCGACGACTTGTAAAATCGATGCTCGTGAATCTTGCTAGTTTCGATCTAAAACGATGTATCCCGTTGTTTTGAGCCGGAATACAAGTTTTCGCGCAGTTCTGAGAGAAAAAGTTTGCACCTTTCTCTCGTCTACTCTTCGACGACTTGTAAAATCGATGCTCGTGAATCTTGCTAGATTAGTTCTAAAATGATGTATCCCGTTGTTTTGAGCCGGAATACCAGTTTTCGCGCAGTTCTGAGAGAAAAAGTTTACACCTTTCTCTCGTCTACTCTTCGACGACTTGTAAAATGGATGCTCGTGAATCTGGCTAGTTTCGATCTAAAGCGATGTATCTCGTTGTTTTGAGCCGGAATACAAGTTTTCGCGCAGTTCTGAGAGAAAAAATTTACACCTTTTTTTCATCTACTCTTCGACGACTTGTAAAGTCGATGCTCGTGAATATTGCTAGTTTCGATCTAAAACGATGAATCCCGTTGTTCTGAGCCGGAATACAAGTTTTCGCGCAGTTCTGAGAGAAAACATTTGCACCATTTTTCATCTACTCTTCGACGACTTGTAAAATTGATGCTCGTGAATCTTGCTAGTTTCGATCTAAAACGATGTATCCCGTTGTTTTGAGCCGGAATACAAGTTTTCGCGCAGTTCTGAGAGAAAAAGTTTACACCTTTCTCTCGTCTACTCTTCGACGACTTGTAAAATCGATGCTCGTGAATCTTGTTAGTTTCGATCTAAAACGATGTATCCCGTTGTTTTGAGCCGGAATACACGTTTTCGCGCAGTTCTGAGAGAAAAAGTTTACACCTTTCTCTCGTCTACTCTTCGACGACTTGTAAAATCGATGCTCGGGAATCTGGCTAGTTTCGATCTAAAACGATGTATCTCGTTGTTTTGAGCCGGAATACAAGTTTTCGCGCAGTTCTGAGAGAAAAATTTTACACCTTTTTTTCATCTACTCTTCGACGACTTGTAAAATCGATGCTCGTGAATCTTGCTAGTTTCGATCTAAAACGATGAATCCCGTTGTTTTGAGCCGGAATACAAGTTTTCGCGCAGTTCTGAGAGAAAAAGTTGGCACCTTTCTCCCGTCTACTCTTCGACGACTTGTAAAATCGATGCTCGTGAATCTTGCTAGTTTCGATCTAAAACAATGTATCCCGTTGTTTTGAGCCGGAATACAAGTTTTCGCGCAGTTCTGAGAGAAGAAGTTTACACCTTTCTCTCGTCTACTCTTCGAAGACTTGAAAAATCGATGCTCGTGAATCTTTCTAGTTTAGATCTAAAACGATGTATCCCGTTGTTTTGAGCCGGAATACAAGTTTTCGCGCATGCACCTTTCTCTCGTCTACTCTTCGACGACTTGTAAAATCGATGCTCGTGAATCTTGCTAGTTTCGATCTAAAACGATGTATCCCGTTGTTTTGAGCCGGAATACAAGTTTTCGCGCAGTTCTGAGAGAAAACATTTGCACCTTTTTTTCATCTACTCTTCGACGACTTGTAAAATCGATGCTCGTGAATCTTGCTAGTTTCGATCTAAAACGATGTATCCCGTTGTTTTGAGCCGGAATACAAGTTTTCGCGCAGTTCTGAGAGAAAAAGTTTGCACCTTTCTCTCGTCTACTCTTCGACGACTTGTAAAATCGATGCTCGTGAATCTTTTTAGATTAGATCTAAAATGATGTATCCCGTTGTTTTTAGCCGGAATACCAGTTTTCGCGCAGTTCTGAGAGAAAAAGTTTACACCTTTCTCTCGTCTACTCTTCGACGACTTGTAAAATCGATGCTCTTGAATCTGGCTAGTTTCGATCTAAAGCGATGTATCTCGTTGTTTTGAGCCGGAATACAAGTTTTCGCGCAGTTCTGAGAGAAAAAATTTACACCTTTTTTTCATCTACTCTTCGACGACTTGTAAACTCGATGCCCGTGAATATTGCTAGTTTTGATCTAAAACGATGAATCCCGTTGTTCTGAGCCGGAATACAAGTTTTCGCGCAGTTCTGAGAGAAAACATTTGCACCTTTTTTTCATCTACTCTTCGACGACTTGTAAAATTGATGCTCGTGAATCTTGCTAGTTTCGATCTAAAACGATGTATCCCGTTGTTTTGAGCCGGAATACAAGTTTTCGCGCAGTTCTGAGAGAAAAAGTTTACACCTTTCTCTCGTCTACTCTTCGACGACTTGTAAAATCGATGCTCGTGAATCTTGTTAGTTTCGATCTAAAACGATGTATCCCGTTGTTTTGAGCCGGAATACACGTTTTCGCGCAGTTCTGAGAGAAAAAGTTTACACCTTTCTCTCGTCTACTCTTCGACGACTTGTAAAATCGATGCTCGTGAATCTTGCTAGTTTCGATGTAAAATGATGTATACCGTTGTTTTGAGCCGGAATACAAGTTTTCGCGCAGTTCTGAGAGAAGAAGTTTACACCTTTCTCTCGTCTACTCTTCGAAGACTTGAAAAATCGATGCGCGTGAATCTTGCTAGTTTCGATCTAAAACGATGTATCCCGTTGTTTTGAGACGGAATACTAGTTTTTGCGCAGTTCTGAGAGAAAAAGTTTACACCTTCCTCTCGTCTACTCTTCGACGACTTGTAAAATCGATGCTCGGGAATCTGGCTAGTTTCGATCTAAAACGATGTATCTCGTTGTTTTGAGCCGGAATACAAGTTTTCGCGCAGTTCTGAGAGAAAAATTTTACACCTTTTTTTCATCTACTCTTCGACGACTTGTAAAATCGATGCTCGTGAATCTTGCTAGTTTCGATCTAAAACGATGAATCCCGTTGTTTTGAGCCGGAATACAAGTTTTCGCGCAGTTCTGAGAGAAAAAGTTGGCACCTTTCTCCCGTCTACTCTTCGACGACTTGTAAAATCGATGCTCGTGAATCTTGCTAGTTTCGATCTAAAACAATGTATCCCGTTGTTTTGAGCCGGAATACAAGTTTTCGCGCAGTTCTGAGAGAAGAAGTTTACACCTTTCTCTCGTCTACTCTTCGAAGACTTGAAAAATCGATGCTCGTGAATCTTTCTAGTTTAGATCTAAAACGATGTATCCCGTTGTTTTGAGCCGGAATACAAGTTTTCGCGCATGCACCTTTCTCTCGTCTACTCTTCGACGACTTGTAAAATCGATGCTCGTGAATCTTGCTAGTTTCGATCTAAAACGATGTATCCCGTTGTTTTGAGCCGGAATACAAGTTTTCGCGCAGTTCTGAGAGAAAACATTTGCACCTTTTTTTCATCTACTCTTCGACGACTTGTAAAATCGATGCTCGTGAATCTTGCTAGTTTCGATCTAAAACGATGTATCCCGTTGTTTTGAGCCGGAATACAAGTTTTCGCGCAGTTCTGAGAGAAAAAGTTTGCACCTTTCTCTCGTCTACTCTTCGACGACTTGTAAAATCGATGCTCGTGAATCTTTTTAGATTAGATCTAAAATGATGTATCCCGTTGTTTTTAGCCGGAATACCAGTTTTCGCGCAGTTCTGAGAGAAAAAGTTTACACCTTTCTCTCGTCTACTCTTCGACGACTTGTAAAATCGATGCTCTTGAATCTGGCTAGTTTCGATCTAAAGCGATGTATCTCGTTGTTTTGAGCCGGAATACAAGTTTTCGCGCAGTTCTGAGAGAAAAAATTTACACCTTTTTTTCATCTACTCTTCGACGACTTGTAAACTCGATGCCCGTGAATATTGCTAGTTTTGATCTAAAACGATGAATCCCGTTGTTCTGAGCCGGAATACAAGTTTTCGCGCAGTTCTGAGAGAAAACATTTGCACATTTTTTTCATCTACTCTTCGACGACTTGTAAAATCGATGCTCGTGAATCTTGCTAGTTTCGATCTAAAACGATGTATCCCGTTGTTTTGAGCCGGAATACAAGTTTTCGCGCAGTTCTGAGAGAAGTTTACACCTTTCTCTCGTCTACTCTTCGAAGACTTGACAAATCGATGCTCGTGAATCTTGCTATTTTCAATCTAAAACGATGTATCCCGTTGTTTTGAGACAGAATACAAGTTTTCGCGCAGTTCTGAGAGAAAAAGTTTACACCTTTCTCTCGTCTACTTTTCGACGACTTGTAAAATCGATGCTCGTGAATCTGGCTAGTTTCGATCTAAAACGATGTATCCCGTTGTTTTGAGCCGGAATACAAGTTTTCGCGCAGTTCTGAGAGAAAAAGTTTACACCTTTCTCTCGTCTACTCTTCGACGACTTGTAAAATCGATGCTCGTGAATCTTGTTAGTTTCGATCTAAAACGATGTATCCCGTTGTTTTGAGCCGGAATACAAGTTTTCGCGCAGTTCTGAGAGAAAAAATTTTACACCTTTTTTCATCTACTCTTCGACGATTTGTAAAATCGATGCTCGTGAATCTTGCTAGTTTCGATCTAAAACGATGAATTCTGTTGTTTTGAGCCCGAATACAAGTTTTCGCGCAGTTCTGAGAGAAAAAGTTGGCACCTTTCTCTCGTCTACTCTTCGACGACTTGTAAAATCGATGCTCGTGAATCTTGCTAGTTTCGATCTAAAACGATGTATCCCGTTGTTTGGAGCCGGAATACATGTTTTCGCGCAGTTCTGAGAGAAGTAGTTTACACCTTTCTCTCGTCTACTCTTCGAAGACTTGAAAAATCGATGCTCGTGAATCTTGCTAGTTTCGATCTAAAACGATGTATCCCGTTGTTTTGAGCCGGAATACAAGTTTTCGCGCATGCAACTTTCTCTCGTCTACTCTTAGACGACTTGTAAAATCGATGCTCGTGAATCTTGCTAGATTCGATCTAAAACGATGTATCCCGTTGTTTTGAGCCGGAATACAAGTTTTCGCGCAGTTCTGAGAGAAAACATTTGCACCTTTTTTTCATCTACTCTTCGACGACTTGTAAAATCGATGCTCGTGAATCTTGCTAGTTTCGATCTAAAACGATGTATCCCGTTGTTTTGAGCCGGAATACAAGTTTTCGCGCAGTTCTGAGAGAAAAAGTTTGCACCTTTCTCTCGTCTACTCTTCGACGACTTGTAAAATCGATGCTCGTGAATCTTGCTAGATTAGTTCTAAAATGATGTATCCCGTTGTTTTGAGCCGGAATACCAGTTTTCGCGCAGTTCTGAGAGAAAAAGTTTACACCTTTCTCTCGTCTACTCTTCGACGACTTGTAAAATGGATGCTCGTGAATCTGGCTAGTTTCGATCTAAAGCGATGTATCTCGTTGTTTTGAGCCGGAATACAAGTTTTCGCGCAGTTCTGAGAGAAAAAATTTACACCTTTTTTTCATCTACTCTTCGACGACTTGTAAAGTCGATGCTCGTGAATATTGCTAGTTTCGATCTAAAACGATGAATCCCGTTGTTCTGAGCCGGAATACAAGTTTTCGCGCAGTTCTGAGAGAAAACATTTGCACCTTTTTTTCATCTACTCTTCGACGACTTGTAAAATTGATGCTCGTGAATCTTGCTAGTTTCGATCTAAAACGATGTATCCCGTTGTTTTGAGCCGGAATACAAGTTTTCGCGCAGTTCTGAGAGAAAAAGTTTACACCTTTCTCTCGTCTACTCTTCGACGACTTGTAAAATCGATGCTCGTGAATCTTGTTAGTTTCGATCTAAAACGATGTATCCCGTTGTTTTGAGCCGGAATACAAGTTTTCGCGCAGTTCTGAGAGAACACATTTAAACCTTTTTTCATCTACTCTTCGACGACTTGTAAAATCGATGCTCGTGAATCTTCCTAGTTTCGATCTAAAACGATGTATCCGGTTGTTTTGAGCCGGAATACAAGTTTTCGCGCAGTTCTGAGAGAAAAAGTTTACACCTTTCTCTCGTCTACTCTTCGACGACTTGTAAACTCGATGCTCCTGAATATTGCTAGTTTCGATATAAAACGATGAATCCTGTTGTTTTGAGCCGGAATACAAGTTTTCGCGCAGTTCTGAGAGAAAACATTTGCACCTTTTTTTCATCTACTCTTCGACGACTTGTAAAATCGATGCTCGTGAATCTTGCTAGTTTCGATCTAAAACGATGTATCCCGTTGTTTTGAGCCGGAATACAAGTTTTCGCGCATGCACCTTTCTCTCGTCTACTCTTCCACGACTTGTAAAATCGATGCTCGTGAATCTTGCTATATTCGATCTAAAACGATGTATCCCGTTGTTTTGAGCCGGAATACAAGTTTTCGCGCAGTTCTGAGAGAAAACATTTGCACCTTTTTTCATCTACTCTTCGACGACTTGTAAAATCGATGCTCGTGAATCTTGCTAGTTTCGATCTAAAACGATGAATCCCGTTGTTTTGAGCCGGAATACAAGTTTTCGCGCAGTTCTGAGAGAAAAAGTTGGCACCTTTCTCTCGTCTACTCTTCGACGACTTGTAAAATCGATGCTCGTGAATCTTGCTAGTTTCGATCTAAAACGATGTATCCCGTTGTTTTGAGCAGGAATACAAGTTTTCGCGCATGCACCTTTCTCTCGTCTACTCTTCGACGACTTATAAAATCGATGCTCGTGAATCTTGCTAGATTCGATCTAAAACGATGTATCCCGTTGTTTTGAGCAGGAATACAAGTTTTCGCGCAGTTCTGAGAGAAAACATTTGCACCTTTTTTTCATCTACTCTTCGACGACTTGTAAAATCGATGCTCGTGAATCTTGCTAGTTTCGATCTAAAACGATGTATCCCGTTGTTTTGAGCCGGAATACAAGTTTTCGCGCAGTTCTGAGAGAAAAAGTTTGCACCTTTCTCTCGTCTACTCTTCGACGACTTGTAAAATCGATGCTCGTGAATCTTGCTAGATTAGTTCTAAAATGATGTATCCCGTTGTTTTGAGCCGGAATACCAGTTTTCGCGCACTTCTGAGAGAAAAAGTTTACACCTTTCTCTCGTCTACTCTTCGACGACTTGTAAAATGGATGCTCGTGAATCTGGCTAGTTTCGATCTAAAGCGATGTATCTCGTTGTTTTGAGCCGGAATACAAGTTTTCGCGCAGTTCTGAGAGAAAAAATTTACACCTTTTTTTCATCTACTCTTCGACGACTTGTAAAGTCGATGCTCGTGAATATTGCTAGTTTCGATCTAAAACGATGAATCCCGTTGTTCTGAGCCGGAATACAAGTTTTCGCGCAGTTCTGAGAGAAAACATTTGCACCTTTTTTCATCTACTCTTCGACGACTTGTAAAATTGATGCTCGTGAATCTTGCTAGTTTCGATCTAAAACGATGTATCCCGTTGTTTTGAGCCGGAATACAAGTTTTCGCGCAGTTCTGAGAGAAAAAGTTTACACCTTTCTCTCGTCTACTCTTCGACGACTTGTAAAATCGATGCTCGTGAATCTTGTTAGTTTCGATCTAAAACGATGTATCCCGTTGTTTTGAGCCGGAATACAAGTTTTCGCGCAGTTCTGAGAGAAAACATTTAAACCTTTTTTCATCTACTCTTCGACGACGACTTGTAAACTCGATGCTCCTGAATATTGCTAGTTTCGATATAAAACGATGAATCCTGTTGTTTTGAGCCGGAATACAAGTTTTCGCGCAGTTCTGAGAGAAAACATTTGCACCTTTTTTTCATCTACTCTTCGACGACTTGTAAAATCGATGCTCGTGAATCTTGCTAGTTTCGATCTAAAACGATGTATCCCGTTGTTTTGAGCCGGAATACAAGTTTTCGCGCAGTTCTGAGAGAAAACATTTGCACCTTTTTTTCATCTACTCTTCGACGACTTGTAAAATTGATGCTCGTGAATCTTGCTAGTTTCGATCTAAAACGATGTATCCCGTTGTTTTGAGCCGGAATACAAGTTTTCGCGCAGTTCTGAGAGAAAAAGTTTACACCTTTCTCTCGTCTACTCTTCGACGACTTGTAAAATCGATGCTCGTGAATCTTGTTAGTTTCGATCTAAAACGATGTATCCCGTTATTTTGAGCCGGAATACAAGTTTTCGCGCAGTTCTGAGAGAAAACATTTAACCTTTTTTCATCTACTCTTCGACGACTTGTAAACTCGATGCTCCTGAATATTGCTAGTTTCGATATAAAACGATGAATCCTGTTGTTTTGAGCCGGAATACAAGTTTTCGCGCAGTTCTGAGAGAAAACATTTGCACCTTTTTTTCATCTACTCTTCGACGACTTGTAAAATCGATGCTCGTGAATCTTGCTAGTTTCGATCTAAAACGATGTATCCCGTTGTTTTGAGCCGAATACAAGTTTTCGCGCATGCACCTTTCTCTCGTCTACTCTTCCACGACTTGTAAAATCGATGCTCGTGAATCTTGCTATATTCGATCTAAAACGATGTATCCCGTTGTTTTGAGCCGGAATACAAGTTTTCGCGCAGTTCTGAGAGAAAACATTTGCACCTTTTTTCATCTACTCTTCGACGACTTGTAAAATCGATGCTCGTGAATCTTGCTAGTTTCGATCTAAAATGATGTATCCCGTTGTTTTGAGCCGGAATACCAGTTTTCGCGCACTTCTGAGAGAAAAAGTTTACACCTTTCTCTCGTCTACTCTTCGACGACTTGTAAAATGGATGCTCGTGAATCTGGCTAGTTTCAATCTAAAGCGATGTATCTCGTTGTTTTGAGCCGGAATACAAGTTTTCGCGCAGTTCTGAGAGAAAAAATTTACACCTTTTTTTCATCTACTCTTCGACGACTTGTAAAGTCGATGCTCGTGAATATTGCTAGTTTCGATCTAAAACGATGAATCCCGTTGTTCTGAGCCGGAATACAAGTTTTCGCGCAGTTCTGAGAGAAAACATTTGCACCTTTTTTTCATCTACTCTTCGACGACTTGTAAAATTGATGCTCGTGAATCTTGCTAGTTTCGATCTAAAACGATGTATCCCGTTGTTTTGAGCCGGAATACAAGTTTTCGCGCAGTTCTGAGAGAAAAAGTTTACACCTTTCTCTCGTCTACTCTTCGACGACTTGTAAAATCGATGCTCGTGAATCTTGTTAGTTTCGATCTAAAACGATGTATCCCGTTGTTTTGAGCCGGAATACAAGTTTTCGCGCAGTTCTGAGAGAAAACATTTAAACCTTTTTTCATCTACTCTTCGACGACTTGTAAACTCGATGCTCCTGAATATTGCTAGTTTCGATATAAAACGATGAATCCTGTTGTTTTGAGCCGGAATACAAGTTTTCGCGCAGTTCTGAGAGAAAACATTTGCACCTTTTTTTCATCTACTCTTCGACGACTTGTAAAATCGATGCTCGTGAATCTTGCTAGTTTCGATCTAAAACGATGTATCCCGTTGTTTTGAGCCGGAATACAAGTTTTCGCGCATGCACCTTTCTCTCGTCTACTCTTCCACGACTTGTAAAATCGATGCTCGTGAATCTTGCTATATTCGATCTAAAACGATGTATCCCGTTGTTTTGAGCCGGAATACAAGTTTTCGCGCAGTTCTGAGAGAAAACATTTGCACCTTTTTTCATCTACTCTTCGACGACTTGTAAAATCGATGCTCGTGAATCTTGCTAGTTTCGATCTAAAACGATGTATCCCGTTGTTTTGAGCCGGAATACAAGTTTTCGCGCATGCACCTTTCCCTCGTCTACTCTTCGACGACTTGTAAAATCGATGCTCGTGAATCTTGCTAGATTCGATCTAAAACGATGTATCCCGTTGTTTTGAGCCGGAATACAAGTTTTCGCGCAGTTCTGAGAGAAAACATTTGCACCTTTTTTCATCTACTCTTCGACGACTTGTAAAATCGATGCTCGTGAATCTTGCTAGTTTCGATCTAAAACGATGAATCCCGTTGTTTTGAGCCGGAATACAAGTTTTCGCGCAGTTCTGAGAGAAAAAGTTGGCACCTTTCTCTCGTCTACTCTTCGACGACTTGTAAAATCGATGCTCGTGAATCTTGCTAGTTTCGATCTAAAACGATGTATCCCGTTGTTTTGAGCCGGAATACAAGTTTTCGCGCATGCACCTTTCTCTCGTCTACTCTTCGACGACTTATAAAATCGATGCTCGTGAATCTTGCTAGATTCGATCTAAAACGATGTATCCCGTTGTTTTGAGCAGGAATACAAGTTTTCGCGCAGTTCTGAGAGAAAACATTTGCACCTTTTTTTCATCTACTCTTCGACGACTTGTAAAATCGATGCTCGTGAATCTTGCTGGTTTCGATCTAAAACGATGTATCCCGTTGTTTTGAGCCGGAATACAAGTTTTCGCACATGCACCTTTCTCTCGTCTACTCTTCGACGACTTGTAAAATCGATGCTCGTGAATCTTGCTAGATTCGATCTAAAACGATGTATCCCGTTGTTTTGAGCCGGAATACAAGTTTTCGCGCAGTTCTGAGAGAAAACATTTGCACCTTTTTTTCATCTACTCTTCGACGACTTGTAAAATCGATGCTCGTGAATCTTGCTAGTTCCGATCTAAAACGATGTATCCCGTTGTTTTGAGCCGGAATACAAGTTTTCGCGCATGCACCTTTCTCTCGGCTACTCTTCGACTTTTAAATTGATGCTCGTGAATCTTGCTAGATTCGATATAAAACGATGAATCCCGTTGTTTTGAGCCGGAATACAAGTTTTCGCGCAGTTCTGAGAGAAAAAGTTTGCACCTTTCTCTCGTCTACTCTTCGACGACTTGTAAAATCGATGCTCGTGAATCTTGCTAGTTTCGATCTAAAACGATGTATCCCGTTGTTTTGAGCCGGAATACAAGTTTTCGCGCAGTTCTGAGAGAAAAAGTTTGCACCTTTCTCTCGTCTACTCTTCGACGACTTGTAAAATCGATGCTCGTGAATCTTTTTAGATTAGATCTAAAATGATGTATCCCGTTGTTTTGAGCCGGAATACCAGTTTTCGCGCAGTTCTGAGAGAAAAAGTGTACACCTTTCTCTCGTCTACTCTTCGACGACTTGTAAAATCGATGCTCGTGAATCTGGCTAGTTTCAATCTAAAGCGATGTATCTCGTTGTTTTGAGCCGGAATACAAGTTTTCGCGCAGTTCTGAGAGAAAAAATTTACACCTTTTTTTCATCTACTCTTCGACGACTTGTAAACTCGATGCCCGTGAATATTGCTAGTTTCGATCTAAAACGATGAATCCCGTTGTTCTGAGCCGGAATACAAGTTTTCGCGCAGTTCTGAGAGAAAACATTTGCACATTTTTTTCATCTACTCTTCGACGACTTGTAAAATCGATGCTCGTGAATCTTGCTAGTTTCAATCTAAAACGATGTATCCCGTTGTTTTGAGCCGGAATACAAGTTTTCGCGCAGTTCTGAGAGAAGTTTACACCTTTCTCTCGTCTACTCTTCGAAGACTTGACAAATCGATGCTCGTGAATCTTGCTTTTTTCAATCTAAAACGATGTATCCCGTTGTTTTGAGCCGGAATACAAGTTTTCGCGCATGCAACTTTCTCTCGTCTACTCTTCGACGACTTGTAAAATCGATGCTCGCGAATCTTGCTAGATTCGATCTAAAACGATGTATCCCGTTGTTTTGAGCCGGAATACAAGTTTTTGCGCAGTTCTGAGAGAAAACATTTGCACCTTTTTTACATCTACTCTTCGACGACTTGTAAAATCGATGCTCGTGAATCTTGCTAGTTTCGATCTAAAACGATGTATCCCGTTGTTTTGAGCCGGAATACAAGTTTTCGCGCAGTTCTGAGAGAAAAAGTTTGCACCTTTCTCTCGTCTACTCTTCGACGACTTGTAAAATCGATGCTCGTGAATCTTGCTAGATTAGTTCTAAAATGATGTATCCCGTTGTTTTGAGCCGGAATACCAGTTTTCGCGCAGTTCTGAGAGAAAAAGTTTACACCTTTCTCTCGTCTACTCTTCGACGACTTGTAAAATGGATGCTCGTGAATCTGGCTAGTTTCGATCTAAAGCGATGTATCTCTTTGTTTTGAGCCGGAATACAAGTTTTCGCGCAGTTCTGAGAGAAAAAATTTACACCTTTTTTTCATCTACTCTTCGACGACTTGTAAAGTTGATGCTCGTGAATATTGCTAGTTTCGATCTAAAACGATGAATCCCGTTGTTCTGAGCCGGAATACAAGTTTTCGCGCAGTTCTGAGAGAAAACATTTGCACCTTTTTTTCATCTACTCTTCGACGACTTGTAAAATCGATGCTCGTGAATCTTGCTAGTTTCGATCTAAAACGATGTATCCCGTTGTTTTGAGCCGGAATACAAGTTTTCGCGCAGTTCTGAGAGAAAAAGTTTACACCTTTCTCTCGTCTACTCTTCGACGACTTGTAAAATTGATGCTCGTGAATCTTGTTAGTTTCGATCTAAAACGATGTATCCCGTTGTTTTGAGCCGGAATACAAGTTTTCGCGCAGTTCTGAGAGAAAAATTTTACACCTTTTTTTCATCTACTCTTCGACGATTTGTAAAATCGATGCTCGTGAATCTTGCTAGTTTCGATCTAAAACGATGAATTCTGTTGTTTTGAGCCGGAATACAAGTTTTCGCGCAGTTCTGAGAGAAAAAGTTGGCACCTTTCTCTCGTCTACTCTTCGACGACTTGTAAAATCGATGCTCGTGAATCTTGCTAGTTTCGATCTAAAACGATGTATCCCGTTGTTTTGAGCCGGAATACAAGTTTTCGCGCAGTTCTGAGAGAAGAAGTTTACACCTTTCTCTCGTCTACTCTTCGAAGACTTGAAAAATCGATGCTCGTGAATCTTGCTAGTTTCGATCTAAAACGATGTATCCCGTTGTTTTGAGCCGGAATACAAGTTTTCGCGCATGCAACTTTCTCTCGTCTACTCTTAGACGACTTGTAAAATCGATGCTCGTGAATCTTGCTAGATTCGATCTAAAACGATGTATCCCGTTGTTTTGAGCCGGAATACAAGTTTTCGCGCAGTTCTGAGAGAAAACATTTGCACCTTTTTTTCATCTACTCTTCGACGACTTGTAAAATCGATGCTCGTGAATCTTGCTAGTTTCGATCTAAAACGATGTATCCCGTTGTTTTGAGCCGGAATACAAGTTTTCGTGCAGTTCTGAGAGAAAAAGTTTGCACCTTTCTCTCGTCTACTCTTCGACGACTTGTAAAATCGATGCTCGTGAATCTTGCTAGATTAGTTCTAAAATGATGTATCCCGTTGTTTTGAGCCGGAATACCAGTTTTCGCGCAGTTCTGAGAGAAAAAGTTTACACCTTTCTCTCGTCTACTCTTCGACGACTTGTAAAATGGATGCTCGTGAATCTGGCTAGTTTCGATCTAAAGCGATGTATCTCGTTGTTTTGAGCCGGAATACAAGTTTTCGCGCAGTTCTGAGAGAAAAAATTTACACCTTTTTTTCATCTACTCTTCGACGACTTGTAAAGTCGATGCTCGTGAATATTGCTAGTTTCGATCTAAAACGATGAATCCCGTTGTTCTGAGCCGGAATACAAGTTTTCGCGCAGTTCTGAGAGAAAAAGTTTACACCTTTCTCTCGTCTACTTTTCGACGACTTGTAAAATCGATGCTCGTGAATCTGGCTAGTTTCGATCTAAAACGATGTATCTCGTTGTTTTGAGCCGGAATACAAGTTTTCGCGCTGTTCTGAGAGCAAAATTTTACACCTTTTTTTCATCTACTCTTCGACGACTTGTAAAATCGATGCTCGTGAATCTTGCTAGTTTCGATCTAAAACGATGTATCCCGTTGTTTTGAGCCGGAATACAAGTTTTCGCGCAGTTCTGAGAGAAGAAGTTTACACCTTTCTCTCGTCTACTCTTCGAAGACTTGAAAAATCGATGCTCGTGAATCTTGCTAGTTTCAATCTAAAACGATGTATCCCGTTGTTTTGAGCCGGAATACAAGTTTTCGCGCATGCAACTTTCTCTCGTCTACTCTTCGACGACTTGTAAAATCGATGCTCGTGAATCTTGCTAGATTCGATCTAAAACGATGTATCCCGTTGTTTTGAGCCGGAATACAAGTTTTTGCGCAGTTCTGAGAGAAAACATTTGCACCTTTTTTTCATCTACTCTTCGACGACTTGTAAAATCGATGCTCGTGAATCTTGCTAGTTTCGATCTAAAACGATGTATCCCGTTGTTTTGAGCCGGAATACAAGTTTTCGCGCAATTCTGAGAGAAAAAGTTTGCACCTTTCTCTCGTCTACTCTTCGACGACTTGTAAAATCGATGCTCGTGAATCTTGCTAGATTAGTTCTAAAATGATGTATCCCGTTGTTTTGAGCCGGAATACCAGTTTTCGCGCAGTTCTGAGAGAAAAAGTTTACACCTTTCTCTCGTCTACTCTTCGACGACTTGTAAAATGGATGCTCGTGAATCTGGCTAGTTTCGATCTAAAGCGATGTATCTCGTTGTTTTGAGCCGGAATACAAGTTTTCGCGCAGTTCTGAGAGAAAAAATTTACACCTTTTTTTCATCTACTCTTCGACGACTTGTAAAGTTGATGCTCGTGAATATTGCTAGTTTCGATCTAAAACGATGAATCCCGTTGTTCTGAGCCGGAATACAAGTTTTCGCGCAGTTCTGAGAGAAAACATTTGCACCTTTTTTTCATCTACTCTTCGACGACTTGTAAAATCGATGCTCGTGAATCTTGCTAGATTCGATCTAAAACGATGTATCCCGTTGTTTTGAGCCGGAATACAAGTTTTCGCGCAGTTCTGAGAGAAAACATTTGCACCTTTTTTTCATCTACTCTTCGACGACTTGTAAAATCGATGCTCGTGAATCTTGCTAGTTCCGATCTAAAACGATGTATCCCGTTGTTTTGAGCCGGAATACAAGTTTTCGCGCATGCACCTTTCTCTCGTCTACTCTTCGACTTTTAAATTGATGCTCGTGAATCTTGCTAGATTCGATATAAAACGATGAATCCCGTTGTTTTGAGCCGGAATACAAGTTTTCGCGCAGTTCTGAGAGAAAAAGTTTGCACCTTTCTCTCGTCTACTCTTCGACGACTTGTAAAATCGATGCTCGTGAATCTTGCTAGTTTCGATCTAAAACGATGTATCCCGTTGTTTTGAGCCGGAATACAAGTTTTCGCGCAGTTCTGAGAGAAAAAGTTTGCACCTTTCTCTCGTCTACTCTTCGACGACTTGTAAAATCGATGCTCGTGAATCTTTTTAGATTAGATCTAAAATGATGTATCCCGTTGTTTTGAGCCGGAATACCAGTTTTCGCGCAGTTCTGAGAGAAAAAGTGTACACCTTTCTCTCGTCTACTCTTCGACGACTTGTAAAATCGATGCTCGTGAATCTGGCTAGTTTCGATCTAAAGCGATGTATCTCGTTGTTTTGAGCCGGAATACAAGTTTTCGCGCAGTTCTGAGAGAAAAAATTTACACCTTTTTTTCATCTACTCTTCGACGACTTGTAAACTCGATGCCCGTGAATATTGCTAGTTTCGATCTAAAGCGATGTATCTCGTTGTTTTGAGCCGGAATACAAGTTTTCGCGCAGTTCTGAGAGAAAACATTTGCACATTTTTTTCATCTACTCTTCGACGACTTGTAAAATCGATGCTCGTGAATCTTGCTAGTTTCAATCTAAAACGATGTATCCCGTTGTTTTGAGCCGGAATACAAGTTTTCGCGCAGTTCTGAGAGAAGTTTACACCTTTCTCTCGTCTACTCTTCGAAGACTTGACAAATCGATGCTCGTGAATCTTGCTTTTTTCAATCTAAAACGATGTATCCCGTTGTTTTGAGCCGGAATACAAGTTTTCGCGCATGCAACTTTCTCTCGTCTACTCTTCGACGACTTGTAAAATCGATGCTCGTGAATCTTGCTAGATTCGATCTAAAACGATGTATCCCGTTGTTTTGAGCCGGAATACAAGTTTTTGCGCAGTTCTGAGAGAAAACATTTGCACCTTTTTTACATCTACTCTTCGACGACTTGTAAAATCGATGCTCGTGAATCTTGCTAGTTTCGATCTAAAACGATGTATCCCGTTGTTTTGAGCCGGAATACAAGTTTTCGCGCAGTTCTGAGAGAAAAAGTTTGCACCTTTCTCTCGTCTACTCTTCGACGACTTGTAAAATCGATGCTCGTGAATCTTGCTAGATTAGTTCTAAAATGATGTATCCCGTTGTTTTGAGCCGGAATACCAGTTTTCGCGCAGTTCTGAGAGAAAAAGTTTACACCTTTCTCTCGTCTACTCTTCGACGACTTGTAAAATGGATGCTCGTGAATCTGGCTAGTTTCGATCTAAAGCGATGTATCTCGTTGTTTTGAGCCGGAATACAAGTTTTCGCGCAGTTCTGAGAGAAAAAATTTACACCTTTTTTTCATCTACTCTTCGACGACTTGTAAAGTTGATGCTCGTGAATATTGCTAGTTTCGATCTAAAACGATGAATCCCGTTGTTCTGAGCCGGAATACAAGTTTTCGCGCAGTTCTGAGAGAAAACATTTGCACCTTTTTTTCATCTACTCTTCGACGACTTGTAAAATCGATGCTCGTGAATCTTGCTAGATTCGATCTAAAACGATGTATCCCGTTGTTTTGAGCCGGAATACAAGTTTTCGCGCAGTTCTGAGAGAAAACATTTGCACCTTTTTTTCATCTACTCTTCGACGACTTGTAAAATCGATGCTCGTGAATCTTGCTAGTTCCGATCTAAAACGATGTATCCCGTTGTTTTGAGCCGGAATACAAGTTTTCGCGCATGCACCTTTCTCTCGTCTACTCTTCGACTTTTAAATTGATGCTCGTGAATCTTGCTAGATTCGATATAAAACGATGAATCCCGTTGTTTTGAGCGGAATACAAGTTTTCGCGCAGTTCTGAGAGAAAAAGTTTGCACCTTTCTCTCGTCTACTCTTCGACGACTTGTAAAATCGATGCTCGTGAATCTTGCTAGTTTCGATCTAAAACGATGTATCCCGTTGTTTTGAGCCGGAATACAAGTTTTCGCGCAGTTCTGAGAGAAAAAGTTTGCACCTTTCTCTCGTCTACTCTTCGACGACTTGTAAAATCGATGCTCGTGAATCTTTTTAGATTAGATCTAAAATGATGTATCCCGTTGTTTTGAGCCGGAATACCAGTTTTCGCGCAGTTCTGAGAGAAAAAGTGTACACCTTTCTCTCGTCTACTCTTCGACGACTTGTAAAATCGATGCTCGTGAATCTGGCTAGTTTTGATCTAAAGCGATGTATCTCGTTGTTTTGAGCCGGAATACAAGTTTTCGCGCAGTTCTGAGAGAAAAAATTTACACCTTTTTTTCATCTACTCTTCGACGACTTGTAAACTCGATGCCCGTGAATATTGCTAGTTTCGATCTAAAGCGATGTATCTCGTTGTTTTGAGCCGGAATACAAGTTTTCGCGCAGTTCTGAGAGAAAACATTTGCACATTTTTTTCATCTACTCTTCGACGACTTGTAAATCGATGCTCGTGAATCTTGCTAGTTTCAATCTAAAACGATGTATCCCGTTGTTTTGAGCCGGAATACAAGTTTTCGCGCAGTTCTGAGAGAAGTTTACACCTTTCTCTCGTCTACTCTTCGAAGACTTGACAAATCGATGCTCGTGAATCTTGCTTTTTTCAATCTAAAACGATGTATCCCGTTGTTTTGAGCCGGAATACAAGTTTTCGCGCATGCAACTTTCTCTCGTCTACTCTTCGACGACTTGTAAAATCGATGCTCGTGAATCTTGCTAGATTCGATCTAAAACGATGTATCCCGTTGTTTTGAGCCGGAATACAAGTTTTTGCGCAGTTCTGAGAGACAAACATTTGCACCTTTTTTACATCTACTCTTCGACGACTTGTAAAATCGATGCTCGTGAATCTTGCTAGTTTCGATCTAAAACGATGTATCCCGTTGTTTTGAGCCGGAATACAAGTTTTCGCGCAGTTCTGAGAGAAAAAGTTTGCACCTTTCTCTCGTCTACTCTTCGACGACTTGTAAAATCGATGCTCGTGAATCTTGCTAGATTAGTTCTAAAATGATGTATCCCGTTGTTTTGAGCCGGAATACCAGTTTTCGCGCAGTTATGAGAGAAAAAGTTTACACCTTTCTCTCGTCTACTCTTCGACGACTTGTAAAATGGATGCTCGTGAATCTGGCTAGTTTCGATCTAAAGCGATGTATCTCGTTGTTTTGAGCCGGAATACAAGTTTTCGCGCAGTTCTGAGAGAAAAAATTTACACCTTTTTTTCATCTACTCTTCGACGACTTGTAAAGTTGATGCTCGTGAATATTGCTAGTTTCGATCTAAAACGATGAATCCCGTTGTTCTGAGCCGGAATACAAGTTTTCGCGCAGTTCTGAGAGAAAACATTTGCACCTTTTTTTCATCTACTCTTCGACGACTCTTAAAATCGATGCTCGTGAATCTTGCTAGTTTCGATCTAAAACGATGTATCCCGTTGTTTTGAGCCGGAATACAAGTTTTCGCGCAGTTCTGAGAGAAAAAGTTTACACCTTTCTCTCGTCTACTCTTCGACGACTTGTAAAATTGATGCTCGTGAATCTTGTTAGTTTCGATCTAAAACGATGTATCCCGTTGTTTTGAGCCGGAATACAAGTTTTCGCGCAGTTCTGAGAGAAAAATTTTACACCTTTTTTTCATCTACTCTTCGACGATTTGTAAAATCGATGCTCGTGAATCTTGCTAGTTTCGATCTAAAACGATGAATTCTGTTGTTTTGAGCCGGAATACAAGTTTTCGCGCAGTTCTGAGAGAAAAAGTTGGCACCTTTCTCTCGTCTACTCTTCGACGACTTGTAAAATCGATGCTCGTGAATCTTGCTAGTTTCGATCTAAAACGATGTATCCCGTTGTTTTGAGCCGGAATACAAGTTTTCGCGCAGTTCTGAGAGAAGAAGTTTACACCTTTCTCTCGTCTACTCTTCGAAGGCTTGAAAAATCGATGCTCGTGAATCTTGCTAGTTTCGATCTAAAACGATGTATCCCGTTGTTTTGAGCCGGAATACAAGTTTTCGCGCATGCAACTTTCTCTCGTCTACTCTTAGACGACTTGTAAAATCGATGCTCGTGAATCTTGCTAGATTCGATCTAAAACGATGTATCCCGTTGTTTTGAGCCGGAATACAAGTTTTCGCGCAGTTCTGAGAGAAAACATTTGCACCTTTTTTTCATCTACTCTTCGACGACTTGTAAAATCGATGCTCGTGAATCTTGCTAGTTTCGATCTAAAACGATGTCCCCGTTGTTTTGAGCCGGAATACAAGTTTTCGCGCAGTTCTGAGAGAAAAAGTTTGCACCTTTCTCTCGTCTACTCTTCGACGACTTGTAAACCCGATGCCCGTGAATATTGCTAGTTTCGATCTAAAACGATGAATCCCGTTGTTCTGAGCCGGAATACAAGTTTTCGCGCAGTTCTGAGAGAAAACATTTGCACATTTTTTTCATCTACTCTTCGACGACTTGTAAAATCGATGCTCGTGAATCTTGCTAGTTTCGATCTAAAACGATGTATCCCGTTGTTTTGAGCCGGAATACAAGTTTTCGCGCAGTTCTGAGAGAAGTTTACACCTTTCTCTCGTCTACTCTTCGAAGACTTGACAAATCGATGCTCGTGAATCTGGCTAGTTTCGATCTAAAACGATGTATCTCGTTGTTTTGAGCCGGAATACAAATTTTTGCGCTGTTCTGAGAGCAAAATTTTACACCTTTTTTTCATCTACTCTTCGACGACTTGTAAAATCGATGCTCGTGAATCTTGCTAGTTTCGATCTAAAACGATGTATCCCGTTGTTTTGAGCCGGAATACAAGTTTTCGCGCAGTTCTGAGAGAAGAAGTTTACACCTTTCTCTCGTCTACTCTTCGAAGACTTGAAAAATCGATGCTCGTGAATCTTGCTAGTTTCAATCTAAAACGATGTATCCCGTTGTTTTGAGCCGGAATACAAGTTTTCGCGCATGCAACTTTCTCTCGTCTACTCTTCGACGACTTGCAAAATCGATGCTCGTGAATCTTGCTAGATTCGATCTAAAACGATGTATCCCGTTGTTTTGAGCCGGAATACAAGTTTTTGCGCAGTTCTGAGAGAAAACATTTGCACCTTTTTTTCATCTACTCTTCGACGACTTGTAAAATCGATGCTCGTGAATCTTGCTAGTTTCGATCTAAAACGATGTATCCCGTTGTTTTGAGCCGGAATACAAGTTTTCGCGCAGTTCTGAGAGAAAAAGTTTGCACCTTTCTCTCGTCTACTCTTCGACGACTTGTAAAATCGATGCTCGTGAATCTTGCTAGATTAGTTCTAAAATGATGTATCCCGTTGTTTTGAGCCGGAATACCAGTTTTCGCGCAGTTCTGAGAGAAAAAGTTTACACCTTTCTCTCGTCTACTCTTCGACGACTTGTAAAATGGATGCTCGTGAATCTGGCTAGTTTCGATCTAAAGCGATGTATCTCGTTGTTTTGAGCCGGAATACAAGTTTTCGCGCAGTTCTGAGAGAAAAAATTTACACCTTTTTTTCATCTACTCTTTGACGACTTGTAAAGTTGATGCTCGTGAATATTGCTAGTTTCGATCTAAAACGATGAATCCCGTTGTTCTGAGCCGGAATACAAGTTTTCGCGCAGTTCTGAGAGAAAACATTTGCACCTTTTTTTCATCTACTCTTCGACGACTTGTAAAATCGATGCTCGTGAATCTTGCTAGTTTCTATCTAAAACGATGTATCCCGTTGTTTTGAGCCGGAATACAAGTTTTCGCGCAGTTCTGAGAGAAAAAGTTTACACCTTTCTCTCGTCTACTCTTCGACGACTTGTAAAATCGATGCTCGTGAATCTTGTTAGTTTCGATCTAAAACGATGTATCCCGTTGTTTTGAGCCGGAATACAAGTTTTCGCGCAGTTCTGAGAGAAAAATTTTACACCTTTTTTTCATCTACTCTTCGACGATTTGTAAAATCGATGCTCGTGAATCTTGCTAGTTTCGATCTAAAACGATGAATTCTGTTGTTTTGAGCCGGAATACAAGTTTTCGCGCAGTTCTGAGAGAAAAAGTTTGCACCTTTCTCTCGTCTACTCTTCGACGACTTGTAAAATCGATGCTCGTGAATCTTGCTAGTTTCGATCTAAAACGATGTATCCCGTTGTTTTGAGCCGGAATACAAGTTTTCGCGCAGTTCTGAGAGAAGAAGTTTACACCTTTCTCTCGTCTACTCTTCGAAGACTTGAAAAATCGATGCTCGTGAATCTTGCTAGTTTCGATCTAAAACGATGTATCCCGTTGTTTTGAGCCGGAATACAAGTTTTCGCGCATGCAACTTTCTCTCGTCTACTCTTAGACGACTTGTAAAATCGATGCTCGTGAATCTTGCTAGATTCGATCTAAAACGATGTATCCCGTTGTTTTGAGCCGGAATACAAGTTTTCGCGCAGTTCTGAGAGAAAACATTTGCACCTTTTTTTCATCTACTCTTCGAAGACTTGTAAAATCGATGCTCGTGAATCTTGCTAGTTTCGATCTAAAACGATGTATCCCGTTGTTTTGAGCCGGAATACAAGTTTTCGCGCAGTTCTGAGAGAAAAAGTTTGCACCTTTCTCTCGTCTACTCTTCGTCGACTTGTAAAAATCGATGCTCGTGAATCTTGCTAGATTAGTTTCTAAAATGATGTATCCCGTTGTTTTGAGCCGGAATACCAGTTTTCGCGCAGTTCTGAGAGAAAAAGTTTACACCTTTCTCTCGTCTACTCTTCGACGACTTGTAAAATGGATGCTCGTGAATCTGGCTAGTTTCGATCTAAAGCGATGTATCTCGTTGTTTTTGAGCCGGAATACAAGTTTTCGCGGCAGTTCTGAGAGAAAAAATTTACACCTTTTTTTCATCTACTCTTCGACGACTTGTAAAGTCGATGCTCGTGAATATTGCTAGTTTCGATCTAAAACGATGAATCCCGTTGTTCTGAGCCGGAATACAAGTTTTCGCGCAGTTCTGAGAGAAAACATTTGCACCTTTTTTTCATCTACTCTTCGACGACTTGTAAAATCGATGCTCGTGAATCTTGCTAGTTTCGATCTAAAACGATGTATCCCGTTGTTTTTGAGCCGGAATACAAGTTTTCGCGCAAGTTCTGAGAGAAAAGTTTACACCTTTCTCTCGTCTACTCTTCGACGACTTGTAAAATCGATGCTCGTGAATCTTGTTAGTTTCGATCTAAAACGATGTATCCCGTTGTTTTGAGCCGGAATACAAGTTTTCGCGCAGTTCTGAGAGGAAAACATTTAAACCTTTTTTCATCTACTCTTCGACGACTTGTAAAATCGATGCTCGTGAATCTTGCTAGTTTCGATCTAAAACGATGTATCCGGTTGTTTGAGCCGGAATACAAGTTTTCGCGCAGTTCTGAGAGAAAAAGTTTACACCTTTCTCTCGTCTACTCTTCGACGACTTGTAAACTTGATGCTCCTGAATATTGCTAGTTTCGATATTAAAACGATGAATCCTGTTGTTTTGAGCCGGAATACAAGTTTCGCGCAGTTCTGAGAGAAAACATTTGCACCTTTTTTTCATCTACTCTTCGACGACTTGTAAAATCGATGCTCGTGAATCTTGCTAGTTTCGATCTAAAACGATGTATCCCGTTGTTTTGAGCCGGAATACAAGTTTTCGCGCAGTTCTGAGAGAAAAAGTTTGCACCTTTCTCTCGTCTACTCTTCGACGACTTGTAAAATCGATGCTCGTGAATCTTTTTAGATTAGATCTAAAATGATGTATCCCGTTGTTTTGAGCCGAATACCAGTTTTCGCGCAGTTCTGAGAGAAAAAGTGTACACCTTTCTCTCGTCTACTCTTCGACGACTTGTAAAATTGATGCTCGTGAATCTGGCTAGTTTCGATCTAAAGCGATGTATCTCGTTGTTTTGAGCCGGAATACAAGTTTTCGCGCAGTTCTGAGAGAAAAAATTTACACCTTTTTTTCATCTACTCTTCGACGGCTTGTAAACCCGATGCCCGTGAATATTGCTAGTTTCGATCTAAAACGATGAATCCCGTTGTTCTGAGCCGGAATACAAGTTTTCGCGCAGTTCTGAGAGAAAACATTTGCACATTTTTTTCATCTACTCTTCGACGACTTGTAAAATCGATGCTCGTGAATCTTGCTAGTTTTGATCTAAAACGATGTATCCCGTTGTTTTGAGCCGGAATACAAGTTTTCGCGCAGTTCTGAGAGAAGTTTACACCTTTCTCTCGTCTACTTTTCGACGACTTGTAAAATCGATGCTCGTGAATCTGGCTAGTTTCGATCTAAAACGATGTATCTCGTTGTTTTGAGCCGGAATACAAGTTTTCGCGCTGTTCTGAGAGCAAAATTTTACACCTTTTTTTCATCTACTCTTCGACGACTTGTAAAATCGATGCTCGTGAATCTTGCTAGTTTCGATCTAAAACGATGTATCCCGTTGTTTTGAGCCGGAATACAAGTTTTCGCGCAGTTCTGAGAGAAAACATTTAAACCTTTTTTCATCTACTCTTCGACGACTTGTAAAATCGATGCTCGTGAATCTTGCTAGTTTCGATCTAAAACGATGTATCCGGTTGTTTTGAGCCGGAATACAAGTTTTCGCGCAGTTCTGAGAGAAAAAGTTTACACCTTTCTCTCGTCTACTCTTCGACGACTTGTAAACTTGATGCTCCTGAATATTGCTAGTTTCGATATAAAACGATGAATCCTGTTGTTTTGAGCCGGAATACAAGTTTTCGCGCAGTTCTGAGAGAAAACATTTGCACCTTTTTTTCATCTACTCTTCGACGACTTGTAAAATCGATGCTCGTGAATCTTGCTAGTTTCGATCTAAAACGATGTATCCCGTTGTTTTGAGCCGGAATACAAGTTTTCGCGCAGTTCTGAGAGAAAAAGTTTGCACCTTTCTCTCGTCTACTCTTCGACGACTTGTAAAATCGATGCTCGTGAATCTTTTTAGATTAGATCTAAAATGATGTATCCCGTTGTTTTGAGCCGGAATACCAGTTTTCGCGCAGTTCTGAGAGAAAAAGTGTACACCTTTCTCTCGTCTACTCTTCGACGACTTGTAAAATCGATGCTCGTGAATCTGGCTAGTTTCGATCTAAAGCGATGTATCTCGTTGTTTTGAGCCGGAATACAAGTTTTCGCGCAGTTGTGAGAGAAAAAATTTACACCTTTTTTTCATCTACTCTTCGACGACTTGTAAACCCGATGACCGTGAATATTGCTAGTTTCGATCTAAAACGATGAATCCCGTTGTTCTGAGCCGGAATACAAGTTTTCGCGCAGTTCTGAGAGAAAACATTTGCACATTTTTTTCATCTACTCTTCGACGACTTGTAAAATCGATGCTCGTGAATCTTGCTAGTTTCGATCTAAAACGATGTATCCCGTTGTTTTGAGCCGGAATACAAGTTTTCGCGCAGTTCTGAGAAAAGTTTACACCTTTCTCTCGTCTACTTTTCGACGACTTGTAAAATCGATGCTCGTGAATCTGGCTAGTTTCGATCTAAAACGATGTATCTCGTTGTTTTGAGCCGGAATACAAGTTTTCGCGCTGTTCTGAGAGCAAAATTTTACACCTTTTTTTCATCTACTCTTCGACGACTTGTAAAATCGATGCTCGTGAATCTTGCTAGTTTCGATCTAAAACGATGTATCCCGTTGTTTTGAGCCGGAATACAAGTTTTCGCGCAGTTCTGAGAGAAGAAGTTTACACCTTTCTCTCGTCTACTCTTCGAAGACTTGAAAAATCGATGCTCGTGAATCTTGCTAGTTTCAATCTAAAACGATGTATCCCGTTGTTTTGAGCCGGAATACAAGTTTTCGCGCATGCAACTTTCTCTCGTCTACTCTTCGACGACTTGTAAAATCGATGCTCGTGAATCTTGCTAGATTCGATCTAAAACCATGTATCCCGTTGTTTTGAGCCGGAATACAAGTTTTTGCGCAGTTCTGAGAGAACACAT
The DNA here is from genome assembly GCF_052857255.1 of Amblyomma americanum. Lineage (NCBI taxonomy): Eukaryota > Metazoa > Arthropoda > Arachnida > Ixodida > Ixodidae > Amblyomma > Amblyomma americanum. The sequence goes on from NW_027526527.1 coordinate 228,432, forward strand.
TTGCACCTTTTTTTCATCTACTCTTCGACGACTTGTATAATCGATGCTCGTGAATCTTGCTAGTTTCGATCTAAAACGATGTATCCCGTTGTTTTGAGCCGGAATACAAGTTTTCGCGCAGTTCTGAGAGAAAAAGTTTACACCTTTCTCTCGTCTACTCTTCGACGACTTGTAAAATCGATGCTCGTGAATCTTGTTAGTTTCGATCTAAAACGATGTATCCCGTTGTTTTGAGCCGGAATACAAGTTTTCGCGCAGTTCTGAGAGAAAAATTTTACACCTTTTTTTCATCTACTCTTCGACGATTTGTAAAATCGATGCTCGTGAATCTTGCTAGTTTCGATCTAAAACGATGAATTCTGTTGTTTTGAGCCGGAATACAAGTTTTCGCGCAGTTCTGAGAGAAAAAGTTGGCACCTTTCTCTCGTCTACTCTTCGACGACTTGTAAAATCGATGCTCGTGAATCTTGCTAGTTTCGATCTAAAACGATGTATCCCGTTGTTTTGAGCCGGAATACAAGTTTTCGCGCAGTTCTGAGAGAAGAAGTTTACACCTTTCTCTCGTCTACTCTTCGAAGACTTGAAAAATCGATGCTCGTGAATCTTGCTAGTTTCGATCTAAAACGATGTATCCCGTTGTTTTGAGCCGGAATACAAGTTTTCGCGCATGCAACTTTCTCTCGTCTACTCTTAGACGACTTGTAAAATCGATGCTCGTGAATCTTGCTAGATTCGATCTAAAACGATGTATCCCGTTGTTTTGAGCCGGAATACAAGTTTTCGCGCAGTTCTGAGAGAAAACATTTGCACCTTTTTTTCATCTACTCTTCGAAGACTTGTAAAATCGATGCTCGTGAATCTTGCTAGTTTCGATCTAAAACGATGTATCCCGTTGTTTTGAGCCGGAATACAAGTTTTCGCGCAGTTCTGAGAGAAAAAGTTTGCACCTTTCTCTCGTCTACTCTTCGTCGACTTGTAAAATCGATGCTCGTGAATCTTGCTAGATTAGTTCTAAAATGATGTATCCCGTTGTTTTGAGCCGGAATACCAGTTTTCGCGCAGTTCTGAGAGAAAAAGTTTACACCTTTCTCTCGTCTACTCTTCGACGACTTGTAAAATGGATGCTCGTGAATCTGGCTAGTTTCGATCTAAAGCGATGTATCTCGTTGTTTTGAGCCGGAATACAAGTTTTCGCGCAGTTCTGAGAGAAAAAATTTACACCTTTTTTTCATCTACTCTTCGACGACTTGTAAAGTCGATGCTCGTGAATATTGCTAGTTTCGATCTAAAACGATGAATCCCGTTGTTCTGAGCCGGAATACAAGTTTTCGCGCAGTTCTGAGAGAAAACATTTGCACCTTTTTTTCATCTACTCTTCGACGACTTGTAAAATCGATGCTCGTGAATCTTGCTAGTTTCGATCTAAAACGATGTATCCCGTTGTTTTGAGCCGGAATACAAGTTTTCGCGCAGTTCTGAGAGAAAAGTTTACACCTTTCTCTCGTCTACTCTTCGACGACTTGTAAAATCGATGCTCGTGAATCTTGTTAGTTTCGATCTAAAACGATGTATCCCGTTGTTTTGAGCCGGAATACAAGTTTTCGCGCAGTTCTGAGAGAAAACATTTAAACCTTTTTTCATCTACTCTTCGACGACTTGTAAAATCGATGCTCGTGAATCTTGCTAGTTTCGATCTAAAACGATGTATCCGGTTGTTTTGAGCCGGAATACAAGTTTTCGCGCAGTTCTGAGAGAAAAAGTTTACACCTTTCTCTCGTCTACTCTTCGACGACTTGTAAACTTGATGCTCCTGAATATTGCTAGTTTCGATATAAAACGATGAATCCTGTTGTTTTGAGCCGGAATACAAGTTTTCGCGCAGTTCTGAGAGAAAACATTTGCACCTTTTTTTCATCTACTCTTCGACGACTTGTAAAATCGATGCTCGTGAATCTTGCTAGTTTCGATCTAAAACGATGTATCCCGTTGTTTTGAGCCGGAATACAAGTTTTCGCGCAGTTCTGAGAGAAAAAGTTTGCACCTTTCTCTCGTCTACTCTTCGACGACTTGTAAAATCGATGCTCGTGAATCTTTTTAGATTAGATCTAAAATGATGTATCCCGTTGTTTTGAGCCGGAATACCAGTTTTCGCGCAGTTCTGAGAGAAAAAGTGTACACCTTTCTCTCGTCTACTCTTCGACGACTTGTAAAATCGATGCTCGTGAATCTGGCTAGTTTCGATCTGAAGCGATGTATCTCGTTGTTTTGAGCCGGAATACAAGTTTTCGCGCAGTTCTGAGAGAAAAAATTTACACCTTTTTTTCATCTACTCTTCGACGACTTGTAAACCCGATGCCCGTGAATATTGCTAGTTTCGATCTAAAACGATGAATCCCGTTGTTCTGAGCCGGAATACAAGTTTTCGCGCAGTTCTGAGAGAAAACATTTGCACATTTTTTTCATATACTCTTCGACGACTTGTAAAATCGATGCTCGTGAATCTTGCTAGTTTCGATCTAAAACGATGTATCCCGTTGTTTTGAGCCGGAATACAAGTTTTCGCGCAGTTCTGAGAGAAGTTTACACCTTTCTCTCGTCTACTTTTCGACGACTTGTAAAATCGATGCTCGTGAATCTGGCTAGTTTCGATCTAAAACGATGTATCTCGTTGTTTTGAGCCGGAATACAAGTTTTCGCGCTGTTCTGAGAGCAAAATTTTACACCTTTTTTTCATCTACTCTTCGACGACTTGTAAAATCGATGCTCGTGAATCTTGCTAGTTTCGATCTAAAACGATGTATCCCGTTGTTTTGAGCCGGAATACAAGTTTTCGCGCAGTTCTGAGAGAAAACATTTAAACCTTTTTTCATCTACTCTTCGACGACTTGTAAAATCGATGCTCGTGAATCTTGCTAGTTTCGATCTAAAACGATGTATCCGGTTGTTTTGAGCCGGAATACAAGTTTTCGCGCAGTTCTGAGAGAAAAAGTTTACACCTTTCTCTCGTCTACTCTTCGACGACTTGTAAACTTGATGCTCCTGAATATTGCTAGTTTCGATATAAAACGATGAATCCTGTTGTTTTGAGCCGGAATACAAGTTTTCGCGCAGTTCTGAGAGAAAACATTTGCACCTTTTTTTCATCTACTCTTCGACGACTTGTAAAATCGATGCTCGTGAATCTTGCTAGTTTCGATCTAAAACGATGTATCCCGTTGTTTTGAGCCGGAATACAAGTTTTCGCGCAGTTCTGAGAGAAAAAGTTTGCACCTTTCTCTCGTCTACTCTTCGACGACTTGTAAAATCGATGCTCGTGAATCTTTTTAGATTAGATCTAAAATGATGTATCCCGTTGTTTTGAGCCGGAATACCAGTTTTCGCGCAGTTCTGAGAGAAAAAGTGTACACCTTTCTCTCGTCTACTCTTCGACGACTTGTAAAATCGATGCTCGTGAATCTGGCTAGTTTCGATCTAAAGCGATGTATCTCGTTGTTTTGAGCCGGAATACAAGTTTTCGCGCAGTTGTGAGAGAAAAAATTTACACCTTTTTTTTCATCTACTCTTCGACGACTTGTAAACCCGATGACCGTGAATATTGCTAGTTTCGATCTAAAACGATGAATCCCGTTGTTCTGAGCCGGAATACAAGTTTTCGCGCAGTTCTGAGAGAAAACATTTGCACATTTTTTTCATCTACTCTTCGACGACTTGTAAAATCGATGCTCGTGAATCTTGCTAGTTTCGATCTAAAACGATGTATCCCGTTGTTTTGAGCCGGAATACAAGTTTTCGCGCAGTTCTGAGAGAAAAAGTTTACACCTTTCTCTCGTCTACTCTTCGACGACTTGTAAAATCGATGCTCGTGAATCTTGTTAGTTTCGATCTAAAACGATGTATCCCGTTGTTTTGAGCCGGAATACAAGTTTTCGCGCAGTTCTGAGAGAAAAATTTTACACCTTTTTTTCATCTACTCTTCGACGATTTGTAAAATCGATGCTCGTGAATCTTGCTAGTTTCGATCTAAAACGATGAATTCTGTTGTTTTGAGCCGGAATACAAGTTTTCGCGCAGTTCTGAGAGAAAAAGTTGGCACCTTTCTCTCGTCTACTCTTCGACGACTTGTAAAATCGATGCTCGTGAATCTTGCTAGTTTCGATCTAAAACGATGTATCCCGTTGTTTTGAGCCGGAATACAAGTTTTCGCGCAGTTCTGAGAGAAGAAGTTTACACCTTTCTCTCGTCTACTCTTCGAAGACTTGAAAAATCGATGCTCGTGAATCTTGCTAGTTTCGATCTAAAACGATGTATCCCGTTGTTTTGAGCCGGAATACAAGTTTTCGCGCATGCAACTTTCTCTCGTCTACTCTTAGACGACTTGTAAAATCGATGCTCGTGAATCTTGCTAGATTCGATCTAAAACGATGTATCCCGTTGTTTTGAGCCGGAATACAAGTTTTCGCGCAGTTCTGAGAGAAAACATTTGCACCTTTTTTTCATCTACTCTTCGAAGACTTGTAAAATCGATGCTCGTGAATCTTGCTAGTTTCGATCTAAAACGATGTATCCCGTTGTTTTGAGCCGGAATACAAGTTTTCGCGCAGTTCTGAGAGAAAAAGTTTGCACCTTTCTCTCGTCTACTCTTCGTCGACTTGTAAAATCGATGCTCGTGAATCTTGCTAGATTAGTTCTAAAATGATGTATCCCGTTGTTTTGAGCCGGAATACCAGTTTTCGCGCAGTTCTGAGAGAAAAAGTTTACACCTTTCTCTCGTCTACTCTTCGACGACTTGTAAAATGGATGCTCGTGAATCTGGCTAGTTTCGATCTAAAGCGATGTATCTCGTTGTTTTGAGCCGGAATACAAGTTTTCGCGCAGTTCTGAGAGAAAAAATTTACACCTTTTTTTCATCTACTCTTCGACGACTTGTAAAGTCGATGCTCGTGAATATTGCTAGTTTCGATCTAAAACGATGAATCCCGTTGTTCTGAGCCGGAATACAAGTTTTCGCGCAGTTCTGAGAGAAAACATTTGCACCTTTTTTTCATCTACTCTTCGACGACTTGTAAAATCGATGCTCGTGAATCTTGCTAGTTTCGATCTAAAACGATGTATCCCGTTGTTTTGAGCCGGAATACAAGTTTTCGCGCAGTTCTGAGAGAAAAGTTTACACCTTTCTCTCGTCTACTCTTCGACGACTTGTAAAATCGATGCTCGTGAATCTTGTTAGTTTCGATCTAAAACGATGTATCCCGTTGTTTTGAGCCGGAATACAAGTTTTCGCGCAGTTCTGAGAGAAAACATTTAAACCTTTTTTCATCTACTCTTCGACGACTTGTAAAATCGATGCTCGTGAATCTTGCTAGTTTCGATCTAAAACGATGTATCCGGTTGTTTTGAGCCGGAATACAAGTTTTCGCGCAGTTCTGAGAGAAAAAGTTTACACCTTTCTCTCGTCTACTCTTCGACGACTTGTAAACTTGATGCTCCTGAATATTGCTAGTTTCGATATAAAACGATGAATCCTGTTGTTTTGAGCCGGAATACAAGTTTTCGCGCAGTTCTGAGAGAAAACATTTGCACCTTTTTTTCATCTACTCTTCGACGACTTGTAAAATCGATGCTCGTGAATCTTGCTAGTTTCGATCTAAAACGATGTATCCCGTTGTTTTGAGCCGGAATACAAGTTTTCGCGCAGTTCTGAGAGAAAAAGTTTGCACCTTTCTCTCGTCTACTCTTCGACGACTTGTAAAATCGATGCTCGTGAATCTTTTTAGATTAGATCTAAAATGATGTATCCCGTTGTTTTGAGCCGGAATACCAGTTTTCGCGCAGTTCTGAGAGAAAAAGTGTACACCTTTCTCTCGTCTACTCTTCGACGACTTGTAAAATCGATGCTCGTGAATCTGGCTAGTTTCGATCTAAAGCGATGTATCTCGTTGTTTTGAGCCGGAATACAAGTTTTCGCGCAGTTCTGAGAGAAAAAATTTACACCTTTTTTTCATCTACTCTTCGACGACTTGTAAACCCGATGCCCGTGAATATTGCTAGTTTCGATCTAAAACGATGAATCCCGTTGTTCTGAGCCGGAATACAAGTTTTCGCGCAGTTCTGAGAGAAAACATTTGCACATTTTTTTCATCTACTCTTCGACGACTTGTAAAATCGATGCTCGTGAATCTTGCTAGTTTCGATCTAAAACGATGTATCCCGTTGTTTTGAGCCGGAATACAAGTTTTCGCGCAGTTCTGAGAGAAGTTTACACCTTTCTCTCGTCTACTTTTCGACGACTTGTAAAATCGATGCTCGTGAATCTGGCTAGTTTCGATCTAAAACGATGTATCTCGTTGTTTTGAGCCGGAATACAAGTTTTCGCGCTGTTCTGAGAGCAAAATTTTACACCTTTTTTTCATCTACTCTTCGACGACTTGTAAAATCGATGCTCGTGAATCTTGCTAGTTTCGATCTAAAACGATGTATCCCGTTGTTTTGAGCCGGAATACAAGTTTTCGCGCCGTTCTGAGAGAAAACATTTAAACCTTTTTTCATCTACTCTTCGACGACTTGTAAAATCGATGCTCGTGAATCTTGCTAGTTTCGATCTAAAACGATGTATCCGGTTGTTTTGAGCCGGAATACAAGTTTTCGCGCAGTTCTGAGAGAAAAAGTTTACACCTTTCTCTCGTCTACTCTTCGACGACTTGTAAACTTGATGCTCCTGAATATTGCTAGTTTCGATATAAAACGATGAATCCTGTTGTTTTGAGCCGGAATACAAGTTTTCGCGCAGTTCTGAGAGAAAACATTTGCACCTTTTTTTCATCTACTCTTCGACGACTTGTAAAATCGATGCTCGTGAATCTTGCTAGTTTCGATCTAAAACGATGTATCCCGTTGTTTTGAGCCGGAATACAAGTTTTCGCGCAGTTCTGAGAGAAAAAGTTTGCACCTTTCTCTCGTCTACTCTTCGACGACTTGTAAAATCGATGCTCGTGAATCTTTTTAGATTAGATCTAAAATGATGTATCCCGTTGTTTTGAGCCGGAATACCAGTTTTCGCGCAGTTCTGAGAGAAAAAGTGTACACCTTTCTCTCGTCTACTCTTCGACGACTTGTAAAATCGATGCTCGTGAATCTGGCTAGTTTCGATCTAAAGCGATGTATCTCGTTGTTTTGAGCCGGAATACAAGTTTTCGCGCAGTTGTGAGAGAAAAAATTTACACCTTTTTTTCATCTACTCTTCGACGACTTGTAAACCCGATGACCGTGAATATTGCTAGTTTCGATCTAAAACGATGAATCCCGTTGTTCTGAGCCGGAATACAAGTTTTCGCGCAGTTCTGAGAGAAAACATTTGCACATTTTTTTCATCTACTCTTCGACGACTTGTAAAATCGATGCTCGTGAATCTTGCTAGTTTCGATCTAAAACGATGTACCCCGTTGTTTTGAGCCGGAATACAAGTTTTCGCGCAGTTCTGAGAGAAGTTTACACCTTTCTCTCGTCTACTTTTCGACGACTTGTAAAATCGATGCTCGTGAATCTGGCTAGTTTCGATCTAAAACGATGTATCTCGTTGTTTTGAGCCGGAATACAAGTTTTCGCGCTGTTCTGAGAGCAAAATTTTACACCTTTTTTTCATCTACTCTTCGACGACTTGTAAAATCGATGCTCGTGAATCTTGCTAGTTTCGATCTAAAACGATGTATCCCGTTGTTTTGAGCCGGAATACAAGTTTTCGCGCAGTTCTGAGAGAAGAAGTTTACACCTTTCTCTCGTCTACTCTTCGAAGACTTGAAAAATCGATGCTCGTGAATCTTGCTAGTTTCAATCTAAAACGATGTATCCCGTTGTTTTGAGCCGGAATACAAGTTTTCGCGCATGCAACTTTCTCTCGTCTACTCTTCGACGACTTGTAAAATCGATGCTCGTGAATCTTGCTAGATTCGATCTAAAACCATGTATCCCGTTGTTTTGAGCCGGAATACAAGTTTTTGCGCAGTTCTGAGAGAACACATTTGCACCTTTTTTTCATCTACTCTTCGACGACTTGTATAATCGATGCTCGTGAATCTTGCTAGTTTCGATCTAAAACGATGTATCCCGTTGTTTTGAGCCGGAATACAAGTTTTCGCGCAATTCTGAGAGAAAAAGTTTGCACCTTTCTCTCGTCTACTCTTCGACGACTTGTAAAATCGATGCTCGTGAATCTTGCTAGTTTCGATATAAAACGATGAATCCTGTTGTTTTGAGCCGGAATACAAGTTTTCGCGCAGTTCTGAGAGAAAACATTTGCACCTTTTTTTCATCTACTCTTCGACGACTTGTAAAATCGATGCTCGTGAATCTTGCTAGTTTCGATCTAAAACGATGTATCCCGTTGTTTTGAGCCGGAATACAAGTTTTCGCGCAGTTCTGAGAGAAAAAGTTTGCACCTTTCTCTCGTCTACTCTTCGACGACTTGTAAAATCGATGCTCGTGAATCTTTTTAGATTAGATCTAAAATGATGTATCCCGTTGTTTTGAGCCGGAATACCAGTTTTCGCGCAGTTCTGAGAGAAAAAGTGTACACCTTTCTCTCGTCTACTCTTCGACGACTTGTAAAATCGATGCTCGTGAATCTGGCTAGTTTCGATCTAAAGCGATGTATCTCGTTGTTTTGAGCCGGAATACAAGTTTTTCGCGCAGTTCTGAGAGAAAAAATTTACACCTTTTTTTCATCTACTCTTCGACGACTTGTAAACCCGATGCCCGTGAATATTGCTAGTTTCGATCTAAAACGATGAATCCCGTTGTTCTGAGCCGGAATACAAGTTTTCGCGCAGTTCTGAGTGAAAACATTTGCACATTTTTTTCATCTACTCTTCGACGACTTGTAAAATCGATGCTCGTGAATCTTGCTAGTTTCGATCTAAAACGATGTATCCCGTTGTTTTGAGCCGGAATACAAGTTTTCGCGCAGTTCTGAGAGAAGTTTACACCTTTCTCTCGTCTACTTTTCGACGACTTGTAAAATCGATGCTCGTGAATCTGGCTAGTTTCGATCTAAAACGATGTATCTCGTTGTTTTGAGCCGGAATACAAGTTTTCGCGCTGTTCTGAGAGCAAAATTTTACACCTTTTTTTCATCTACTCTTCGACGACTTGTAAAATCGATGCTCGTGAATCTTGCTAGTTTCGATCTAAAACGATGTATCCCGTTGTTTTGAGCCGGAATACAAGTTTTCGCGCAGTTCTGAGAGAAGAAGTTTACACCTTTCTCTCGTCTACTCTTCGAAGACTTGAAAAATCGATGCTCGTGAATCTTGCTAGTTTCAATCTAAAACGATGTATCCCGTTGTTTTGAGCCGGAATACAAGTTTTTGCGCAGTTCTGAGAGAACACATTTGCACCTTTTTTTCATCTACTCTTCGACGACTTGTAAAATCGATGCTCGTGAATCTTGCTAGTTTCGATCTAAAACGATGTATCCCGTTGTTTTGAGCCGGAATACAAGTTTTCGTGCAGTTCTGAGAGAAAAAGTTTGCACCTTTCTCTCGTCTACTCTTCGACGACTTGTAAAATCGATGCTCGTGAATCTTGCTAGATTAGTTCTAAAATGATGTATCCCGTTGTTTTGAGCCGGAATACCAGTTTTCGCGCAGTTCTGAGAGAAAAAGTTTACACCTTTCTCTCGTCTACTCTTCGACGACTTGTAAAATGGATGCTCGTGAATCTGGCTAGTTTCGATCTAAAGCGATGTATCTCGTTGTTTTGAGCCGGAATACAAGTTTTCGCGCAGTTCTGAGAGAAAAAATTTACACCTTTTTTTCATCTACTCTTCGACGACTTGTAAAGTCGATGCTCGTGAATATTGCTAGTTTCGATCTAAAACGATGAATCCCGTTGTTCTGAGCCGGAATACAAGTTTTCGCGCAGTTCTGAGAGAAAAAGTTTACACCTTTCTCTCGTCTACTTTTCGACGACTTGTAAAATCGATGCTCGTGAATCTGGCTAGTTTCGATCTAAAACGATGTATCTCGTTGTTTTGAGCCGGAATACAAGTTTTCGCGCTGTTCTGAGAGCAAAATTTTACACCTTTTTTTCATCTACTCTTCGACGACTTGTAAAATCGATGCTCGTGAATCTTGCTAGTTTTGATCTAAAACGATGTATCCCGTTGTTTTGAGCCGGAATACAAGTTTTCGCGCAGTTCTGAGAGAAGAAGTTTACACCTTTCTCTCGTCTACTCTTCGAAGACTTGAAAAATCGATGCTCGTGAATCTTGCTAGTTTCAATCTAAAACGATGTATCCCGTTGTTTTGAGCCGGAATACAAGTTTTCGCGCATGCAACTTTCTCTCGTCTACTCTTCGACGACTTGTAAAATCGATGCTCGTGAATCTTGCTAGATTCGATCTAAAACGATGTATCCCGTTGTTTTGAGCCGGAATACAAGTTTTTGCGCAGTTCTGAGAGAAAACATTTGCACCTTTTTTTCATCTACTCTTCGACGACTTGTAAAATCGATGCTCGTGAATCTTGCTAGTTTCGATCTAAAACGATGTATCCCGTTGTTTTGAGCCGGAATACAAGTTTTCGCGCAATTCTGAGAGAAAAAGTTTGCACCTTTCTCTCGTCTACTCTTCGACGACTTGTAAAATCGATGCTCGTGAATCTTGCTAGATTAGTTCTAAAATGATGTATCCCGTTGTTTTGAGCCGGAATACCAGTTTTCGCGCAGTTCTGAGAGAAAAAGTTTACACCTTTCTCTCGTCTACTCTTCGACGACTTGTAAAATGGATGCTCGTGAATCTGGCTAGTTTCGATCTAAAGCGATGTATCTCGTTGTTTTGAGCCGGAATACAAGTTTTCGCGCAGTTCTGAGAGAAAAAATTTACACCTTTTTTTCATCTACTCTTCGACGACTTGTAAAGTTGATGCTCGTGAATATTGCTAGTTTCGATCTAAAACGATGAATCCCGTTGTTCTGAGCCGGAATACAAGTTTTCGCGCAGTTCTGAGAGAAAACATTTGCACCTTTTTTTCATCTACTCTTCGACGACTTGTAAAATCGATGCTCGTGAATCTTGCTAGATTCGATCTAAAACGATGTATCCCGTTGTTTTGAGCCGGAATACAAGTTTTCGCGCAGTTCTGAGAGAAAACATTTGCACCTTTTTTTCATCTACTCTTCGACGACTTGTAAAATCGATGCTCGTGAATCTTGCTAGTTCCGATCTAAAACGATGTATCCCGTTGTTTTGAGCCGGAATACAAGTTTTCGCGCATGCACCTTTCTCTCGTCTACTCTTCGACTTTTAAATTGATGCTCGTGAATCTTGCTAGATTCGATATAAAACGATGAATCCCGTTGTTTTGAGCCGGAATACAAGTTTTCGCGCAGTTCTGAGAGAAAAAGTTTGCACCTTTCTCTCGTCTACTCTTCGACGACTTGTAAAATCGATGCTCGTGAATCTTGCTAGTTTCGATCTAAAACGATGTATCCCGTTGTTTTGAGCCGGAATACAAGTTTTCGCGCAGTTCTGAGAGAAAAAGTTTGCACCTTTCTCTCGTCTACTCTTCGACGACTTGTGAAATCGATGCTCGTGAATCTTTTTAGATTAGATCTAAAATGATGTATCCCGTTGTTTTGAGCCGGAATACCAGTTTTCGCGCAGTTCTGAGAGAAAAAGTGTACACCTTTTCTCTCGTCTACTCTTCGACGACTTGTAAAATCGATGCTCGTGAATCTGGCTAGTTTCGATCTAAAGCGATGTATCTCGTTGTTTTGAGCCGGAATACAAGTTTTCGCGCAGTTCTGAGAGAAAAAATTTACACCTTTTTTTCATCTACTCTTCGACGACTTGTAAACTCGATGCCCGTGAATATTGCTAGTTTCGATCTAAAGCGATGTATCTCGTTGTTTTGAGCCGGAATACAAGTTTTCGCGCAGTTCTGAGAGAAAACATTTGCACATTTTTTTCATCTACTCTTCGACGACTTTGTAAAATCGATGCTCGTGAATCTTGCTAGTTTCAATCTAAAACGATGTATCCCGTTGTTTTGAGCCGGAATACAAGTTTTCGCGCAGTTCTGAGAGAAGTTTACACCTTTCTCTCGTCTACTCTTCGAAGACTTGACAAATCGATGCTCGTGAATCTTGCTTTTTTCAATCTAAAACGATGTATCCCGTTGTTTTGAGCCGGAATACAAGTTTTCGCGCATGCAACTTTCTCTCGTCTACTCTTCGACGACTTGTAAAATCGATGCTCGTGAATCTTGCTAGATTCGATCTAAAACGATGTATCCCGTTGTTTTGAGCCGGAATACAAGTTTTTGCGCAGTTCTGAGAGAAAACATTTGCACCTTTTTTACATCTACTCTTCGACGACTTGTAAAATCGATGCTCGTGAATCTTGCTAGTTTCGATCTAAAACGATGTATCCCGTTGTTTTGAGCCGGAATACAAGTTTTCGCGCAGTTCTGAGAGAAAAAGTTTGCACCTTTCTCTCGTCTACTCTTCGACGACTTGTAAAATCGATGCTCGTGAATCTTGCTAGATTAGTTCTAAAATGATGTATTCCGTTGTTTTGAGCCGGAATACCAGTTTTCGCGCAGTTCTGAGAGAAAAAGTTTACACCTTTCTCTCGTCTACTCTTCGACGACTTGTAAAATGGATGCTCGTGAATCTGGCTAGTTTCGATCTAAAGCGATGTATCTCGTTGTTTTGAGCCGGAATACAAGTTTTCGCGCAGTTCTGAGAGAAAAAATTTACACCTTTTTTTCATCTACTCTTCGACGACTTGTAAAGTTGATGCTCGTGAATATTGCTAGTTTCGATCTAAAACGATGAATCCCGTTGTTCTGAGCCGGAATACAAGTTTTCGCGCAGTTCTGAGAGAAAACATTTGCACCTTTTTTTCATCTACTCTTCGACGACTTGTAAAATCGATGCTCGTGAATCTTGCTAGATTCGATCTAAAACGATGTATCCCGTTGTTTTGAGCCGGAATACAAGTTTTCGCGCAGTTCTGAGAGAAAACATTTGCACCTTTTTTTCATCTACTCTTCGACGACTTGTAAAATCGATGCTCGTGAATCTTGCTAGTTCCGATCTAAAACGATGTATCCCGTTGTTTTGAGCCGGAATACAAGTTTTCGCGCATGCACCTTTCTCTCGTCTACTCTTCGACTTTTAAATTGATGCTCGTGAATCTTGCTAGATTCGATATAAAACGATGAATCCCGTTGTTTTGAGCCGGAATACAAGTTTTCGCGCAGTTCTGAGAGAAAAAGTTTGCACCTTTCTCTCGTCTACTCTTCGACGACTTGTAAAATCGATGCTCGTGAATCTTGCTAGTTTCGATCTAAAACGATGTATCCCGTTGTTTTGAGCCGGAATACAAGTTTTCGCGCAGTTCTGAGAGAAAAAGTTTGCACCTTTCTCTCGTCTACTCTTCGACGACTTGTAAAATCGATGCTCGTGAATCTTTTTAGATTAGATCTAAAATGATGTATCCCGTTGTTTTGAGCCGGAATACCAGTTTTCGCGCAGTTCTGAGAGAAAAAGTGTACACCTTTCTCTCGTCTACTCTTCGACGACTTGTAAAATCGATGCTCGTGAATCTGGCTAGTTTCGATCTAAAGCGATGTATCTCGTTGTTTTGAGCCGGAATACAAGTTTTCGCGCAGTTCTGAGAGAAAAAATTTACACCTTTTTTTCATCTACTCTTCGACGACTTGTAAACTCGATGCCCGTGAATATTGCTAGTTTCGATCTAAAGCGATGTATCTCGTTGTTTTGAGCCGGAATACAAGTTTTCGCGCAGTTCTGAGAGAAAACATTTGCACATTTTTTTCATCTACTCTTCGACGACTTGTAAAATCGATGCTCGTGAATCTTGCTAGTTTCAATCTAAAACGATGTATCCCGTTGTTTTGAGCCGGAATACAAGTTTTCGCGCAGTTCTGAGAGAAGTTTACACCTTTCTCTCGTCTACTCTTCGAAGACTTGACAAATCGATGCTCGTGAATCTTGCTTTTTTCAATCTAAAACGATGTATCCCGTTGTTTTGAGCCGGAATACAAGTTTTCGCGCATGCAACTTTCTCTCGTCTACTCTTCGACGACTTGTAAAATCGATGCTCGTGAATCTTGCTAGATTCGATCTAAAACGATGTATCCCGTTGTTTTGAGCCGGAATACAAGTTTTTGCGCAGTTCTGAGAGAAAACATTTGCACCTTTTTTACATCTACTCTTCGACGACTTGTAAAATCGATGCTCGTGAATCTTGCTAGTTTCGATCTAAAACGATGTATCCCGTTGTTTTGAGCCGGAATACAAGTTTTCGCGCAGTTCTGAGAGAAAAAGTTTGCACCTTTCTCTCGTCTACTCTTCGACGACTTGTAAAATCGATGCTCGTGAATCTTGCTAGATTAGTTCTAAAATGATGTATCCCGTTGTTTTGAGCCGGAATACCAGTTTTCGCGCAGTTCTGAGAGAAAAAGTTTACACCTTTCTCTCGTCTACTCTTCGACGACTTGTAAAATGGATGCTCGTGAATCTGGCTAGTTTCGATCTAAAGCGATGTATCTCGTTGTTTTGAGCCGGAATACAAGTTTTCGCGCAGTTCTGAGAGAAAAAATTTACACCTTTTTTTCATCTACTCTTCGACGACTTGTAAAGTTGATGCTCGTGAATATTGCTAGTTTCGATCTAAAACGATGAATCCCGTTGTTCTGAGCCGGAATACAAGTTTTCGCGCAGTTCTGAGAGAAAACATTTGCACCTTTTTTTCATCTACTCTTCGACGACTCTTAAAATCGATGCTCGTGAATCTTGCTAGTTTCGATCTAAAACGATGTATCCCGTTGTTTTGAGCCGGAATACAAGTTTTCGCGCAGTTCTGAGAGAAAAAGTTTACACCTTTCTCTCGTCTACTCTTCGACGACTTGTAAAATTGATGCTCGTTAATCTTGTTAGTTTCGATCTAAAACGATGTATCCCGTTGTTTTGAGCCGGAATACAAGTTTTCGCGCAGTTCTGAGAGAAAAATTTTACACCTTTTTTTCATCTACTCTTCGACGATTTGTAAAATCGATGCTCGTGAATCTTGCTAGTTTCGATCTAAAACGATGAATTCTGTTGTTTTGAGCCGGAATACAAGTTTTCGCGCAGTTCTGAGAGAAAAAGTTGGCACCTTTCTCTCGTCTACTCTTCGACGACTTGTAAAATCGATGCTCGTGAATCTTGCTAGTTTCGATCTAAAACGATGTATCCCGTTGTTTTGAGCCGGAATACAAGTTTTCGCGCAGTTCTGAGAGAAGAAGTTTACACCTTTCTCTCGTCTACTCTTCGAAGGCTTGAAAAATCGATGCTCGTGAATCTTGCTAGTTTCAATCTAAAACGATGTATCCCGTTGTTTTGAGCCGGAATACAAGTTTTCGCGCATGCAACTTTCTCTCGTCTACTCTTAGACGACTTGTAAAATCGATGCTCGTGAATCTTGCTAGATTCGATCTAAAACGATGTATCCCGTTGTTTTGAGCCGGAATACAAGTTTTCGCGCAGTTCTGAGAGAAAACATTTGCACCTTTTTTTCATCTACTCTTCGACGACTTGTAAAATCGATGCTCGTGAATCTTGCTAGTTTCGATCTAAAACGATGTCCCCGTTGTTTTGAGCCGGAATACAAGTTTTCGCGCAGTTCTGAGAGAAAAAGTTTGCACCTTTCTCTCGTCTACTCTTCGACGACTTGTAAATTGATGCTCGTGAATCTTGCTAGATTAGTTCTAAAATGATGTATCCCGTTGTTTTGAGCCGGAATACCAGTTTTCGCGCAGTTCTGAGAGAAAACATTTAAACCTTTTTTCATCTACTCTTCGACGACTTGTAAAATCGATGCTCGTGAATCTTGCTAGTTTCGATCTAAAACGATGTATCCGGTTGTTTTGAGCCGGAATACAAGTTTTCGCGCAGTTCTGAGAGAAAAAATTTACACCTTTTTTTCATCTACTCTTCGACGACTTGTAAACCCGATGCCCGTGAATATTGCTAGTTTCGATCTAAAACGATGAATCCCGTTGTTCTGAGCCGGATACAAGTTTTCGCGCAGTTCTGAGAGAAAACATTTGCACATTTTTTTTCATCTACTCTTCGACGACTTGTAAAATCGATGCTCGTGAATCTTGCTAGTTTCGATCTAAAACGATGTATCCCGTTGTTTTGAGCCGGAATACAAGTTTTCGCGCAGTTCTGAGAGAAGTTTACACCTTTCTCTCGTCTACTCTTCGAAGACTTGACAAATCGATGCTCGTGAATCTTGCTATTTTCAATCTAAAACGATGTATCCCGTTGTTTTGAGACAGAATACAAGTTTTCGCGCAGTTCTGAGAGAAAAAGTTTACACCTTTCTCTCGTCTACTTTTCGACGACTTGTAAAATCGATGCTCGTGAATCTGGCTAGTTTCGATCTAAAACGATGTATCTCGTTGTTTTGAGCCGGAATACAAATTTTCGCGCTGTTCTGAGAGCAAAATTTTACACCTTTTTTTCATCTACTCTTCGACGACTTGTAAAATCGATGCTCGTGAATCTTGCTAGTTTCGATCTAAAACGATGTATCCCGTTGTTTTGAGCCGGAATACAAGTTTTTGCGCAGTTCTGAGAGAAGAAGTTTACACCTTTCTCTCGTCTACTCTTCGAAGACTTGAAAAATCGATGCTCGTGAATCTTGCTAGTTTCAATCTAAAACGATGTATCCCGTTGTTTTGAGCCGGAATACAAGTTTTCGCGCATGCAACTTTCTCTCGTCTACTCTTCGACGACTTGCAAAATCGATGCTCGTGAATCTTGCTAGATTCGATCTAAAACGATGTATCCCGTTGTTTTGAGCCGGAATACAAGTTTTTGCGCAGTTCTGAGAGAAAACATTTGCACCTTTTTTTCATCTACTCTTCGACGACTTGTAAAATCGATGCTCGTGAATCTTGCTAGTTTCGATCTAAAACGATGTATCCCGTTGTTTTGAGCCGGAATACAAGTTTTCGCGCAGTTCTGAGAGAAAAAGTTTGCACCTTTCTCTCGTCTACTCTTCGACGACTTGTAAAATCGATGCTCGTGAATCTTGCTAGATTAGTTCTAAAATGATGTATCCCGTTGTTTTGAGCCGGAATACCAGTTTTCGCGCAGTTCTGAGAGAAAAAGTTTACACCTTTCTCTCGTCTACTCTTCGACGACTTGTAAAATGGATGCTCGTGAATCTGGCTAGTTTCGATCTAAAGCGATGTATCTCGTTGTTTTGAGCCGGAATACAAGTTTTCGCGCAGTTCTGAGAGAAAAAATTTACACCTTTTTTTCATCTACTCTTTGACGACTTGTAAAGTTGATGCTCGTGAATATTGCTAGTTTCGATCTAAAACGATGAATCCCGTTGTTCTGAGCCGGAATACAAGTTTTCGCGCAGTTCTGAGAGAAAACATTTGCACCTTTTTTTCATCTACTCTTCGACGACTTGTAAAATCGATGCTCGTGAATCTTGCTAGTTTCTATCTAAAACGATGTATCCCGTTGTTTTGAGCCGGAATACAAGTTTTCGCGCAGTTCTGAGAGAAAAAGTTTACACCTTTCTCTCGTCTACTCTTCGACGACTTGTAAAATCGATGCTCGTGAATCTTGTTAGTTTCGATCTAAAACGATGTATCCCGTTGTTTTGAGCCGGAATACAAGTTTTCGCGCAGTTCTGAGAGAAAAATTTTACACCTTTTTTTCATCTACTCTTCGACGATTTGTAAAATCGATGCTCGTGAATCTTGCTAGTTTCGATCTAAAACGATGAATTCTGTTGTTTTGAGCCGGAATACAAGTTTTCGCGCAGTTCTGAGAGAAAAAGTTGGCACCTTTCTCTCGTCTACTCTTCGACGACTTGTAAAATCGATGCTCGTGAATCTTGCTAGTTTCGATCTAAAACGATGTATCCCGTTGTTTTGAGCCGGAATACAAGGTTTTCGCGCAGTTCTGAGAGAAGAAGTTTACACCTTTCTCTCGTCTACTCTTCGAAGACATGAAAAATCGATGCTCGTGAATCTTGCTAGTTTCGATCTAAAACGATGTATCCCGTTGTTTTGAGCCGGAATACAAGTTTTCGCGCATGCAACTTTCTCTCGTCTACTCTTAGACGACTTGTAAAATCGATGCTCGTGAATCTTGCTAGATTCGATCTAAAACGATGTATCCCGTTGTTTTGAGCCGGAATACAAGTTTTCGCGCAGTTCTGAGAGAAAACATTTGCACCTTTTTTTCATCTACTCTTCGAAGACTTGTAAAATCGATGCTCGTGAATCTTGCTAGTTTCGATCTAAAACGATGTATCCCGTTGTTTTGAGCCGGAATACAAGTTTTCGCGCAGTTCTGAGAGAAAAAGTTTGCACCTTTCTCTCGTCTACTCTTCGTCGACTTGTAAAATCGATGCTCGTGAATCTTGCTAGATTAGTTCTAAAATGATGTATCCCGTTGTTTTGAGCCGGAATACCAGTTTTCGCGCAGTTCTGAGAGAAAAAGTTTACACCTTTCTCTCGTCTACTCTTCGACGACTTGTAAAATGGATGCTCGTGAATCTGGCTAGTTTCGATCTAAAGCGATGTATCTCGTTGTTTTGAGCCGGAATACAAGTTTTCGCGCAGTTCTGAGAGAAAAAATTTACACCTTTTTTTCATCTACTCTTCGACGACTTGTAAAGTCGATGCTCGTGAATATTGCTAGTTTCGATCTAAAACGATGAATCCCGTTGTTCTGAGCCGGAATACAAGTTTTCGCGCAGTTCTGAGAGAAAACATTTGCACCTTTTTTTCATCTACTCTTCGACGACTTGTAAAATCGATGCTCGTGAATCTTGCTAGTTTCGATCTAAAACGATGTATCCCGTTGTTTTGAGCCGGAATACAAGTTTCGCGCAGTTCTGAGAGAAAAGTTTACACCTTTCTCTCGTCTACTCTTCGACGACTTGTAAAATCGATGCTCGTGAATCTTGTTAGTTTCGATCTAAAACGATGTATCCGTTGTTTTGAGCCGGAATACAAGTTTTCGCGCAGTTCTGAGAGAAAACATTTAAACCTTTTTTCATCTACTCTTCGACGACTTGTAAAATTGATGCTCGTGAATCTTGCTAGTTTCGATCTAAAACGATGTATCCGGTTGTTTTGAGCCGGAATACAAGTTTTCGCGCAGTTCTGAGAGAAAAAGTTTACACCTTTCTCTCGTCTACTCTTCGACGACTTGTAAAACTTGATGCTCCTGAATATTGCTAGTTTCGATATAAAACGATGAATCCTGTTGTTTTGAGCCGGAATACAAGTTTTCGCGCAGTTCTGAGAGAAAACATTTGCACCTTTTTTTCATCTACTCTTCGACGACTTGTAAAATCGATGCTCGTGAATCTTGCTAGTTTCGATCTAAAACGATGTATCCCGTTGTTTTGAGCCGGAATACAAGTTTTCGCGCAGTTCTGAGAGAAAAAGTTTGCACCTTTCTCTCGTCTACTCTTCGACGACTTGTAAAATCGATGCTCGTGAATCTTTTTAGATTAGATCTAAAATGATGTATCCCGTTGTTTTGAGCCGGAATACCAGTTTTCGCGCAGTTCTGAGAGAAAAAGTGTACACCTTTCTCTCGTCTACTCTTCGACGACTTGTAAAATCGATGCTCGTGAATCTGGCTAGTTTCGATCTAAAGCGATGTATCTCGTTGTTTTGAGCCGGAATACAAGTTTTCGCGCAGATCTGAGAGAAAAAATTTACACCTTTTTTTCATCTACTCTTCGACGACTTGTAAACCCGATGCCCGTGAATATTGCTAGTTTCGATCTAAAACGATGAATCCCGTTGTTCTGAGCCGGAATACAAGTTTTCGCGCAGTTCTGAGAGAAAACATTTGCACATTTTTTTCATCTACTCTTCGACGACTTGTAAAATCGATGCTCGTGAATCTTGCTAGTTTCGATCTAAAACGATGTATCCCGTTGTTTTGAGCCGGAATACAAGTTTTCGCGCAGTTCTGAGAGAAGTTTACACCTTTCTCTCGTCTACTTTTCGACGACTTGTAAAATCGATGCTCGTGAATCTGGCTAGTTTCGATCTAAAACGATGTATCTCGTTGTTTTGAGCCGGAATACAAGTTTTCGCGCTGTTCTGAGAGCAAAATTTTACACCTTTTTTTCATCTACTCTTCGACGACTTGTAAAATCGATGCTCGTGAATCTTGCTAGTTTCGATCTAAAACGATGTATCCCGTTGTTTTGAGCCGGAATACAAGTTTTCGCGCAGTTCTGAGAGAAAACATTTAAACCTTTTTTCATCTACTCTTCGACGACTTGTAAAATCGATGCTCGTGAATCTTGCTAGTTTCGATCTAAAACGATGTATCCGGTTGTTTTGAGCCGGAATACAAGTTTTCGCGCAGTTCTGAGAGAAAAAGTTTACACCTTTCTCTCGTCTACTCTTCGACGACTTGTAAACTTGATGCTCCTGAATATTGCTAGTTTCGATATAAAACGATGAATCCTGTTGTTTTGAGCCGGAATACAAGTTTTCGCGCAGTTCTGAGAGAAAACATTTGCACCTTTTTTTCATCTACTCTTCGACGACTTGTAAAATCGATGCTCGTGAATCTTGCTAGTTTCGATCTAAAACGATGTATCCCGTTGTTTTGAGCCGGAATACAAGTTTTCGCGCAGTTCTGAGAGAAAAAGTTTGCACCTTTCTCTCGTCTACTCTTCGACGACTTGTAAAATCGATGCTCGTGAATCTTTTTAGATTAGATCTAAAATGATGTATCCCGTTGTTTTGAGCCGGAATACCAGTTTTCGCGCAGTTCTGAGAGAAAAAGTGTACACCTTTCTCTCGTCTACTCTTCGACGACTTGTAAAATCGATGCTCGTGAATCTGGCTAGTTTCGATCTAAAGCGATGTATCTCGTTGTTTTGAGCCGGAATACAAGTTTTCGCGCAGTTGTGAGAGAAAAAATTTACACCTTTTTTTCATCTACTCTTCGACGACTTGTAAACCCGATGACCGTGAATATTGCTAGTTTCGATCTAAAACGATGAATCCCGTTGTTCTGAGCCGGAATACAAGTTTTCGCGCAGTTCTGAGAGAAAACATTTGCACATTTTTTTCATCTACTCTTCGACGACTTGTAAAATCGATGCTCGTGAATCTTGCTAGTTTCGATCTAAAACGATGTATCCCGTTGTTTTGAGCCGGAATACAAGTTTTCGCGCAGTTCTGAGAGAAGTTTACACCTTTCTCTCGTCTACTTTTCGACGACTTGTAAAATCGATGCTCGTGAATCTGGCTAGTTTCGATCTAAAACGATGTATCTCGTTGTTTTGAGCCGGAATACAAGTTTTCGCGCTGTTCTGAGAGCAAAATTTTACACCTTTTTTTCATCTACTCTTCGACGACTTGTAAAATCGATGCTCGTGAATCTTGCTAGTTTCGATCTAAAACGATGTATCCCGTTGTTTTGAGCCGGAATACAAGTTTTCGCGCAGTTCTGAGAGAAGAAGTTTACACCTTTCTCTCGTCTACTCTTCGAAGACTTGAAAAATCGATGCTCGTGAATCTTGCTAGTTTCAATCTAAAACGATGTATCCCGTTGTTTTGAGCCGGAATACAAGTTTTCGCGCATGCAACTTTCTCTCGTCTACTCTTCGACGACTTGTAAAATCGATGCTCGTGAATCTTGCTAGATTCGATCTAAAACCATGTATCCCGTTGTTTTGAGCCGGAATACAAGTTTTTGCGCAGTTCTGAGAGAACACATTTGCACCTTTTTTTCATCTACTCTTCGACGACTTGTATAATCGATGCTCGTGAATCTTGCTAGTTTCGATCTAAAACGATGTATCCCGTTGTTTTGAGCCGGAATACAAGTTTTCGCGCAATTCTGAGAGAAAAAGTTTGCACCTTTCTCTCGTCTACTCTTCGACGACTTGTAAAATCGATGCTCGTGAATCTTGCTAGTTTCGATATAAAACGATGAATCCTGTTGTTTTGAGCCGGAATACAAGTTTTCGCGCAGTTCTGAGAGAAAACATTTGCACCTTTTTTTCATCTACTCTTCGACGACTTGTAAAATCGATGCTCGTGAATCTTGCTAGTTTCGATCTAAAACGATGTATCCCGTTGTTTTGAGCCGGAATACAAGTTTTCGCGCAGTTCTGAGAGAAAAAGTTTGCACCTTTCTCTCGTCTACTCTTCGACGACTTGTAAAATCGATGCTCGTGAATCTTTTTAGATTAGATCTAAAATGATGTATCCCGTTGTTTTGAGCCGGAATACCAGTTTTCGCGCAGTTCTGAGAGAAAAAGTGTACACCTTTCTCTCGTCTACTCTTCGACGACTTGTAAAATCGATGCTCGTGAATCTGGCTAGTTTCGATCTAAAGCGATGTATCTCGTTGTTTTGAGCCGGAATACAAGTTTTCGCGCAGTTCTGAGAGAAAAAATTTACACCTTTTTTTCATCTACTCTTCGACGACTTGTAAACCCGATGCCCGTGAATATTGCTAGTTTCGATCTAAAACGATGAATCCCGTTGTTCTGAGCCGGAATACAAGTTTTCGCGCAGTTCTGAGTGAAAACATTTGCACATTTTTTTCATCTACTCTTCGACGACTTGTAAAATCGATGCTCGTGAATCTTGCTAGTTTCGATCTAAAACGATGTATCCCGTTGTTTTGAGCCGGAATACAAGTTTTCGCGCAGTTCTGAGAGAAGTTTACACCTTTCTCTCGTCTACTTTTCGACGACTTGTAAAATCGATGCTCGTGAATCTGGCTAGTTTCGATCTAAAACGATGTATCTCGTTGTTTTGAGCCGGAATACAAGTTTTCGCGCTGTTCTGAGAGCAAAATTTTACACCTTTTTTTCATCTACTCTTCGACGACTTGTAAAATCGATGCTCGTGAATCTTGCTAGTTTCGATCTAAAACGATGTATCCCGTTGTTTTGAGCCGGAATACAAGTTTTCGCGCAGTTCTGAGAGAAGAAGTTTACACCTTTCTCTCGTCTACTCTTCGAAGACTTGAAAAATCGATGCTCGTGAATCTTGCTAGTTTCAATCTAAAACGATGTATCCCGTTGTTTTGAGCCGGAATACAAGTTTTTGCGCAGTTCTGAGAGAACACATTTGCACCTTTTTTTCATCTACTCTTCGACGACTTGTAAAATCGATGCTCGTGAATCTTGCTAGTTTCGATCTAAAACGATGTATCCCGTTGTTTTGAGCCGGAATACAAGTTTTCGCGCAATTCTGAGAGAAAAAGTTTGCACCTTTCTCTCGTCTACTCTTCGACGACTTGTAAAATCGATGCTCGTGAATCTTGCTAGATTAGTTCTAAAATGATGTATTCCGTTGTTTTGAGCCGGAATACCAGTTTTCGCGCAGTTCTGAGAGAAAAAGTTTACACCTTTCTCTCGTCTACTCTTCGACGACTTGTAAAATGGATGCTCGTGAATCTGGCTAGTTTCAATCTAAAGCGATGTATCTCGTTGTTTTGAGCCGGAATACAAGTTTTCGCGCAGTTCTGAGAGAAAAAATTTACACCTTTTTTTCATCTACTCTTCGACGACTTGTAAAGTTGATGCTCGTGAATATTGCTAGTTTCGATCTAAAACGATGAATCCCGTTGTTCTGAGCCGGAATACAAGTTTTCGCGCAGTTCTGAGAGAAAACATTTGCACCTTTTTTTCATCTACTCTTCGACGACTTGTAAAATCGATGCTCGTGAATCTTGCTAGTTTCGATCTAAAACGATGTATCCCGTTGTTTTGAGCCGGAATACAAGTTTTCGCGCAGTTCTGAGAGAAGTTTACACCTTTCTCTCGTCTACTCTTCGAAGATTTGACAAATCGATGCTCGTGAATCTTGCTATTTTCAATCTAAAACGATGTATCCCGTTGTTTTGAGACAGAATACAAGTTTTCGCGCAGTTCTGAGAGAAAAAGTTTACACCTTTCTCTCGTCTACTTTTCGACGACTTGTAAAATCGATGCTCGTGAATCTGGCTAGTTTCGATCTAAAACGATGTATCTCGTTGTTTTGAGCCGGAATACAAGTTTTCGCGCTGTTCTGAGAGCAAAATTTTACACCTTTTTTTCATCTACTCTTCGACGACTTGTAAAATCGATGCTCGTGAATCTTGCTAGTTTCGATCTAAAACGATGTATCCCGTTGTTTTGAGCCGGAATACAAGTTTTCGCGCAGTTCTGAGAGAAGAAGTTTACACCTTTCTCTCGTCTACTCTTCGAAGACTTGAAAAATCGATGCTCGTGAATCTTGCTAGTTTCAATCTAAAACGATGTATCCCGTTGTTTTGAGCCGGAATACAAGTTTTCGCGCATGCAACTTTCTCTCGTCTACTCTTCGACGACTTGTAAAATCGATGCTCGTGAATCTTGCTAGATTCGATCTAAAACGATGTATCCCGTTGTTTTGAGCCGGAATACAAGTTTTTGCGCAGTTCTGAGAGAAAACATTTGCACCTTTTTTTCATCTACTCTTCGACGACTTGTAAAATCGATGCTCGTGAATCTTGCTAGTTTCGATCTAAAACGATGTATCCCGTTGTTTTGAGCCGGAATACAAGTTTTCGCGCAATTCTGAGAGAAAAAGTTTGCACCTTTCTCTCGTCTACTCTTCGACGACTTGTAAAATCGATGCTCGTGAATCTTGCTAGATTAGTTCTAAAATGATGTATCCCGTTGTTTTTAGCCGGAATACCAGTTTTCGCGCAGTTCTGAGAGAAAAAGTTTACACCTTTCTCTCGTCTACTCTTCGACGACTTGTAAAATGGATGCTCGTGAATCTGGCTAGTTTCGATCTAAAGCGATGTATCTCGTTGTTTTGAGCCGGAATACAAGTTTTCGCGCAGTTCTGAGAGAAAAAATTTACACCTTTTTTTCATCTACTCTTCGACGACTTGTAAAGTTGATGCTCGTGAATATTGCTAGTTTCGATCTAAAACGATGAATCCCGTTGTTCTGAGCCGGAATACAAGTTTTCGCGCAGTTCTGAGAGAAAACATTTGCACCTTTTTTTCATCTACTCTTCGACGACTTGTAAAATCGATGCTCGTGAATCTTGTTAGTTTCGATCTAAAACGATGTATCCCGTTGTTTTGAGCCGGAATACAAGTTTTCGCGCAAATCTGAGAGAAAAATTTTACACCTTTTTTTCATCTACTCTTCGACGATTTGTAAAATCGATGCTCGTGAATCTTGCTAGTTTCGATCTAAAACGATGAATTCTGTTGTTTTGAGCCGGAATACAAGTTTTCGCGCAGTTCTGAGAGAAAAAGTTGGCACCTTTCTCTCGTCTACTCTTCGACGACTTGTAAAATCGATGCTCGTGAATCTTGCTAGTTTCGATCTAAAACGATGTATCCCGTTGTTTTGAGCCGGAATACAAGTTTTCGCGCAGTTCTGAGAGAAGAAGTTTACACCTTTCTCTCGTCTACTCTTCGAAGACTTGAAAAATCGATGCTCGTGAATCTTGCTAGTTTCGATCTAAAACGATGTATCCCGTTGTTTTGAGCCGGAATACAAGTTTTCGCGCATGCAACTTTCTCTCGTCTACTCTTAGACGACTTGTAAAATCGATGCTCGTGAATCTTGCTAGATTCGATCTAAAACGATGTATCCCGTTGTTTTGAGCCGGAATACAAGTTTTCGCGCAGTTCTGAGAGAAAACATTTGCACCTTTCTCTCGTCTACTCTTCGACGACTTGTAAAATCGATGCTCGTGAATCTTGCTAGATTAGTTCTAAAATGATGTATCCCGTTGTTTTGAGCCGGAATACCAGTTTTCGCGCAGTTCTGAGAGAAAAAGTTTACACCTTTCTCTCGTCTACTCTTCGACGACTTGTAAAATGGATGCTCGTGAATCTTGCTAGTTTCAATCTAAAACGATGTATCCCGTTGTTTTGAGCCGGAATACAAGTTTTTGCGCAGTTCTGAGAGAACACATTTGCACCTTTTTTTCATCTACTCTTCGACGACTTGTAAAATCGATGCTCGTGAATCTTGCTAGTTTCGATCTAAAACGATGTATCCCGTTGTTTTGAGCCGGAATACAAGTTTTCGCGCAATTCTGAGAGAAAAAGTTTGCACCTTTCTCTCGTCTACTCTTCGACGACTTGTAAAATCGATGCTCGTGAATCTTGCTAGATTAGTTCTAAAATGATGTATCCCGTTGTTTTGAGCCGGAATACCAGTTTTCGCGCAGTTCTGAGAGAAAAAGTTTACACCTTTCTCTCGTCTACTCTTCGACGACTTGTAAAATGGATGCTCGTGAATCTGGCTAGTTTCGATCTAAAGCGATGTATCTCGTTGTTTTGAGCCGGAATACAAGTTTTCGCGCAGTTCTGAGAGAAAAAATTTACACCTTTTTTTCATCTACTCTTCGACGACTTGTAAAGTTGATGCTCGTGAATATTGCTAGTTTCGATCTAAAACGATGAATCCCGTTGTTCTGAGCCGGAATACAAGTTTTCGCGCAGTTATGAGAGAAAACATTTGCACCTTTTTTTCATCTACTCTTCGACGACTTGTAAAATCGATGCTCGTGAATCTTGCTAGTTTCGATCTAAAACGATGTATCCCGTTGTTTTGAGCCGGAATACAAGTTTTCGCGCAGTTCTGAGAGAAAACGTTTGCACCTTTCTCTCGTCTACTCTTCGACGACTTGTAAAATCGATGCTCGTGAATCTTTTTAGATTAGATCTAAAATGATGTATCCCGTTGTTTTGAGCCGGAATACCAGTTTTCGCGCAGTTCTGAGAGAAAAAGTGTACACCTTTCTCTCGTCTACTCTTCGACGACTTGTAAAATCGATGCTCGTGAATCTGGCTAGTTTCGATCTAAAGCGATGTATCTCGTTGTTTTGAGCCGGAATACAAGTTTTCGCGCAGTTCTGAGAGAAAAAATTTACACCTTTTTTTCATCTACTCTTCGACGACTTGTAAACCCGATGCCCGTGAATATTGCTAGTTTCGATCTAAAACGATGAATCCCGTTGTTCTGAGTCGGAATACAAGTTTTCGCGCAGTTCTGAGAGAAAACATTTGCACATTTTTTTCATCTACTCTTCGACGACTTGTAAAATCGATGCTCGTGAATCTTGCTAGTTTCGATCTAAAACGATGTATCCCGTTGTTTTGAGCCGGAATACAAGTTTTCGCGCAGTTCTGAGAGAAGTTTACACCTTTCTCTCGTCTACTCTTCGAAGATTTGACAAATCGATGCTCGTGAATCTTGCTATTTTCAATCTAAAACGATGTATCCCGTTGTTTTGAGACAGAATACAAGTTTTCGCGCAGTTCTGAGAGAAAAAGTTTACACCTTTCTCTCGTCTACTTTTCGACGACTTGTAAAATCGATGCTCGTGAATCTGGCTAGTTTCGATCTAAAACGATGTATCTCGTTGTTTTGAGCCGGAATACAAGTTTTCGCGCTGTTCTGAGAGCAAAATTTTACACCTTTTTTTCATCTACTCTTCGACGACTTGTAAAATCGATGCTCGTGAATCTTGCTAGTTTCGATCTAAAACGATGTATCCCGTTGTTTTGAGCCGGAATACAAGTTTTCGCGCAGTTCTGAGAGAAGAAGTTTACACCTTTCTCTCGTCTAATCTTCGAAGACTTGAAAAATCGATGCTCGTGAATCTTGCTAGTTTCAATCTAAAACGATGTATCCCGTTGTTTTGAGCCGGAATACAAGTTTTCGCGCATGCAACTTTCTCTCGTCTACTCTTCGACGACTTGTAAAATCGATGCTCGTGAATCTTGCTAGATTCGATCTAAAACGATGTATCCCGTTGTTTTGAGCCGGAATACAAGTTTTTGCGCAGTTCTGAGAGAAAACATTTGCACCTTTTTTTCATCTACTCTTCGACGACTTGTAAAATCGATGCTCGTGAATCTTGCTAGTTTCGATCTAAAACGATGTATCCCGTTGTTTTGAGCCGGAATACAAGTTTTCGCGCAATTCTGAGAGAAAAAGTTTGCACCTTTCTCTCGTCTACTCTTCGACGACTTGTAAAATCGATGCTCGTGAATCTTGCTAGATTAGTTCTAAAATGATGTATCCCGTTGTTTTTAGCCGGAATACCAGTTTTCGCGCAGTTCTGAGAGAAAAAGTTTACACCTTTCTCTCGTCTACTCTTCGACGACTTGTAAAATGGATGCTCGTGAATCTGGCTAGTTTCGATCTAAAGCGATGTATCTCGTTGTTTTGAGCCGGAATACAAGTTTTCGCGCAGTTCTGAGAGAAAACATTTGCACCTTTTTTTCATCTACTCTTCGACGACTTGTAAAATCGATGCTCGTGAATCTTGCTAGTTTCGATCTAAAACGATGTATCCCGTTGTTTTGAGCCGGAATACAAGTTTTCGCGCAAATCTGAGAGAAAAATTTTACACCTTTTTTTCATCTACTCTTCGACGATTTGTAAAATCGATGCTCGTGAATCTTGCTAGTTTCGATCTAAAACGATGAATTCTGTTGTTTTGAGCCGGAATACAAGTTTTCGCGCAGTTCTGAGAGAAAAAGTTGGCACCTTTCTCTCGTCTACTCTTCGACGACTTGTAAAATCGATGCTCGTGAATCTTGCTAGTTTCGATCTAAAACGATGTATCCCGTTGTTTTGAGCCGGAATACAAGTTTTCGCGCAGTTCTGAGAGAAGAAGTTTACACCTTTCTCTCGTCTACTCTTCGAAGACTTGAAAAATCGATGCTCGTGAATCTTGCTAGTTTCGATCTAAAACGATGTATCCCGTTGTTTTGAGCCGGAATACAAGTTTTCGCGCATGCAACTTTCTCTCGTCTACTCTTAGACGACTTGTAAAATCGATGCTCGTGAATCTTGCTAGATTCGATCTAAAACGATGTATCCCGTTGTTTTGAGCCGGAATACAAGTTTTCGCGCAGTTCTGAGAGAAAACATTTGCACCTTTCTCTCGTCTACTCTTCGACGACTTGTAAAATCGATGCTCGTGAATCTTGCTAGATTAGTTCTAAAATGATGTATCCCGTTGTTTTGAGCCGGAATACCAGTTTTCGCGCAGTTCTGAGAGAAAAAGTTTACACCTTTCTCTCGTCTACTCTTCGACGACTTGTAAAATGGATGCTCGTGAATCTGGCTAGTTTCGATCTAAAGCGATGTATCTCGTTGTTTTGAGCCGGAATACAAGTTTTCGCGCAGTTCTGAGAGAAAACATTTACACCTTATTTTCATCTACTCTTCGACGACTTGTAAAGTCGATGCTCGTGAATATTGCTAGTTTCGATCTAAAACGATGAATCCCGTTGTTCTGAGCCGGAATACAAGTTTTCGCGCAGTTCTGAGAGAAAACATTTGCACCTTTTTTTCATCTACTCTTCGACGACTTGTAAAATCGATGCTCGTGAATCTTGCTAGTTTCGATCTAAAACGATGTATCCCGTTGTTTTGAGCCGGAATACAAGTTTTCGCGCAGTTCTGAGAGAAAAAGTTTACACCTTTCTCTCGTCTACTCTTCGACGACTTGTAAAATCGATGCTCGTGAATCTTGTTAGTTTCGATCTAAAACAATGTATCCCGTTGTTTTGAGCCGGAATACAAGTTTTCGCGCAGTTCTGAGAGAAAACATTTAAACCTTTTTTCATCTACTCTTCGACGACTTGTAAAATCGATGCTCGTGAATCTTGCTAGTTTCGATCTAAAACGATGTATCCGGTTGTTTTGAGCCGGAATACAAGTTTTCGCGCAGTTCTGAGAGAAAAAGTTTACACCTTTCTCTCGTCTACTCTTCGACGACTTGTAAACTCGATGCTCCTGAATATTGCTAGTTTCGATATAAAACGATGAATAATGTTGTTTTGAGCCGGAATACAAGTTTTCGCGCAGTTCTGAGAGAAAACATTTGCACCTTTTTTTCATCTACTCTTCGACGACTTGTAAAATCGATGCTCGTGAATCTTGCTAGTTTCGATCTAAAACGATGTATCCCGTTGTTTTGAGCCGGAATACAAGTTTTCGCGCATGCACCTTTCTCTCGTCTACTCTTCGACGACTTGTAAAATCGATGCTCGTGAATTTTGCTAGATTCGATCTAAAACGATGTATCCCGTTGTTTTGAGCCGGAATACAAGTTTTCGCGCAGTTCTGAGAGAAAACATTTGCACCTTTTTTCATCTACTCTTCGACGACTTGTAAAATCGATGCTCGTGAATCTTGCTAGTTTCGATCTAAAACGATGAATCCCGTTGTTTTGAGCCGGAATACAAGTTTTCGCGCAGTTCTGAGAGAAAAAGTTGGCACCTTTCTCTCGTCTACTCTTCGACGACTTGTAAAATCGATGCTCGTGAATCTTGCTAGTTTCGATCTAAAACGATGTATCCCGTTGTTTTGAGCCGGAATACAAGTTTTCGCGCATGCACCTTTCTCTCGTCTACTCTTCGACGACTTATAAAATCGATGCTCGTGAATATTGCTAGATTCGATCTAAAACGATGTATCCCGTTGTTTTGAGCAGGAATACAAGTTTTCGCGCAGTTCTGAGAGAAAACATTTGCACCTTTTTTTCATCTACTCTTCGACGACTTGTAAAATCGATGCTCGTGAATCTTGCTAGTTTCGATCTAAAACGATGTATCCCTTTGTTTTGAGCCGGAATAAAAGTTTTCGCACATGCACCTTTCTCTCGTCTACTCTTCGACGACTTGTAAAATCGATGCTCGTGAATCTTGCTAGATTCGATCTAAAACGATGTATCCCGTTGTTTTGAGCCGGAATACAAGTTTTCGCGCAGTTCTGAGAGAAAACATTTGCACCTTTTTTTCATCTACTCTTCGACGACTTGTAAAATCGATGCTCGTGAATCTTGCTAGTTCCGATCTAAAACGATGTATCCCGTTGTTTTGAGCCGGAATACAAGTTTTCGCGCATGCACCTTTCTCTCGTCTACTCTTCGACTTGTAAAATCGATGCTCGTGAATCTTGCTAGATTCGATATAAAACGATGAATCCCGTTGTTTTGAGCCGGAATACAACTTTTCGCGCAGTTCTGAGAGAAAAAGTTTGCACCTTTCTCTCGTCTACTCTTCGACGACTTGTAAAATCAATGCTCGTGAATCTGGCTAGTTTCGATCTAAAACGATGTATCTCGTTGTTTTGAGCCGGAATACAAGTTTTCGCGCAGTTCTGAGAGAAAACATTTGCACCTTTTTTCATCTACTCTTCGACGACGTGTAAAATCGATGCTCGTGAGTCTTGCTAGTTTCGATCTAAAACGATGTATCCCGTTGTTTTGAGCCGGAATACAAGTTTTCGCGCAGTTCTGAGAGAAAAAGTTTGCACCTTTCTCTCGTCTACTCTTCGACGACTTGTAAAATCGATGCTCGTGAATCTTTTTAGATTAGATCTAAAATGATGTATCCCGTTGTTTTGAGCCGGAATACCAGTTTTCGCGCAGTTCTGAGAGAAAAAGTTTACACCTTTCTCTCGTCTACTCTTCGACGACTTGTAAAATCGATGCTCGTGAATCTGGCTAGTTTCGATCTAAAGCGATGTATCTCGTTGTTTTGAGCCGGAATACAAGTTTTCGCGCAGTTCTGAGAGAAAAAATTTACACCTTTTTTTCATCTACTCTTCGACGACTTGTAAACTCGATGCCCGTGAATATTGCTAGTTTCGATCTAAAACGATGAATCCCGTTGTTCTGAGCCGGAATACAAGTTTTCGCGCAGTTCTGAGAGAAAACATTTGCACCTTTTTTTCATCTACTCTTCGACGACTTGTAAAATCGATGCTCGTGAATCTTGCTAGTTTCGATCTAAAACGATGTATCCCGTTGTTTTGAGCCGGAATACAAGTTTTCGCGCAGTTCTGAGAGAAGTTTACACCTTTCTCTCGTCTACTCTTCGAAGACTTGACAAATCGATGCTCGTGAATCTTGCTATTTTCAATCTAAAACGATGTATCCCGTTGTTTTGATACAGAATACAAGTTTTCGCGCAGTTCTGAGAGAAAAAGTTTACACCTTTCTCTCGTCTACTCTTCGACGACTTGTAAAATCGATGCTCGTGAATCTGGCTAGTTTCGATCTAAAACGATGTATCTCGTTGTTTTGAGCCGGAATACAAGTTTTCGCGCTGTTCTGAGAGAAGAAGTTTACACCTTTCTCTCGTCTACTCTTCGAAGACTTGAAAAATCGATGCTCGTGAATCTTGCTAGTTTCGATCTAAAACGATGTATCCCGTTGTTTTGAGCCGGAATACAAGTTTTCGCGCAGTTCTGAGAGAAAACATTTGCACCTTTTTTTCATCTACTCTTCGACGACTTGTAAAATCGATGCTCGTGAATCTTGCTAGTTTCGATCTAAAACGATGTATCCCGTTGTTTTGAGCCGGAATACAAGTTTTCGCGCAGTTCTGAGAGAAAAAGTTTGCACCTTTCTCTCGTCTACTCTTCGACGACTTGTAAAATCGATGCTCGTGAATCTTGCTAGATTAGTTCTAAAATGATGTATCCCGTTGTTTTGAGCCGGAATACCAGTTTTCGCGCAGTTCTGAGAGAAAAAGTTTACACCTTTCTCTCGTCTACTCTTCGACGACTTGTAAAATGGATGCTCGTGAATCTGGCTAGTTTCGATCTAAAGCGATGTATCTCGTTGTTTTGAGCCGGAATACAAGTTTTCGCGCAGTTCTGAGAGAAAAAATTTACACCTTTTTTTCATCTACTCTTCGACGACTTGTAAAGTCGATGCTCGTGAATATTGCTAGTTTCGATCTAAAACGATGAATCCTGTTGTTCTGAGCCGGAATACAAGTTTTCGCGCAGTTCTGAGAGAAAACATTTGCACCTTTTTTTCATCTACTCTTCGACGACTTGTAAAATCGATGCTCGTGAATCTTGCTAGTTTCGATCTAAAACGATGTATCCCGTTGTTTTGAGCCGGAATACAAGATTTCGCGCAGTTCTGAGAGAAAAAGTTTACACCTTTCTCTCGTCTACTCTTCGACGACTTGTAAAATCGATGCTCGTGAATCTTGTTAGTTTCGATCTAAAACGATGTATCCCGTTGTTTTGAGCCGGAATACAAGTTTTCGCGCAGTTCTGAGAAAAATTTTACACCTTTTTTTCATCTACTCTTCGACGATTTGTAAAATCGATGCTCGTGAACCTTGCTAGTTTCGATCTAAAACAATGAATTCTGTTGTTTTGAGCCGGAATACAAGTTTTCGCGCAGTTCTGAGAGAAAAAGTTGGCACCTTTCTCTCGTCTACTCTTCGACGACTTGTAAAATTGATGCTCGTGAATCTTGCTAGTTTCGATCTAAAACGATGTATCCCGTTGTTTTGAGCCGGAATACAAGTTTTCGCGCAGTTCTGAGAGAAGAAGTTTACACCTTTCTCTCGTCTACTCTTCGAAGACTTGAAAAATCGATGCTCGTGAATCTTGCTAGTTTCGATCTAAAACGATGTATCCCGTTGTTTTGAGCCGGAATACAAGTTTTCGCGCATGCAACTTTCTCTCGTCTACTCTTAGACGACTTGTAAAATCGATGCTCGTGAATCTTGCTAGATTCGATCTAAAACGATGTATCCCGTTGTTTTGAGCCGGAATACAAGTTTTCGCGCAGTTCTGAGAGAAAACATTTGCACCTTTCTCTCGTCTACTCTTCGACGACTTGTAAAATCGATGCTCGTGAATCTTGCTAGATTAGTTCTAAAATGATGTATCCCGTTGTTTTGAGCCGGAATACCAGTTTTCGCGCAGTTCTGAGAGAAAAAGTTTACACCTTTCTCTCGTCTACTCTTCGACGACTTGTAAAATGGATGCTCGTGAATCTGGCTAGTTTCGATCTAAAGCGATGTATCTCGTTGTTTTGAGCCGGAATTCAAGTTTTCGCGCAGTTCTGAGAGAAAAAATTTACACCTTATTTTCATCTACTCTTCGACGACTTGTAAAGTCGATGCTCGTGAATATTGCTAGTTTCGATCTAAAACGATGAATCCCGTTGTTCTGAGCCGGAATACAAGTTTTCGCGCAGTTCTGAGAGAAAACATTTGCACCTTTTTTTCATCTACTCTTCGACGACTTGTAAAATCGATGCTCGTGAATCTTGCTAGTTTCGATCTAAAACGATGTATCCCGTTGTTTTGAGCCGGAATACAAGTTTTCGCGCAGTTCTGAGAGAAAAAGTTTACACCTTTCTCTCGTCTACTCTTCGACGACTTGTAAAATCGATGCTCGTGAATCTTGTTAGTTTCGATCTAAAACAATGTATCCCGTTGTTTTGAGCCGGAATACAAGTTTTCGCGCAGTTCTGAGAGAAAACATTTAAACCTTTTTTCATCTACTCTTCGACGACTTGTAAAATCGATGCTCGTGAATCTTGCTAGTTTCGATCTAAAACGATGTATCCGGTTGTTTTGAGCCGGAATACAAGTTTTCGCGCAGTTCTGAGAGAAAAAGTTTACACCTTTCTCTCGTCTACTCTTCGACGACTTGTAAACTCGATGCTCCTGAATATTGCTAGTTTCGATATAAAACGATGAATAATGTTGTTTTGAGCCGGAATACAAGTTTTCGCGCAGTTCTGAGAGAAAACATTTGCACCTTTTTTTCATCTACTCTTCGACGACTTGTAAAATCGATGCTCGTGAATCTTGCTAGTTTCGATCTAAAACGATGTATCCCGTTGTTTTGAGCCGGAATACAAGTTTTCGCGCATGCACCTTTCTCTCGTCTACTCTTCGACGACTTGTAAAATCGATGCTCGTGAATTTTGCTAGATTCGATCTAAAACGATGTATCCCGTTGTTTTGAGCCGGAATACAAGTTTTCGCGCAGTTCTGAGAGAAAACATTTGCACCTTTTTTCATCTACTCTTCGACGACTTGTAAAATCGATGCTCGTGAATCTTGCTAGTTTCGATCTAAAACGATGAATCCCGTTGTTTTGAGCCGGAATACAAGTTTTCGCGCAGTTCTGAGAGAAAAAGTTGGCACCTTTCTCTCGTCTACTCTTCGACGACTTGTAAAATTGATGCTCGTGAATCTTGCTAGTTTCGATCTAAAACGATGTATCCCGTTGTTTTGAGCCGGAATACAAGTTTTCGCGCATGCACCTTTCTCTCGTCTACTCTTCGACGACTTATAAAATCGATGCTCGTGAATATTGCTAGATTCGATCTAAAACGATGTATCCCGTTGTTTTGAGCAGGAATACAAGTTTTCGCGCAGTTCTGAGAGAAAACATTTGCACCTTTTTTTCATCTACTCTTCGACGACTTGTAAAATCGATGCTCGTGAATCTTGCTAGTTTCGATCTAAAACGATGTATCCCTTTGTTTTGAGCCGGAATACAAGTTTTCGCACATGCACCTTTCTCTCGTCTACTCTTCGACGACTTGTAAAATCGATGCTCGTGAATCTTGCTAGATTCGATCTAAAACGATGTATCCCGTTGTTTTGAGCCGGAATACAAGTTTTCGCGCAGTTCTGAGAGAAAACATTTGCACCTTTTTTTCATCTACTCTTCGACGACTTGTAAAATCGATGCTCGTGAATCTTGCTAGTTCCGATCTAAAACGATGTATCCCGTTGTTTTGAGCCGGAATACAAGTTTTCGCGCATGCACCTTTCTCTCGTCTACTCTTCGACTTGTAAAATCGATGCTCGTGAATCTTGCTAGATTCGATATAAAACGATGAATCCCGTTGTTTTGAGCCGGAATACAACTTTTCGCGCAGTTCTGAGAGAAAAAGTTTGCACCTTTCTCTCGTCTACTCTTCGACGACTTGTAAAATCAATGCTCGTGAATCTGGCTAGTTTCGATCTAAAACGATGTATCTCGTTGTTTTGAGCCGGAATACAAGTTTTCGCGCAGTTCTGAGAGAAAACATTTGCACCTTTTTTCATCTACTCTTCGACGACGTGTAAAATCGATGCTCGTGAGTCTTGCTAGTTTCGATCTAAAACGATGTATCCCGTTGTTTTGAGCCGGAATACAAGTTTTCGCGCAGTTCTGAGAGAAAAAGTTTGCACCTTTCTCTCGTCTACTCTTCGACGACTTGTAAAATCGATGCTCGTGAATCTTTTTAGATTAGATCTAAAATGATGTATCCCGTTGTTTTGAGCCGGAATACCAGTTTTCGCGCAGTTCTGAGAGAAAAAGTTTACACCTTTCTCTCGTCTACTCTTCGACGACTTGTAAAATCGATGCTCGTGAATCTGGCTAGTTTCGATCTAAAGCGATGTATCTCGTTCTTTTGAGCCGGAATACAAGTTTTCGCGCAGTTCTGAGAGAAAAAATTTACACCTTTTTTTCATCTACTCTTCGACGACTTGTAAACTCGATGCCCGTGAATATTGCTAGTTTCGATCTAAAACGATGAATCCCGTTGTTCTGAGCCGGAATACAAGTTTTCGCGCAGTTCTGAGAGAAAACATTTGCACCTTTTTTTCATCTACTCTTCGACGACTTGTAAAATCGATGCTCGTGAATCTTGCTAGTTTCGATCTAAAACGATGTATCCCGTTGTTTTGAGCCGGAATACAAGTTTTCGCGCAGTTCTGAGAGAAGTTTACACCTTTCTCTCGTCTACTCTTCGAAGACTTGACAAATCGATGCTCGTGAATCTTGCTATTTTCAATCTAAAACGATGTATCCCGTTGTTTTGAGACAGAATACAAGTTTTCGCGCAGTTCTGAGAGAAAAAGTTTACACCTTTCTCTCGTCTACTCTTCGACGACTTGTAAAATCGATGCTCGTGAATCTGGCTAGTTTCGATCTAAAACGATGTATCTCGTTGTTTTGAGCCGGAATACAAGTTTTCGCGCTGTTCTGAGAGAAGAAGTTTACACCTTTCTCTCGTGTACTCTTCGAAGACTTGAAAAATCGATGCTCGTGAATCTTGCTAGTTTCGATCTAAAACGATGTATCCCGTTGTTTTGAGCCGGAATACAAGTTTTCGCGCAGTTCTGAGAGAAAACATTTGCACCTTTTTTTCATCTACTCTTCGACGACTTGTAAAATCGATGCTCGTGAATCTTGCTAGTTTCGATCTAAAACGATGTATCCCGTTGTTTTGAGCCGGAATACAAGTTTTCGCGCAGTTCTGAGAGAAAAAGTTTGCACCTTTCTCTCGTCTACTCTTCGACGACTTGTAAAATCGATGCTCGTGAATCTTGCTAGATTAGTTCTAAAATGATGTATCCCGTTGTTTTGACCCGGAATACCAGTTTTCGCGCAGTTCTGAGAGAAAAAGTTTACACCTTTCTCTCGTCTACTCTTCGACGACTTGTAAAATGGATGCTCGTGAATCTGGCTAGTTTCGATCTAAAGCGATGTATCTCGTTGTTTTGAGCCGGAATACAAGTTTTCGCGCAGTTCTGAGAGAAAAAATTTACACCTTTTTTTCATCTACTCTTCGACGACTTGTAAAGTCGATGCTCGTGAATATTGCTAGTTTCGATCTAAAACGATGAATCCTGTTGTTCTGAGCCGGAATACAAGTTTTCGCGCAGTTCTGAGAGAAAACATTTGCACCTTTTTTTCATCTACTCTTCGACGACTTGTAAAATCGATGCTCGTGAATCTTGCTAGTTTCGATCTAAAACGATGTATCCCGTTGTTTTGAGCCGGAATACAAGATTTCGCGCAGTTCTGAGAGAAAAAGTTTACACCTTTCTCTCGTCTACTCTTCGACGACTTGTAAAATCGATGCTCGTGAATCTTGTTAGTTTCGATCTAAAACGATGTATCCCGTTGTTTTGAGCCGGAATACAAGTTTTCGCGCAGTTCTGAGAAAAATTTTACACCTTTTTTTCATCTACTCTTCGACGATTTGTAAAATCGATGCTCGTGAACCTTGCTAGTTTCGATCTAAAACAATGAATTCTGTTGTTTTGAGCCGGAATACAAGTTTTCGCGCAGTTCTGAGAGAAAAAGTTGGCACCTTTCTCTCGTCTACTCTTCGACGACTTGTAAAATTGATGCTCGTGAATCTTGCTAGTTTCGATCCAAAACGATGTATCCCGTTGTTTTGAGCCGGAATACAAGTTTTCGCGCAGTTCTGAGAGAAGAAGTTTACACCTTTCTCTCGTCTACTCTTCGAAGACTTGAAAAATCGATGCTCGTGAATCTTGCTAGTTTCGATCTAAAACTATGTATCCCGTTGTTTTGAGCCGGAATACAAGTTTTCGCGCATGCAACTTTCTCTCGTCTACTCTTCGACAACTTGTAAAATCGATGCTCGTGAATCTTGCTAGATTCGATCTAAAACGATGTATCCCGTTGTTTTGAGCCGGAATACAAGTTTTCGCGCAGTTCTGAGAGAAAACATTTGCACCTTTTTTTCATCTACTCTTCGACGACTTGTAAAATCGATGCTCGTGAATCTTGCTAGTTTCGATCTAAAACGATGTATCCCGTTGTTTTGAGCCGGAATACAAGTTTTCGCGCAGTTCTGAGAGAAAAAGTTTGCACCTTTCTCTCGTCTACTCTTCGACGACTTGTAAAATCGATGCTCGTGAATCTTGCTAGATTAGTTCTAAAATGATGTATCCCGTTGTTTTGAGCCGGAATACCAGTTTTCGCGCAGTTCTGAGAGAAGAAGTTTACACCTTTCTCTCGTCTACTCTTCGAAGACTTGAAAAATCGATGCTCGTGAATCTTGCTAGTTTCGATCTAAAACGATGTATCCCGTTGTTTTGAGCCGGAATACAAGTTTTCGCGCAGTTCTGAGAGAAAACATTTGCACCTTTTTTTCATCTACTCTTCGACGACTTGTAAAATCGATGCTCGTGAATCTTGCTAGTTTCGATCTAAAACGATGTATCCCGTTGTTTTGAGCCGGAATACAAGTTTTCGCGCAGTTCTGAGAGAAAAAGTTTGCACCTTTCTCTCGTCTACTCTTCGACGACTTGTAAAATCGATGCTCGTGAATCTTGCTAGATTAGTTCTAAAATGATGTATCCCGTTGTTTTGAGCCGGAATACCAGTTTTCGCGCAGTTCTGAGAGAAAAAGTTTACACCTTTCTCTCGTCTACTCTTCGACGACTTGTAAAATGGATGCTCGTGAATCTGGCTAGTTTCGATCTAAAGCGATGTATCTCGTTGTTTTGAGCCGGAATACAAGTTTTCGCGCAGTTCTGAGAGAAAAAATTTACACCTTTTTTTCATCTACTCTTCGACGACTTGTAAAGTCGATGCTCGTGAATATTGCTAGTTTCGATCTAAAACGATGAATCCCGTTGTTCTGAGCCGGAATACAAGTTTTCGCGCAGTTCTGAGAGAAAACATTTGCACCTTTTTTTCATCTACTCTTCGACGACTTGTAAAATCGATGCTCGTGAATCTTGCTAGTTTCGATCTAAAACGATGTATCCCGTTGTTTTGAGCCGGAATACAAGATTTCGCGCAGTTCTGAGAGAAAAAGTTTACACCTTTCTCTCGTCTACTCTTCGACGACTTGTAAAATCGATGCTCGTGAATCTTGTTAGTTTCGATCTAAAACGATGTATCCCGTTGTTTTGAGCCGGAATACAAGTTTTCGCGCAGTTCTGAGAGAAAAATTTTACACCTTTTTTTCATCTACTCTTCGACGATTTGTAAAATCGATGCTCGTGAACCTTGCTAGTTTCGATCTAAAACAATGAATTCTGTTGTTTTGAGCCGGAATACAAGTTTTCGCGCACTTCTGAGAGAAAAAGTTGGCACCTTTCTCTCGTCTACTCTTCGACGACTTGTAAAATCGATGCTCGTGAATCTTGCTAGTTTCGATCTAAAACGATGTATCCCGTTGTTTTGAGCCGGAATACAAGTTTTCGCGCAGTTCTGAGAGAAGAAGTTTACACCTTTCTCTCGTCTACTCTTCGAAGACTTGAAAAATCGATGCTCGTGAATCTTGCTAGTTTCGATCTAAAACTATGTATCCCGTTGTTTTGAGCCGGAATACAAGTTTTCGCGCATGCAACTTTCTCTCGTCTACTCTTCGACGACTTGTAAAATCGATGCTCGTGAATCTTGCTAGATTCGATCTAAAACGATGTATCCCGTTGTTTTGAGCCGGAATACAAGTTTTCGCGCAGTTCTGAGAGAAAACATTTGCACCTTTTTTTCATCTACTCTTCGACGACTTGTAAAATCGATGCTCGTGAATCTTGCTAGTTTCGATCTAAAACGATGTATCCCGTTGTTTTGAGCCGGAATACAAGTTTTCGCGCAGTTCTGAGAGAAAAAGTTTGCACCTTTCTCTCGTCTACTCTTCGACGACTTGTAAAATCGATGCTCGTGAATCTTGCTAGATTAGTTCTAAAATGATGTATCCCGTTGTTTTGAGCCGGAATACCAGTTTTCGCGCAGTTCTGAGAGAAAAAGTTTACACCTTTCTCTCGTCTACTCTTCGACGACTTGTAAAATGGATGCTCGTGAATCTGGCTAGTTTCGATCTAAAGCGATGTATCTCGTTGTTTTGAGCCGGAATACAAGTTTTCGCGCAGTTCTGAGAGAAAAAATTCACACCTTTTTTTCATCTACTCTTCGACGACTTGTAAAGTCGATGCTCGTGAATATTGCTAGTTTCGATCTAAAACGATGAATCCCGTTGTTCTGAGCCGGAATACAAGTTTTCGCGCAGTTCTGAGAGAAAACATTTGCACCTTTTTTTCATCTACTCTTCGACGACTTGTAAAATCGATGCTCGTGAATCTTGCTAGTTTCGATCTAAAACGATGTATCCCGTTGTTTTGAGCCGGAATACAAGTTTTCGCGCAGTTCTGAGAGAAAAAGTTTACACCTTTCTCTCGTCTACTCTTCGACGACTTGTAAAATCGATGCTCCTGAATATTGCTAGTTTCGATATAAAACGATGAATCCTGTTGTTTTGAGCCGGAATACAAGTTTTCGCGCAGTTCTGAGAGAAAACATTTGCACCTTTTTTTCATCTACTCTTCGACGACTTGTAAAATCGATGCTCGTGAATCTTGCTAGTTTCGATCTAAAACGATGTATCCCGTTGTTTTGAGCCGGAATACAAGTTTTCGCGCATGCACCTTTCTCTCGTCTACTCTTCGACGACTTGTAAAATCGATGCTCGTGAATCTTGCCAGATTCGATCTAAAACGATGTATCCCGTTGTTTTGAGCCGGAATACAAGTTTTCGCGCAGTTCTGAGAGAAAACATTTGCGCCTTTTTTCATCTACTCTTCGACGACTTGTAAAATCGATGCCCGTGAATCTTGCTACTTTCGATGTACAATGATGTATACCGTTGTTTTGACCCGGAATACAAGTTTTCGCGCAGTTCTGAGAGAAGAAGTTTACACCTTTCT
The DNA here is from genome assembly GCF_052857255.1 of Amblyomma americanum. Classification (NCBI taxonomy): domain Eukaryota; kingdom Metazoa; phylum Arthropoda; class Arachnida; order Ixodida; family Ixodidae; genus Amblyomma; species Amblyomma americanum. The sequence goes on from NW_027526527.1 coordinate 269,787, forward strand.
CTCGTCTAATCTTCGAAGACTAAAAAAATCGATGCGCGTGAATCTTGCTAGTTTCGATCTAAAACGATGTATCCCGTTGTTTTGAGACGGAATACTAGTTTTCGCGCAGTTCTGAGAGAAAAAGTTTACACCTTTCTCTCGTCTACTCTTCGACGACTTGTAAAATCGATGCTCGTGAATCTGTCTAGTTTCGATCTGAAATGATGTATCTCGTTGTTTTGAGCCGGAATACAAGTTTTCGCGCAGTTCTGAGAGAAAAATTTTACACCTTTTTTCATCTACTCTTCGACGACTTGTAAAATCGATGCTCGTGAATCTTGCTAGTTTCGATCTAAAACGATGAATCCCGTTGTTTTGAGCCGGAATACAAGTTTTCGCGCAGTTCTGAGAGAAAACATTTGCACCTTTTTTTCATCTACTCTTCGACGACTTGAAAAATCGATGCTCGTGAATCTTGCTAGTTTCGATCTAAAACGATGTATCCCGTTGTTTTGAGCCGGAATACAAGTTTTCGCACAGTTCTGAGAGAAAAAGTTTGCACCTTTCTCTCGTCTTCTCTTCGACGACTTGTAAAATTGATGCTCGTGAATCTTGCTAGATTCGATCTAAAATGATGTATCCCGTTGTTTTGAGCCGGAATACACGTTTTCGCGCAGTTCTGAGAGAAAAAGTTTACACCTTTCTCTCGTCTATTCCTCGACGACTTGTAAAATCGATGCTCGTGAATCTTGCTAGTTTTGATCTAAAACGATGTATCCCGTTGTTTTGAGCCGGAATACAAGTTTTCGCGCAGTTCTGAGAGAAAAATTTTACACCTTTTTTTCATCTACTCTTCGACGACTTGTAAAATCGATGCTCGTGAGTCTTGCTAGTTTCGATCTAAAACAATGAATCCCGTTGTTCTGAGCCGGAATACAAGTTTTCGCGCAGTTCTGAGAGAAAAAGTTTGCACCTTTCTCTCGTCTACTCTTCGACGACTTGTAAAATAGATGCTCGTGAATCTTGCTAGATTCGATCTAAAATGATGCATCCCGTTGTTTTGAGCCGGAATACAAGTTTTCGCGCAGTTCTGAGAAAAAAGTTTACACCTTTCTCTCGTCTACTCTTCGACGACTTGTAAAATCGATGCCCATGAATCTTGCTAGTTTCGATCTAAAACGATGTATCCCGTTGTTTTGAGCCGGAATACAAGTTTTCGCGCAGTTCTGAGAGAAAAATTTTACACCTTTTTTTCATATACTCTTCGACGACTTGTAAAATCGATGCTCGTGAGTCTTGCTAGTTTCGATCTAAAACGATGAATCCCGTTGTTTTGAGCCGGAATACAAGTTTTCGCGCAGTTCGGAGAGAAAAAGTTTGCACCTTTCTCTCGTCTACTCTTCGACGACTTGTAAAATAGATGCTCGTGAATCTTGCTAGATTCGATCTAAAATGATGCATCCCGTTGTTTTGAGCCGGAATACAAGTTTTCGCGCAGTTCTGAGAAAAAAAGTTTACACCTTTCTCTCGTCTACTCTTCGACGACTTGTAAAATCGATGCCCGTGAATCTTGCTAGATTCGATCTAAAATGATGCATCCCGCTGTTTTGAGCCGGAATACAAGTTTTCGCGCAGTTCTGAGCAAAAATGTTTACACCTTTCTCTCGTCTACTCTTCGACGACTTGTAAAAACGATGCTCGTGAATTTTGCTAGTTTCGATCTAAAACGATGTATCCCGTTGTTTTGAGCCGGAATACAAGTTTTCGCGCAGTTCTGAGAGAAAAATTTTACACCTTTTTTTCATCTGCTCTTCGACGACTTGTAAAATCGATGCTCGTGAGTCTTGCTAGTTTCGATCTAAAACGATGAATCCCGTTGTTTTGAGCCGGAATACAAGTTTTCGCGCAGTTCTGAGAGAAAACATTTGCACCTTTTTTCATCTACTCTTCGACGACTTGTAAAATCGATGCTCGTGAATCTTGCTAGTTTCGATCTAAAACGATGAATCCCGTTGTTTTGAGCCGGAATACAAGTTTTCGCGCAGTTCTGAGAGAAAAAGTTGGCACCTTTCTCTCGTCTACTCTTCGACGACTTGTAAAATCGATGCTCGTGAATCTTGCTAGTTTCGATCTAAAACGATGTATCCCGTTGTTTTGAGCCGGAATACAAGTTTTCGCGCATGCACCTTTCTCTCGTCTACTCTTCGACGACTTATAAAATCGATGCTCGTGAATCTTGCTAGATTCGATCTAAAACGATGTATCCCGTTGTTTTGAGCAGGAATACAAGTTTTCGCGCAGTTCTGAGAGAAAACATTTGCACCTTTTTTTCATCTACTCTTCGACGACTTGTAAAATCGATGCTCGTGAATCTTGCTAGTTCCGATCTAAAACTATGTATCCCGTTGTTTTGAGCCGGAATACAAGTTTTCGCGCATGCACCTTTCTCTCGTCTACTCTTCGACTTGTAAAATCGATGCTCGTGAATCTTGCTAGATTCGATATAAAACGATGCATCCCGTTGTTTTGAGCCGGAATACAAGTTTTCGCGCAGTTCTGAGAAAAAAAGTTTACACCTTTCTCTCGTCTACTCTTCGACGACTTGTAAAATCGATGCCCGTGAATCTTGCTACTTTCGATGTACAATGATGTATACCGTTGTTTTGACCCGGAATACAAGTTTTCGCGCAGTTCTGAGAGAAGAAGTTTACACCTTTCTCTCGTCTAATCTTCGAAGACTTGAAAAATCGATGCGCGTGAATCTTGCTAGTTTCGATCTAAAACGATGTATCCCGTTGTTTTGAGACGGAATACTAGTTTTCGCGCAGTTCTGAGAGAAAAAGTTTACACCTTTCTCTCGTCTACTCTTCGACGACTTGTAAAATCGATGCTCGTGAATCTGTCTAGTTTCGATCTGAAACGATGTATCTCGTTGTTTTGAGCCGGAATACAAGTTTTCGCGCAGTTCTGAGAGAAAAAGTTTACACCTTTCTCTCGTCTACTCTTCGACGACTTGTAAAAACGATGCTCGTGAATCTTGCTACTTTCGATCTAAAACGAAATATCCCGTTGTTTTGAGCCGGAATACAAGTTTTCGCGCAGTTCTGAGAGAAAAATTTTACACCTTTTTTTCATCTACTCTTCGACGACTTGTAAAATCGATGCTCGTGAGTCTTGCTAGTTTCGATCTAAAACGATGAATCCCGTTGTTTTGAGCCGGAATACAAGTTTTCGCGCAGTTCTGAGAGAAAACGTTTGCACCTTTCTCTCGTCTACTCTTCGACGACTTGTAAAATAGATGCTCGTGAATCTTGCTAGATTCGATCTAAAATGATGCATCCCGTTGTTTTGAGCCGGAATACAAGTTTTCGCGCAGTTCTGAGAAAAAAAGTTTACACCTTTCTCTCGTCTACTCTTCGACGACTTGTAAAATCGATGCTCGTGAATCTTGCTAGTTTCGATCTAAAACGATGAATCCCGTTGTTTTGAGCCGGAATACAAGTTTTCGCGCAGTTCTTAGAGAAAACATTTGCACATTTTTTTCATCTACTCTTCGACGACTTGAAAAATCGATGCTCGTGAATCTTGCTAGTTTCGATCTAAAACGATGTATCCCGTTGTTTTGAGCCGGAATACAAGTTTTCGCGCAGTTCTGAGAGAAAAAGTTTGCACCTTACTCTCGTCTTCTCTTCGACGACTTGTAAAATTGATGCTCGTGAATCTTGCTAGATTCGATCTAAAATGATGTATCCCGTTGTTTTGAGCCGGAATACACGTTTTCGCGCAGTTCTGATAGAAAAAGTTCACAGCTTTCTCTCGTCTACTCTTCGACGACTTGTAAAATCGATGCTCGTGAATCTTGCTAGTTTCGATGTAAAATGATGTATACCGTTGTTTTGAGCCGGAATACAAGTTTTCGCGCAGTTCTGAGAGAAGAAGTTAACACCTTTCTCTAGTCTACTCTTCGATGACTTGAAAAATCGATACGCGTGAATCTTGCTAGTTTCGATCTAAAACGATGTATCCCGTTGTTTTGAGACGGAATACTAGTTTTTGCGCAGTTCTGAGAGAAAAAGTTTACACCTTCCTCTCGTCTACTCTTCGACGACTTGTAAAATCGATGCTCGGGAATCTGGCTAGTTTTGATCTAAAACGATGTATCTCGCTGTTTTGAGCCGGAATACAAGTTTTCGCGCAGTTCTGAGAGAAGAAGTTTACACCTTTCTCTCGTCTACTCTTCGAAGACTTGAAAAATCGATGCTCGTGAATCTTGCTAGTTTCGATCTAAAACGATGTATCCCGTTGTTTTCAGCCGCAATACAAGTTTTCGCGCATGCACCTTTCTCTCGTCTACTCTTCGACGACTTGTAAAATCGATGCTCATGAATCTTGCTAGTTTCGATCTAAAACGATGTATCCCGTTGTTTTGAGCCGGAATACAAGTTTTCGCGCAGTTCTCAGAGAAAAAGTTTGCACCTTTCTCTCGTCTACTCTTCGACGACTTGTAAAATCGATGCTCGTGAATCTTGCTAGATTAGATCTAAAATGATGTATCCCGTTGTTTTGAGCCGTAATACCAGTTTTCGCGCAGTTCTGAGAGAAAAAGTTTACTCCTTTCTCTCGTCTACTCTTCGACGACTTGTAAAATCGATGCTCGTGAATCTGGCTAGTTTCGATCTAAAACGATGTATCCCGTTGTTTTGAGCCGGAATACAAGTTTTCGCGCAGTTCTGAGAGAAAAAATTTACACCTTTTTTTCATCTACTCTTCGACGACTTGTAAAATCGATGCTCCTGAATCTTGCTAGTTTCGATCTAAAACGATGAATCCCGTTGTTGTGAGCCGGAATACAAGTTTTCGCGCAGTTCTGAGAGAAAACATTTACACCTTTTTTTCATCTACTCTTCGACGACTTGTAAAATCGATGTTCGTGAATCTTGCTAGTTTCGATCTAAAACGATGTATCCCGTTGTTTTGAGCCGGAATACATGTTTTCGCGCAGTTCTGAGGGAAAAGGTTGCACCTTTTTCTCGTCTACTCTTCGACGACTTGTAAAATCGATGCTCGTGAATCTTGCTAGTTTCGATCTAAAACGATGTATCCCGTTGTTTTGAGCCGGAATACAGGTCTTCGCGCAGTCCTTAGAGAAAAAGTTTGCACCTCTCTCTCATCTACTCTTCGACGACTTGTAAAATCGATGCTCGTGAATCTTGCTAGTTTCAATCTAAAACGATGTATCCCGTTGTTTTGAGCCGGAATACAAGTTTTCGCGCAGTTCTGAGAGAAAAAGTTTACACCTTTCTCTCGTCTACTCTTCGACGACTTCTAAAAATGATGCTCGTGAATTTTGCTTGTTTTGATCTAAAACGATGTATCCCGTTGTTTTCAGCCGGTACAAGTTTTCGCGCAGTTCTGAGAGAAAAAGTTTGCACCTTTCTCTCGTCTACTCTTCGACGACTTGTAAAATCAATGCTCGTGATCTTGCTAGTTTCGATATAAAACGATGTATCCCTTTGTTTTGAGCCGGAATAGAAGTTTTCGCGCAGTTCTGAGAGAAAAAATTTACACTTTTTTTTCTCTACTCTTCGACGACTTGTAAAATCGATGCTCGTGAATCTTGCTAGATTCGATCTATAACGATGTATCCCGTTGTTTTGAGCCGGAATACAAGTTTTCGCGCAGTTCTGAGAGAAAAATTTACACCTTTCTCTCGTCTACTCTTCGACGACTTGTAAAATCGATGCTCATGAATCTTGCTAGTTTCGATCTAAAACGATGTATCCCGTTGTTTTGAGCCGGAATACAAGTTTTCGCGCAGTTCTGAGAGAAAAATTTTACACCTTTTTTTTTATCTACTCTTCGACGACTTGTAAAATCGATGCTCGTGAATCTTGATAGTTTTGATCTAGAACGATGTATCTCGTTGTTTTGAGCCGGAATACACGTTTTCGCGCAGTTCTGAGAGAAAAAGTTTACACCTTTCTCTCGTCTACTCTTCGACGACTTGTAAAAACGATGCTCGTGAATTTTGCTTGTTTCGATTTAAAACGATGTATCCCGTTGTTTTGAGCCGGAATACAAGTTTTCGTGCAGTTCTGAGAGAAGAAGTTTACACCTTTCTCTCGTCTACTCTTCGACGACTTGTAAAGTCGATGCTCGTGAATCTTGCTAGTTTCGATCTAAAACGATGTATCCCGTTGTTTTGAGCCGGTATACAAGTTTTCGCGCAGTTCTGAGAGAAGAATTTTACGCCTTTCTCTCGTATACTCTTCGAAGAATTGCAAAATCGATGCTCGTGAATCGTGCTAGTTTCGATATAAAACGATGTATCCCGTTGTTTTGAGCCGGAATACCAGCTTTCGCGCAGTTCTGAGAGAAAAAGATTACACCTTTCTCTCGTCTACTCTTCGACGACTTGTAAAATCGATGCTCGTGAATCTGGCTAGTTTCAATCTAAAACGATGTATCTCGTTGTTTTGAGCCGGAAAACAAGTTTTCGCGCAGTTCTGAGAGAAAACATTTACACCTTTTTCTCGTCTACTCTTCGACGACTTGTAAAAACGATGCTCGTGAATTTTGCTTGTTTCGATCTAAAACGATGTATCCCGTTGTTTTGAGCCGGAATACAAGTTTTCGCGCAGTTCTGAGAGAAGAAGTTTACACCTTTCTCTCGTCTACTCTTCGACGACTTGTAAAATCGATGCTCGTGAATCGTGCTAGTTTCGATCTAAAACGATGTATCCCGTTGTTTTGAGCCGGAATACAAGTTTTCGCGCAGTTCTGAGAGAAAAAGTTTGCACCTTTCTCTCGTCTACTCTTCGACGACTTGTAAAATAGATGCTCGTGAATCTTGCTAGATTCGATCTAAAACGATGTATCCCGTTGTTTTGAGCCGGAATACAAGTTTTCGCGCATGCACCTTTCTCTCGTCTACTCTTCGACGACTTATAAAATCGATGCTCGTGAATCTTGCTAGATTCGATCTAAAACGATGTATCCCGTTGTATTGAGCAGGAATACAAGTTTTCGCGCAGTTCTGAGAGAAAACATTTGCACCTTTTTTTCATCTACTCTTCGACGACTTGTAAAATCGATGCTCGTGAATCTTGCTAGTTTCGATCTAAAACGATGTATCCCGTTATTTTGAGCCGGAATACAAGTTTTCGCACATGCACCTTTCTCTCGTCTACTCTTCGACGACTTGTAAAATCGATGCTCGTGAATCTTGCTAGATTCGATCTAAAACGATGTATCCCGTTGTTTTGAGCCGGAATACAAGTTTTCGCGCAGTTCTGAGAGAAAACATTTGCACCTTTTTTTCATCTACTCTTCGACGACTTGTAAAATCGATGCTCGTGAATCTTGCTAGTTCCGATCTAAAACTACGTATCCCGTTGTTTTGAGCCGGAATACAAGTTTTCGCGCATGCACCTTTCTCTCGTCTACTCTTCGACTTGTAAAATCGATGCTCGTGAATCTTGCTAGATTCGATATAAAACGATGAATCCCGTTGTTTTGAGCCGGAATACAAGTTTTCGCGCAGTTCTGAGAGAAAAAGTTTGCACCTTTCTCTCGTCTACTCTTCGACGACTTGTAAAATAGATGCTCGTGAATCTTGCTAGATTTGATCTAAATTGATGCATCCCGTTGTTTTGAGCCGGAATACAAGTTTTCGCGCAGTTCTGAGAAAAAAAGTTTACACCTTTCTCTCGTCTACTCTTCGACGACTTGTAAAATCGATGCCCGTGAATCTTGCTACTTTCGATGTACAATGATGTATACCGTTGTTTTGACCCGGAATACAAGTTTTCGCGCAGTTCTGAGAGAAGAAGTTTACACCTTTCTCTCGTCTAATCTTCGAAGACTTGAAAAATCGATGCGCGTGAATCTTGCTAGTTTCGATCTAAAACGATGTATCCCGTTGTTTTGAGACGGAATACTAGTTTTCGCGCAGTTCTGAGAGAAAAAGTTTACACCTTTCTCTCGTCTACTCTTCGACGACTTGTAAAATCGATGCTCGTGAATCTGTCTAGTTTCGATCTGAAACGATGTATCTCGTTGTTTTGAGCCGGAATACAATTTTTCGCGCAGTTCTGAGAGAAAAATTTTACACCTTTTTTCATCTACTCTTCGACGACTTGTAAAATCGATGCTCGTGAATCTTGCTAGTTTCGATCTAAAACGATGAATCCCGTTGTTTTGAGCCGGAATACAAGTTTTCGCACAGTTCTGAGAGAAAAAGTTTGCACCTTTCTCTCGTCTTCTCTTCGACGACTTGTAAAATTGATGCTCGTGAATCTTGCTAGATTCGATCTAAAATGATGTATCCCGTTGTTTTGAGCCGGAATACACGTTTTCGCGCAGTTCTGAGAGAAAAAGTTTACACCTTTCTCTCGTCTATTCCTCGACGACTTGTAAAATCGATGCTCGTGAATCTTGCTAGTTTTGATCTAAAACGATGTATCCCGTTGTTTTAAGCCGGAATACAAGTTTTCGCGCAGTTCTGAGAGAAAAATTTTACACCTTTTTTTCATCTACTCTTCGACGACTTGTAAAATCGATGCTCGTGAGTCTTGCTAGTTTCGATCTAAAACAATGAATCCCGTTGTTCTGAGCCGGAATACAAGTTTTCGCGCAGTTCTGAGAGAAAAAGTTTGCACCTTTCTCTCGTCTACTCTTCGACGACTTGTAAAATAGATGCTCGTGAATCTTGCTAGATTCGATCTAAAATGATGCATCCCGTTGTTTTGAGCCGGAATACAAGTTTTCGCGCAGTTCTGAGAAAAAAAGTTTACACCTTTCTCTCGTCTACTCTTCGACGACTTGTAAAATCGATGCCCGTGAATCTTGCTAGTTTCGATCTAAAACGATGTATCCCGTTGTTTTGAGCCGGAATACAAGTTTTCGCGCAGTTCTGAGAGAAAAATTTTACACCTTTTTTTCATATACTCTTCGACGACTTGTAAAATCGATGCTCGTGAGTCTTGCTAGTTTCGATCTAAAACGATGAATCCCGTTGTTTTGAGCCGGAATACAAGTTTTCGCGCAGTTCGGAGAGAAAAAGTTTGCACCTTTCTCTCGTCTACTCTTCGACGACTTGTAAAATAGATGCTCGTGAATCTTGCTAGATTCGATCTAAAATGATGCATCCCGTTGTTTTGAGCCGGAATACAAGTTTTCGCGCAGTTCTGAGAAAAAAAGTTTACACCTTTCTCTCGTCTACTCTTCGACGACTTGTAAAATCGATGCCCGTGAATCTTGCTAGATTCGATCTAAAATGATGCATCCCGCTGTTTTGAGCCGGAATACAAGTTTTCGCGCAGTTCTGAGGAAAAAAGTTTACACCTTTCTCTCGTCTACTCTTCGACGACTTGTAAAAACGATGCTCGTGAATCTTGCTAGTTTCGATCTAAAACGATGTATCCCGTTGTTTTGAGCCGGAATACAAGTTTTCGCGCAGTTCTGAGAGAAAAATTTTACACCTTTTTTTCATCTGCTCTTCGACGACTTGTAAAATCGATGCTCGTGAGTCTTGCTAGTTTCGATCTAAAACGATGAATCCCGTTGTTTTGAGCCGGAATACAAGTTTTCGCGCAGTTCTGAGAGAAAACATTTGCACCTTTTTTCATCTACTCTTCGACGACTTGTAAAATCGATGCTCGTGAATCTTGCTAGTTTCGATCTAAAACGATGAATCCCGTTGTTTTGAGCCGGAATACAAGTTTTCGCGCAGTTCTGAGAGAAAAAGTTGGCACCTTTCTCTCGTCTACTCTTCGACGACTTGTAAAATCGATGCTCGTGAATCTTGCTAGTTTCGATCTAAAACGATGTATCCCGTTGTTTTGAGCCGGAATACAAGTTTTCGCGCATGCACATTTCTCTCGTCTACTCTTCGACGACTTATAAAATCGATGCTCGTGAATCTTGCTAGATTCGATCTAAAACGATGTATCCCGTTGTTTTGAGCAGGAATACAAGTTTTCGCGCAGTTCTGAGAGAAAACATTTGCACCTTTTTTTCATCTACTCTTCGACGACTTGTAAAATCGATGCTCGTGAATCTTGCTAGTTTCGATCTAAAACGATGTATCCCGTTGTTTTGAGCCGGAATACAAGTTTTCGCACATGCACCTTTCTCTCGTCTACTCTTCGACGACTTGTAAAATCGATGCTCGTGAATCTTGCTAGATTCGATCTAAAACGATGTATCCCGTTGTTTTGAGCCGGAATACAAGTTTTCGCGCAGTTCTGAGAGAAAACATTTGCACCTTTTTTTCATCTACTCTACGACGACTTGTAAAATCGATGCTCGTGAATCTTGCTAGTTCCGATCTAAAACTATGTATCCCGTTGTTTTGAGCCGGAATACAAGTTTTCGCGCATGCACCTTTCTCTCGTCTACTCTTCGACTTGTAAAATCGATGCTCGTGAATCTTGCTAGATTCGATATAAAACGATGAATCCCGTTGTTTTGAGCCGGAATACAAGTTTTCGCGCAGTTCTGAGAGAAAAAGTTTGCACCTTTCTCTCGTCTACTCTTCGACGACTTGTAAAATAGATGCTCGTGAATCTTGCTAGATTCGATCTAAAATGATGCATCCCGTTGTTTTGAGCCGGAATACAAGTTTTCGCGCAGTTCTGAGAAAAAAAGTTTACACCTTTCTCTCGTCTACTCTTCGACGACTTGTAAAATCGATGCCCGTGAATCTTGCTACTTTCGATGTACAATGATGTATACCGTTGTTTTGACCCGGAATACAAGTTTTCGCGCAGTTCTGAGAGAAGAAGTTTACACCTTTCTCTCGTCTAATCTTCGAAGACTTGAAAAATCGATGCGCGTGAATCTTGCTAGTTTCGATCTAAAACGATGTATCCCGTTGTTTTGAGACGGAATACTAGTTTTCGCGCAGTTCTGAGAGAAAAAGTTTACACCTTTCTCTCGTCTACTCTTCGACGACTTGTAAAATCGATGCTCGTGAATCTGTCTAGTTTCGATCTGAAACGATGTATCTCGTTGTTTTGAGCCGGAATACAAGTTTTCGCGCAGTTCTGAGAGAAAAATTTTACACCTTTTTTCATCTACTCTTCGACGACTTGTAAAATCGATGCTCGTGAATCTTGCTAGTTTCGATCTAAAACGATGAATCCCGTTGTTTTGAGCCGGAATACAAGTTTTCGCGCAGTTCTGAGAGAAAACATTTGCACCTTTTTTTCATCTACTCTTCGACGACTTGAAAAATCGATGCTCGTGAATCTTGCTAGTTTCGATCTAAAACGATGTATCCCGTTGTTCTGAGCCGGAATACAAGTTTTCGCGCAGTTCTGAGAGAAAAAGTTTGCACCTTTCTCTCGTCTACTCTTCGACGTCTTGTAAAATAGATGCTCGTGAATCTTGCTAGATTCGATCTAAAATGATGCATCCCGTTGTTTTGAGCCGGAATACAAGTTTTCGCGCAGTTCTGAGAAAAAAAGTTTACACCTTTCTCTCGTCTACTCTTCGACGACTTGTAAAATCGATGCTCGTGAATCTTGCTAGTTTCGATCTAAAACGATGTATCCCGTTGTTTTGAGCCGGAATACAAGTTTTCGCGCAGTTCTGAGAGAAAAAGTTTGCACCTTACTCTCGTCTTCTCTTCGACGACTTGTAAAATTGATGCTCGTGAATCTTGCTAGATTCGATCTAAAATGATGTATCCCGTTGTTTTGAGCCGGAATACACGTTTTCGCGCAGTTCTGAGAGAAAAAGTTTACACCTTTCTCTCGTCTATTCCTCGACGACTTGTAAAATCGATGCTCGTGAATCTTGCTAGTTTTGATCTAAAACGATGTATCCCGTTGTTTTGAGCCGGAATACAAGTTTTCGCGCAGTTCTGAGAGAAAAATTTTACACCTTTTTTTCATCTACTCTTCGACGACTTGTAGAATCGATGCTCGTGAGTCTTGCTAGTTTCGATCTAAAACGATGAATCCCGTTGTTCTGAGCCGGAATACAAGTTTTCGCGCAGTTCTGAGAGAAAAAGTTTGCACCTTTCTCTCGTCTACTCTTCGACGTCTTGTAAAATAGATGCTCGTGAATCTTGCTAGATTCGATCTAAAATGATGCATCCCGTTGTTTTGAGCCGGAATACAAGTTTTCGCGCAGTTCTGAGAAAAAAAGTTTACACCTTTCTCTCGTCTACTCTTCGACGACTTGTAAAATCGATGCCCGTGAATCTTGCTAGTTTCGATCTAAAACGATGTATCCCGTTGTTTTGAGCCGGAATACAAGTTTTCGCGCAGTTCTGAGAGAAAAATTTTACACCTTTTTTTCATATACTCTTCGACGACTTGTAAAATCGATGCTCGTGAGTCTTGCTAGTTTCGATCTAAAACGATGAATCCCGTTGTTTTGAGCCGGAATACAAGTTTTCGCGCAGTTCGCAGAGAAAAAGTTTGCACCTTTCTCTCGTCTACTCTTCGACGACTTGTAAAATAGATGCTCGTGAATCTTGCTAGATTCGATCTAAAATGATGCATCCCGTTGTTTTGAGCCGGAATACAAGTTTTCGCGCAGTTCTGAGAAAAAAAGTTTACACCTTTCTCTCGTCTACTCTTCGACGACTTGTAAAATCGATGCCCGTGAATCTTGCTAGATTCGATCTAAAATGATGCATCCCGCTGTTTTGAGCCGGAATACAAGTTTTCGCGCAGTTCTGAGAAAAAAAGTTTACACATTTCTCTCGTCTACTCTTCGACGACTTGTAAAAACGATGCTCGTGAATCTTGCTACTTTCGATCTAAAACGATGTATCCCGTTGTTTTGAGCCGGAATACAAGTTTTCGCGCAGTTCTGAGAGAAAAATTTTACACCTTTTTTTCATATACTCTTCGACGACTTGTAAAATCGATGCTCGTGAGTCTTGCTAGTTTCGATCTAAAACGATGAATCCCGTTGTTTTGAGCCGGAATACAAGTTTTCGCGCAGTTCGCAGAGAAAAAGTTTGCACCTTTCTCTCGTCTACTCTTCGACGACTTGTAAAATAGATGCTCGTGAATCTTGCTAGATTCGATCTAAAATGATGCATCCCGTTGTTTTGAGCCGGAATACAAGTTTTCGCGCAGTTCTGAGAAAAAAAGTTTACACCTTTCTCTCGTCTACTCTTCGACGACTTGTAAAATCGATGCCCGTGAATCTTGCTAGATTCGATCTAAAATGATGCATCCCGCTGTTTTGAGCCGGAATACAAGTTTTCGCGCAGTTCTGAGAAAAAAAGTTTACACATTTCTCTCGTCTACTCTTCGACGACTTGTAAAAACGATGCTCGTGAATCTTGCTACTTTCGATCTAAAACGATGTATCCCGTTGTTTTGAGCCGGAATACAAGTTTTCGCGCAGTTCTGAGAGAAAAATTTTACACCTTTTTTCATCTACTCTTCGACGACTTGTAAAATCGATGCTCGTGAGTCTTGCTAATTTCGATCTAAAACGATGAATCCCGTTGTTTTGAGCCGGAATACAAGTTTTCGCGCAGTTCTGAGAGAAGAAGTTTACACCTTTCTTTCGTCTAATATTCGAAGACTTGAAAAATCGATGCCCGTGAATCTTGCTAGTTTCGATCTAAAACGATGTATCCCGTTGTTTTGAGACGGAATACTAGTTTTCGCGCAGTTCTGAGAGAAAAATTTTACACCTTTTTTTCATCTACTCTTCGACGACTTGTAAAATCGATGCTCGTGAATCTTGCTAGTTTCGATCTAAAACGATGAATCCCGTTGTTTTGAGCCGGAATACAAGTTTTCGCGCAGTTCTTAGAGAAAACATTTACACCTTTTTTTCATCTACTCTTCAACGACTTGAAAAATCGATGCTCGTGAATCTTGCTAGTTTCGATCTAAAACGATGTATCCCGTTGTTTTGAGCCGGAATACAAGTTTTCGCGCAGTTCTGAGAGCAAAAGTTTTCACCTTTCTCTCGTCTTCTCTTCGACGACTTGTAAAATTGATGCTCGTGAATCTTGCTAGTTTCGATCTAAAACGATGTATCCCGTTGTTTTGAGACGGAATACTAGTTTTCGCGCAGTTCTGAGAGAAAAAGTTTACACCTTTCTCTCGTCTACTCTTCAACGACTTGTAAAATCGATGCTCGTGAATCTGGCTAGTTTCGATCTAAAACGATGTATCTCGTTCTTTTGAGCCGGAATACAAGTTTTCGCGCAGTTCTGAGAGAAAAATATTACACCTTTTTTTCATCTACTCTTCGACGACTTGTAAAATCGATGCTCGTGAATCTTGCTAGTTTCGATCTAAAACGATGAATCCCGTTGTTTTGAGCCGGAATACAAGTTTTCGCGCAGTTCTTAGAGAAAACATTTGCACATTTTTTCATCTACTCTTCGACGACTTGAAAAATCGATGCTCGTGAATCTTGCTAGTTTCGATCTAAAACGATGTATCCCGTTGTTTTGAGCCGGAATACAAGTTTTCGCGCAGTTCTGAGAGAAAAAGTTTGCACCTTACTCTCGTCTTCTCTTCGACGACTTGTAAAATTGATGCTCGTGAATCTTGCTAGATTCGATCTAAAATGATGTATCCCGTTGTTTTGAGCCGGAATACACGTTTTCGCGCAGTTCTGAGAGAAAAAGTTTACACCTTTCTCTCGTCTACTCTTCGACGACTTGTAAAATAGATGCTCGTGAATCTTGCTAGATTCGATCTAAAATGATGCATCCCGTTGTTTTGAGCCGGAATACAAGTTTTCGCGCAGTTCTGAGAAAAAAAGTTTACACCTTTCTCTCGTCTACTCTTCGACGACTTGTAAAATCGATGCCCGTGAATCTTGCTAGATTCGATCGAAAATGATGCATCCCGCTGTTTTGATCCGGAATACAAGTTTTCGCGCAGTTCTGAGAAAAAAAGTTTACACATTTCTCTCGTCTACTCCTCGACGACTTGTAAAAACGATGCTCGTGAATCTTGCTACTTTCGATCTAAAACGATGTATCCCGTTGTTTTCAGCCGCAATACAAGTTTTCGCGCATGCACCTTTCTCTCGTCTACTCTTCGACGACTTGTAAAATCGATGCTCATGAATCTTGCTAGTTTCGATCTAAAACGATGTATCCCGTTGTTTTGAGCCGGAATACAAGTTTTCGCGCAGTTCTGAGAGAAAACGTTTGCACCTTACTCTCGTCTTCTCTTCGACGACTTGTAAAATTGATGCTCGTGAATCTTGCTAGATTCGATCTAAAATGATGTATCCCGTTGTTTTGAGCCGGAATACACGTTTTCGCGCAGTTCTGATAGAAAAAGTTCACAGCTTTCTCTCGTCTACTCTTCGACGACTTGTAAAATCGATGCTCGTGAATCTTGCTAGTTTCGATGTAAAATGATGTATACCGTTGTTTTGAGCCGGAATACAAGTTTTCGCGCAGTTCTGAGAGAAGAAGTTAACACCTTTCTCTAGTCTACTCTTCGAAGACTTGAAAAATCGATACGCGTGAATCTTGCTAGTTTCGATCTAAAACGATGTATCCCGTTGTTTTGAGACGGAATACTATTTTTTGCGCAGTTCTGAGAGAAAAAGTTTACACCTTCCTCTCGTCTACTCTTCGACGACTTGTAAAATCGATGCTCGGGAATCTGGCTAGTTTTGATCTAAAACGATGTATCTCGCTGTTTTGAGCCGGAATACAAGTTTTCGCGCAGTTCTGAGAGAAGAAGTTTACACCTTTTTCTCGTCTACTCTTCGAAGACTTGAAAAATCGATGCTCGTGAATCTTGCTAGTTTCGATCTAAAACGATGTATCCCGTTGTTTTCAGCCGCAATACAAGTTTTCGCGCATGCACCTTTCTCTCGTCTACTCTTCGACGACTTGTAAAATCGATGCTCATGAATCTTTCTAGTTTCGATCTAAAACGATGTATCCCGTTGTTTTGAGCCGGAATACAAGTTTTCGCGCAGTTCTGAGAGAAAACGTTTGCACCTTTCTCTCGTCTACTCTTCGACGACTTGTAAAATCGATGCTCGTGAATCTTGCTAGATTAGATCTAAAATGATGTATCCCGTTGTTTTGAGCCGTAATACCAGTTTTCGCGCAGTTCTGAGAGAAAAAGTTTACTCCTTTCTCTCGTCTACTCTTCGACGACTTGTAAAATCGATGCTCGTGAATCTGGCTAGTTTCGATCTAAAACGATGTATCCCGTTGTTTTGAGCCGGAATACAAGTTTTCGTGCAGTTCTGAGAGAAGAAGTTTACACCTTTCTCTCGTCTACTCTTCGACGACTTGTAAAGTCGATGCTCGTGAATCTTGCTAGTTTCGATCTAAAACGATGTATCCCGTTGTTTTGAGCCGGTATACAAGTTTTCGCGCAGTTCTGAGAGAAGAATTTTACACCTTTCTCTCGTATACTCTTCGAAGAATTGCAAAATCGATGCTCGTGAATCTTGCTAGTTTCGATATAAAACGATGTATCCCGTTGTTTTGAGCCGGAATACCAGTTTTCGCGCAGTTCTGAGAGAAAAAGATTACACCTTTCTCTCGTCTACTCTTCGACGACTTGTAAAATCGATGCTCGTGAATCTGGCTAGTTTCAATCTAAAACGATGTATCTCGTTGTTTTGAGCCGGAAAACAAGTTTTCGCGCAGTTCTGAGAGAAAAAATTTACACCTTTTTCTCGTCTACTCTTCGACGACTTGTAAAAACGATGCTCGTGAATTTTGCTTGTTTCGATCTAAAACGATGTATCCCGTTGTTTTGAGCCGGAATACAAGTTTTCGCGCAGTTCTGAGAGAAGAAGTTTACACCTTTCTCTCGTCTACTCTTCGACGACTTGTAAAATCGATGCTCGTGAATCGTGCTAGTTTCGATCTAAAACGATGTATCCCGTTGTTTTGAGCCGGAATACAAGTTTTCGCGCAGTTCTGAGAAAAAAAGTTTACACCTTTCTCTCGTCTACTCTTCGACGACTTGTAAAATCGATGCCCGTGAATCTTGCTAGTTTCGATGTACAATGATGTATACCGTTGTTTTGAGCCGGAATACAAGTTTTCGCGAATTTCTGAGAGAAGAAGTTTACACCTTTCTTTCGTCTAATATTCGAAGACTTGAAAAATCGATGCCCGTGAATCTTGCTAGTTTCGATCTAAAACGATGTATCCCGTTGATTTGAGACGGAATACTAGTTTTCGCGCAGTTCTGAGAGAAAAATTTTACACCTTTTTTTCATCTACTCTTCGACGACTTGTAAAATCGATGCTCGTGAATCTTGCTAGTTTCGATCTAAAACGATGAATCCCGTTGTTTTGAGCCGGAATACAAGTTTTCGCGCAGTTCTTAGAGAAAACATTTGCACCTTTTTTTCATCTACTCTTCAACGACTTGAAAAATCGATGCTCGTGAATCTTGCTAGTTTCGATCTAAAACGATGTATCCCGTTGTTTTGAGCCGGAATACAAGTTTTCGCGCAGTTCTGAGAGCAAAAGTTTTCACCTTTCTCTCGTCTTCTCTTCGACGACTTGTAAAATTGATGCTCGTGAATCTTGCTAGTTTCGATCTAAAACGATGTATCCCGTTGTTTTGAGACGGAATACTAGTTTTCGCGCAGTTCTGAGAGAAAAAGTTTACACCTTTCTCTCGTCTACTCTTCAACGACTTGTAAAATCGATGCTCGTGAATCTGGCTAGTTTCGATCTAAAACGATGTATCTCGTTGTTTTGAGCCGGAATACAAGTTTTCGCGCAGTTCTGAGAGAAAAATATTACACCTTTTTTTCATCTACTCTTCGACGACTTGTAAAATCGATGCTCGTGAATCTTGCTAGTTTCGATCTAAAACGATGAATCCCGTTGTTTTGAGCCGGAATACAAGTTTTCGCGCAGTTCTTAGAGAAAACATTTGCACATTTTTTTCATCTACTCTTCGACGACTTGAAAAATCGATGCTCGTGAATCTTGCTAGTTTCGATCATAAAACGATGTATCCCGTTGTTTTGAGCCGGAATACAAGTTTTCGCGCAGTTCTGAGAGAAAAAGTTTGCACCTTACTCTCGTCTTCTCTTCGACGACTTGTAAAATTGATGCTCGTGAATCTTGCTAGATTCGATCTAAAATGATGTATCCCGTTGTTTTGAGCCGGAATACACGTTTTCGCGCAGTTCTGATAGAAAAAGTTCACAGCTTTCTCTCGTCTACTCTTCGACGACTTGTAAAATCGATGCTCGTGAATCTTGCTAGTTTCGATGTAAAATGATGTATACCGTTGTTTTGAGCCGGAATACAAGTTTTCGCGCAGTTCTGAGAGAAGTTAACACCTTTCTCTAGTCTACTCTTCGAAGACTTGAAAAATCGATACGCGTGAATCTTGCTAGTTTCGATCTAAAACGATGTATCCCGTTGTTTTGAGACGGAATACTATTTTTTGCGCAGTTCTGAGAGAAAAAGTTTACACCTTCCTCTCGTCTACTCTTCGACGACTTGTGAAATCGATGCTCGGGAATCTGGCTAGTTTTGATCTAAAACGATGTATCTCGCTGTTTTGAGCCGGAATACAAGTTTTCGCGCAGTTCTGAGAGAAGAAGTTTACACCTTTCTCTCGTCTACTCTTCGAAGACTTGAAAAATCGATGCTCGTGAATCTTGCTAGTTTCGATCTAAAACGATGTATCCCGTTGTTTTCAGCCGCAATACAAGTTTTCGCGCATGCACCTTTCTCTCGTCTACTCTTCGACGACTTGTAAAATCGATGCTCATGAATCTTGCTAGTTTCGATCTAAAACGATGTATCCCGTTGTTTTGAGCCGGAATACAAGTTTTCGCGCAGTTCTGAGAGAAAACGTTTGCACCTTTCTCTCGTCTACTCTTCGACGACTTGTAAAATCGATGCTCGTGAATCTTGCTAGATTAGATCTAAAATGATGTATCCCGTTGTTTTGAGCCGTAATACCAGTTTTCGCGCAGTTCTGAGAGAAAAAGTTTACTCCTTTCTCTCGTCTACTCTTCGACGACTTGTAAAAACGATGCTCGTGAATTTTGCTTGTTTCGATCTAAAACGATGTATCCCGTTGTTTTGAGCCGGAATACAAGTTTTCGCGCAGTTCTGAGAGAAGAAGTTTACACCTTTCTCTCGTCTACTCTTCGACGACTTGTAAAATCGATGCTCGTGAATCGTGCTAGTTTCGATCTAAAACGATGTATCCCGTTGTTTTGAGCCGGAATACAAGTTTTCGCGCAGTTCTGAGAAAAAAAGTTTACACCTTTCTCTCGTCTACTCTTCGACGACTTGTAAAATCGATGCTCGTGAATCTGGCTAGTTTCGATCTAAAACGATGTATCTCGTTGTTTTGAGCCGGAATACAAGTTTTCGCGCAGTTCTGAGAGAAAAATATTACACCTTTTTTTCATCTACTCTTCGACGACTTGTAAAATCGATGCTCGTGAATCTTGCTAGTTTCGATCTAAAACGATGAATCCCGTTGTTTTGAGCCGGAATACAAGTTTTCGCGCAGTTCTTAGAGAAAACATTTGCACATTTTTTCATCTACTCTTCGACGACTTGAAAAATCGATGCTCGTGAATCTTGCTAGTTTCGATCTAAAACGATGTATCCCGTTGTTTTGAGCCGGAATACAAGTTTTCGCGCAGTTCTGAGAGAAAAAGTTTGCACCTTACTCTCGTCTTCTCTTCGACGACTTGTAAAATTGATGCTCGTGAATCTTGCTAGATTCGATCTAAAATGATGTATCCCGTTGTTTTGAGCCGGAATACACGTTTTCGCGCAGTTCTGAGAGAAAAAGTTTACACCTTTCTCTCGTCTACTCTTCGACGACTTGTAAAATAGATGCTCGTGAATCTTGCTAGATTCGATCTAAAATGATGCATCCCGTTGTTTTGAGCCGGAATACAAGTTTTCGCGCAGTTCTGAGAAAAAAAGTTTACACCTTTCTCTCGTCTACTCTTCGACGACTTGTAAAATCGATGCCCGTGAATCTTGCTAGATTCGATCGAAAATGATGCATCCCGCTGTTTTGAGCCGGAATACAAGTTTTCGCGCAGTTCTGAGAAAAAAAGTTTACACATTTCTCTCGTCTACTCCTCGACGACTTGTAAAAACGATGCTCGTGAATCTTGCTACTTTCGATCTAAAACGATGTATCCCGTTGTTTTGAGCCGGAATACAAGTTTTCGCGCAGTTCTTAGAGAAAACATTTGCACCTTTTTTTCATCTACTCTTCAACGACTTGAAAAATCGATGCTCGTGAATCTTGCTAGTTTCGATCTAAAACGATGTATCCCGTTGTTTTGAGCCGGAATACAAGTTTTCGCGCAGTTCTGAGAGCAAAAGTTTTCACCTTTCTCTCGTCTTCTCTTCGACGACTTGTAAAATTGATGCTCGTGAATCTTGCTAGTTTCGATCTAAAACGATGTATCCCGTTGTTTTGAGACGGAATACTAGTTTTCGCGCAGTTCTGAGAGAAAAAGTTTACACCTTTCTCTCGTCTACTCTTCAACGACTTGTAAAATCGATGCTCGTGAATCTGGCTAGTTTCGATCTAAAACGATGTATCTCGTTGTTTTGAGCCGGAATACAAGTTTTCGCGCAGTTCTGAGAGAAAAATATTACACCTTTTTTTCATCTACTCTTCGACGACTTGTAAAATCGATGCTCGTGAATCTTGCTAGTTTCGATCTAAAACGATGAATCCCGTTGTTTTGAGCCGGAATACAAGTTTTCGCGCAGTTCTTAGAGAAAACATTTGCACATTTTTTTCATCTACTCTTCGACGACTTGAAAAATCGATGCTCGTGAATCTTGCTAGTTTCGATCTAAAACGATGTATCCCGTTGTTTTGAGCCAGAATACAAGTTTTCGCGCAGTTCTGAGAGAAAAAGTTTGCACCTTACTCTCGTCTTCTCTTCGACGACTTGTAAAATTGATGCTCGTGAATCTTGCTAGATTCGATCTAAAATGATGTATCCCGTTGTTTTGAGCCGGAATACACGTTTTCGCGCAGTTCTGATAGAAAAAGTTCACAGCTTTCTCTCGTCTACTCTTCGACGACTTGTAAAATCGATGCTCGTGAATCTTGCTAGTTTCGATGTAAAATGATGTATACCGTTGTTTTGAGCCGGAATACAAGTTTTCGCGCAGTTCTGAGAGAAGAAGTTAACACCTTTCTCTAGTCTACTCTTCGAAGACTTGAAAAATCGATACGCGTGAATCTTGCTAGTTTCGATCTAAAACGATGTATCCCGTTGTTTTGAGACGGAATACTATTTTTTGCGCAGTTCTGAGAGAAAAAGTTTACACCTTCCTCTCGTCTACTCTTCGACGACTTGTAAAATCGATGCTCGGGAATCTGGCTAGTTTTGATCTAAAACGATGTATCTCGCTGTTTTGAGCCGGAATACAAGTTTTCGCGCAGTTCTGAGAGAAGAAGTTTACACCTTTCTCTCGTCTACTCTTCGAAGACTTGAAAAATCGATGCTCGTGAATCTTGCTAGTTTCGATCTAAAACGATGTATCCCGTTGTTTTCAGCCGCAATACAAGTTTTCGCGCATGCACCTTTCTCTCGTCTACTCTTCGACGACTTGTAAAATCGATGCTCATGAATCTTGCTAGTTTCGATCTAAAACGATGTATCCCGTTGTTTTGAGCCGGAATACAAGTTTTCGCGCAGTTCTGAGAGAAAACGTTTGCACCTTTCTCTCGTCTACTCTTCGACGACTTGTAAAATCGATGCTCGTGAATCTTGCTAGATTAGATCTAAAATGATGTATCCCGTTGTTTTGAGCCGTAATACCAGTTTTCGCGCAGTTCTGAGAGAAAAAGTTTACTCCTTTCTCTCGTCTACTCTTCGACGACTTGTAAAATCGATGCTCGTGAATCTGGCTAGTTTCGATCTAAAACGATGTATCCCGTTGTTTTGAGCCGGAATACAAGTTTTCGTGCAGTTCTGAGAGAAGAAGTTTACACCTTTCTCTCGTCTACTCTTCGACGACTTGTAAAGTCGATGCTCGTGAATCTTGCTAGTTTCGATCTAAAACGATGTATCCCGTTGTTTTGAGCCGGTATACAAGTTTTCGCGCAGTTCTGAGAGAAGAATTTTACACCTTTCTCTCGTATACTCTTCGAAGAATTGCAAAATCGATGCTCGTGAATCTTGCTAGTTTCGATATAAAACGATGTATCCCGTTGTTTTGAGCCGGAATACCAGTTTTCGCGCAGTTCTGAGAGAAAAAGATTACACCTTTCTCTCGTCTACTCTTCGACGACTTGTAAAATCGATGCTCGTGAATCTGGCTAGTTTCAATCTAAAACGATGTATCTCGTTGTTTTGAGCCGGAAAACAAGTTTTCGCGCAGTTCTGAGAGAAAAAATTTACACCTTTTTCTCGTCTACTCTTCGACGACTTGTAAAAACGATGCTCGTGAATTTTGCTTGTTTCGATCTAAAACGATGTATCCCGTTGTTTTGAGCCGGAATACAAGTTTTCGCGCAGTTCTGAGAGAAGAAGTTTACACCTTTCTCTCGTCTACTCTTCGACGACTTGTAAAATCGATGCTCGTGAATCGTGCTAGTTTCGATCTAAAACGATGTATCCCGTTGTTTTGAGCCGGAATACAAGTTTTCGCGCAGTTCTGAGAAAAAAAGTTTACACCTTTCTCTCGTCTACTCTTCGACGACTTGTAAAATCGATGCCCGTGAATCTTGCTAGTTTCGATGTACAATGATGTATACCGTTGTTTTGAGCCGGAATACAAGTTTTCGCGAATTTCTGAGAGAAGAAGTTTACACCTTTCTTTCGTCTAATATTCGAAGACTTGAAAAATCGATGCCCGTGAATCTTGCTAGTTTCGATCTAAAACGATGTATCCCGTTGATTTGAGACGGAATACTAGTTTTCGCGCAGTTCTGAGAGAAAAATTTTACACCTTTTTTTCATCTACTCTTCGACGACTTGTAAAATCGATGCTCGTGAATCTTGCTAGTTTCGATCTAAAACGATGAATCCCGTTGTTTTGAGCCGGAATACAAGTTTTCGCGCAGTTCTTAGAGAAAACATTTGCACCTTTTTTTCATCTACTCTTCAACGACTTGAAAAATCGATGCTCGTGAATCTTGCTAGTTTCGATCTAAAACGATGTATCCCGTTGTTTTGAGCCGGAATACAAGTTTTCGCGCAGTTCTGAGAGCAAAAGTTTTCACCTTTCTCTCGTCTTCTCTTCGACGACTTGTAAAATTGATGCTCGTGAATCTTGCTAGTTTCGATCTAAAACGATGTATCCCGTTGTTTTGAGACGGAATACTAGTTTTCGCGCAGTTCTGAGAGAAAAAGTTTACACCTTTCTCTCGTCTACTCTTCAACGACTTGTAAAATCGATGCTCGTGAATCTGGCTAGTTTCGATCTAAAACGATGTATCTCGTTGTTTTGAGCCGGAATACAAGTTTTCGCGCAGTTCTGAGAGAAAAATATTACACCTTTTTTTCATCTACTCTTCGACGACTTGTAAAATCGATGCTCGTGAATCTTGCTAGTTTCGATCTAAAACGATGAATCCCGTTGTTTTGAGCCGGAATACAAGTTTTCGCGCAGTTCTTAGAGAAAACATTTGCACATTTTTTTCATCTACTCTTCGACGACTTGAAAAATCGATGCTCGTGAATCTTGCTAGTTTCGATCTAAAACGATGTATCCCGTTGTTTTGAGCCGGAATACAAGTTTTCGCGCAGTTCTGAGAGAAAAAGTTTGCACCTTACTCTCGTCTTCTCTTCGACGACTTGTAAAATTGATGCTCGTGAATCTTGCTAGATTCGATCTAAAATGATGTATCCCGTTGTTTTGAGCCGGAATACACGTTTTCGCGCAGTTCTGATAGAAAAAGTTCACAGCTTTCTCTCGTCTACTCTTCGACGACTTGTAAAATCGATGCTCGTGAATCTTGCTAGTTTCGATGTAAAATGATGTATACCGTTGTTTTGAGCCGGAATACAAGTTTTCGCGCAGTTCTGAGAGAAGTTAACACCTTTCTCTAGTCTACTCTTCGAAGACTTGAAAAATCGATACGCGTGAATCTTGCTAGTTTCGATCTAAAACGATGTATCCCGTTGTTTTGAGACGGAATACTATTTTTTGCGCAGTTCTGAGAGAAAAAGTTTACACCTTCCTCTCGTCTACTCTTCGACGACTTGTGAAATCGATGCTCGGGAATCTGGTTAGTTTTGATCTAAAACGATGTATCTCGCTGTTTTGAGCCGGAATACAAGTTTTCGCGCAGTTCTGAGAGAAGAAGTTTACACCTTTCTCTCGTCTACTCTTCGAAGACTTGAAAAATCGATGCTCGTGAATCTTGCTAGTTTCGATCTAAAACGATGTATCCCGTTGTTTTCAGCCGCAATACAAGTTTTCGCGCATGCACCTTTCTCTCGTCTACTCTTCGACGACTTGTAAAATCGATGCTCATGAATCTTGCTAGTTTCGATCTAAAACGATGTATCCCGTTGTTTTGAGCCGGAATACAAGTTTTCGCGCAGTTCTGACAGAAAACGTTTGCACCTTTCTCTCGTCTACTCTTCGACGACTTGTAAAATCGATGCTCGTGAATCTTGCTAGATTAGATCTAAAATGATGTATCCCGTTGTTTTGAGCCGTAATACCAGTTTTCGCGCAGTTCTGAGAGAAAAAGTTTACTCCTTTCTCTCGTCTACTCTTCGACGACTTGTAAAATCGATGCTCGTGAATCTGGCTAGTTTCGATCTAAAACGATGTATCCCGTTGTTTTGAGCCGGAATACAAGTTTTCGTGCAGTTCTGAGAGAAGAAGTTTACACCTTTCTCTCGTCTACTCTTCGACGACTTGTAAAGTCGATGCTCGTGAATCTTGCTGGTTTCGATCTAAAACGATGTATCCCGTTGTTTTGAGCCGGTATACAAGTTTTCGCGCAGTTCTGAGAGAAGAATTTTACACCTTTCTCTCGTATACTCTTCGAAGAATTGCAAAATCGATGCTCGTGAATCTTGCTAGTTTCGATATAAAACGATGTATCCCGTTGTTTTGAGCCGGAATACCAGTTTTCGCGCAGTTCTGAGAGAAAAAGATTACACCTTTCTCTCGTCTACTCTTCGACGACTTGTAAAATCGATGCTCGTGAATCTGGCTAGTTTCAATCTAAAACGATGTATCTCGTTGTTTTGAGCCGGAAAACAAGTTTTCGCGCAGTTCTGAGAGAAAAAATTTACACCTTTTTCTCGTCTACTCTTCGACGACTTGTAAAAACGATGCTCGTGAATTTTGCTTGTTTCGATCTAAAACGATGTATCCCGTTGTTTTGAGCCGGAATACAAGTTTTCGCGCAGTTCTGAGAGAAGAAGTTTACACCTTTTTCTCGTCTACTCTTCGACGACTTGTAAAATCGATGCTCGTGAATCGTGCTAGTTTCGATCTAAAACGATGTATCCCGTTGTTTTGAGCCGGAATACAAGTTTTCGCGCAGTTCTGAGAAAAAAAGTTTACACCTTTCTCTCGTCTACTCTTCGACGACTTGTAAAATCGATGCCCTTGAATCTTGCTAGTTTCGATGTACAATGATGTATACCCCAGTAGCACAAATGGGGCTCTGAACTGCGGGCCCTTGTGGGCCCGGCACGGGCTGCCCATAGGGGCCCGACGTGGGATATGTGCGGGATTTGCAACTCGGCATCAGGGGGGACCATCAAGGGCTGCCCAGTTGGCTTACTGCATAGCCCCACAAGGCTCCGCGCTGGATCCCCTTGGGCAGGCCCGTGCCGGGCCTCCGTGGGCTAGCCCGTGCCGGGCCTCTGTGGGCTAGCCCGTGCCGGGCCTCTGTGGGCTAGCCCGTGCCGGGCCTCTGTGGGCTAGCCCGTGCCGGGACTTTGTGGGCTGGCCCGTGTCGGGCCTCCGTGGGCTAGCCCGTACTGGGCACCCGTGGGCAAGCCCGTACTGGGCCCCTGTGGTTTTGCCGTTCTGGTCCCAGTGGGCTTCTTAGGTGATACCTTGCGGGAAGTCAACAAAGGTAACCCATATAAAACCAATAGCTGTATGCCTTTGGGCCCACCTTGCAAAACCCAGAGGCTTTCTTCACTTCATCAGTATTTTTTGTGTACATGTTACTACTGAAATTACAATGCAAGTAAGAATGCTTCTTATTTATTTATTTGTTTTTGCAAGACATTTTGGGCATTCTTGCATACAAAGCCCCAATTACTTGGGTGAAGCGTCCGCCCCTTCATCCGAACTTTTCGACCACCATCCCAGTCTCTCGCCCCCAGCACGAACGCAGCCACTCTGTTGTTGCCTTCCATGGTGGCTGTTGGGATTCTGCGCTGCATAGCAGATGTAAAAGTGAACAAATAAACACACACATAAAATTGATATTCAGTATGGTGGATAAAAATCACTTTCCAAAGTATTATAGTCACATCTTTCAGGAAATGCTTCAAAGCCGTATGCAATGCTACAATGTGCAATGCTTGAAAAATCAGCAAATTTCGTTTGCTGTTAATATCCGTAACCATAATAAACATAAATATCCATAATAAGAATAACCGAAAGGTGCATGAGCCATTAAAGGAATATAGACACCTAAATTTATTGCGTGCTTTCTTCTGTCCAATGATGCGTTAGATAATAAAATACATGGATTACCAGGTAGTACTTGCCTACAACCCCGCTAAATAATTTATAATCGAATTTCTTCTCTCATGCTGTTTTGGTTTCATCGACCGAACGCCGACTGTCGTCAAGTTGATGTTTTGGTCACATGATGCAACTAGAAAAACTAATACAATCACTGATATGTAGCTTTAATTGACTACGACATTTAATCCAGCCTCTTCCAAGACCTGGAATGACAAAAATGACCTGTCGGCAATAATATAACCGATTTTTTATGCCTCATGTAAATTAAACACCATCTACATGTCACAGTCATCATTCGACGGATGAAACCGAAACAGCGTCAAGAAGAAATTATATTGCAGAAAAACTGCACATTGCGCTAGTTGGTGTTGATCCATACAAAAGCGCAAACACACACGGACAATGTAAGAGACGAGACACACAAACCAGCGCTGAACTTACTACAGATTTCTTATTAGAAAGAAGCACGTCATATATACACACACGAAAAACAGCGCACATGTGCGATGTCAACAAGACTCCTAGTGCTAGTAAAAGGCAAAAACCGCTTTAAAAGCATGTGTGTATCTGCAGAACCGCTACCCACTATGTAGCATATTGACTTCTCGAAGCGATAATGTAACAGATGATGTACTCACGCACCCATTACTTTTTCTGATAATATGAAACGCCTCAGCTACTTCTCTAGTGCGCTGGTCAGAATTAGCGAACAGGATATCAGTATCGTAAAAAAATGGCGTACGTTTGCACGTGAAACAATGCTTAGCTAGGTTAGTTTCTTTCCTAAAGAATTAGCGTGCTCCATGAGCCGCACGTTAAC
Organism: Amblyomma americanum; assembly: GCF_052857255.1. NCBI lineage: Eukaryota > Metazoa > Arthropoda > Arachnida > Ixodida > Ixodidae > Amblyomma > Amblyomma americanum. The sequence goes on from NW_027526527.1 coordinate 297,221, forward strand.
GCAGCGGCCAATTCGACCTATGTAGGTAAGGCCACAGGACTGAGGGATTTGATATGCTACGCCAGTCTTCTCTTCTACGCCATCTATTTTCATGATTTATGTTGCAAGCATTTCTTCTGCGCCCTTCATGCTTTCTTTGAACTGCCGCCCCCACTCTCTAGCTTGTTATGTGCAGGGAACAGAACCTTTGCCCCATGCTTGCTTGCCACTCTTTTTAATCCGGTGCGATAGCGTGTGGACATATGGCATAACCCACTACCTTTCTTCTCCCTTCTTCCGAACTCTTTTCCAGCCCTGAGGTACTTGCAGACGATTTCAGCTCATGGAGGACTGTCTGCACTTGAAACGAGAACTGAGTCCCAGAAACCAGCTTACCTACATCTGTCTATTTGGGCTAAGAGACAGGACATCATTTTATGATAAGATTTCTTTACTGCCATGCCTAAGCATCCCGTAACGATGCCACTTTTTGCAAGCTTTGAATGAAAGGACCTGTAATTCGAAAGGGACTTTTCACTTCTAGGGGAATACTGCCAACAGACATGGTTGGGTTCGAAAGAGAATTTTAATTAAGGAACTGCAGGACTCTTTCTTGAAGGACTTCATGTGTGAACCTCAGCTCCAACCAATTACATGCAAAACTATGAACATTTGACACAAATTCGGGATTCACGGACCTAGCCAGCACCAGGTAATCATCCACATAACAGAAAATGCATATGCAATAACCGGCTAGATCAGTCTCAACTTTCATATCAACCCTGCTTAGATAAATGTTACTGAGAATGGGAGCTACCTTGGCACCTATGCACACACCCCATTTTTGCATATAAAGACGACCATCCCACTCAACAAACGTGTTACTCAGGTAGTAAGATAAGAGTTAAAGAATCCCCCATTGTGATTCCACTCATTTTGGAACACGCATTCATCGCTCTCATCCGTAATACAATGCTGAACATACTGGATTAGTTCAAAGTGTGGAAGAGAATAAAACAAATCAACCACATCTACACTAAAACCATCACATAGTGCCCGCCTCTGATTTCAGAGGAAATCCGCTACTGCCTCAGAATTACAGTGGACGCCCAATAAACGAAACTCGGTTAAATGAAACTTACGGATAAACAAAATCAAGCAGGGTTACTTGGTTGGTTTCGTATATCTGCAGCAGTAAAATTCTTCGGATAATTGGAACACCACTAACGTGTTACCCTCGGCTAAACGGCACAAAAGTTAAAAATTTGGAATCTTCCCGAGCGTATTTGTGCTCGCATATGTCAGCGGCAGTCTCGCAACCATGAACAAATTCTTCGCAGCCAACGCTATAGCCGGGACAAGCCAATCCAGAAAGTCGCTTGATAATCTTGTTTTTGTTGTCGTTCTGCGTTAGGCCTACGTGCGACCGGTGTTGTCGGTGCGTCGACGTGATGAAAAGCGTTAAGAAGCGGCCGCACAAAGCGCTCTTGCTTGAAAAGAAGTTACAAATTCTGCAGGAGCTTGAGCGAAGTTCCCTTTCAAGAACAGAAGTTGCGAAGAAGTTCGACATCCCGAAGTCGACGCTTTCGCAGATCATGAAAAACAAAGACGTCATTCAAGGAGCTGTCAAGTCTGGGACCTTCGCTTCCAACCGGATGCGTATGAGGACGACACCGTATGAAGAACTTGAAAAGGTTCTTTTTCTGTGGTTTAAGCGTGCGCGGAGTGCCAGTTTTCCCATAAGTGGACCAATTTTGGAGCAAAAGGCGCGGGAGATAGCCCTGCAAATGGGGTTGAGAATTCCTGCGTCAGCGACGGATGGCTTAGCAGATTTAAAAAGCGCCATGGTCTAGTCTTCAAAACCATCTCAGGAGAAAGTAATGCAGTGAATAGAGAAGTCTGCGCTGACTGGCAACGCGGACGGCTGCAGGAGATTTTAAACAGCTATGAGCCACGAGACGTATTCAACGTCGACGAGATGGGCCTCTTCTACAAGGAGCTTCCATCGAAGACTCTCGCCTACAGAGGCGAAGCCTGTACAGGTGGGAAGCGCAACAAAGAGCGCATTACCGTGCTGGTGGGCGCTAATATGGCAGGCGATGAAAAGTTAAAGCTGCTGGTGGTAGGAAAATCGAGACACCCACGTTGCTTCAAGGGCATTTGAAATCTACCTATGGCCTACACTGCAAATGGGAGAGCGTGGATAACAACAGCAATTTTCGAAAATTGGCTGCGGGAGGAGGACGCAAGGTTTACGAGACAGGGCAGGAAAGTTGTCTTCATCGTAGATAATTGCCCTGCCCATGGCCAGGTGGGAGGGCTGAAGTCCATCAGCCTTGAATTCCTCCCTGCCAATGCAACTGCTGTCATCCAACCAATGGACCAAGGAGTCATCCAGAACGTCAAGGTTCACTACCGCCGCCAACTGCTTCACCGCATGCTGCTTTGTGCTGACAGTGGAAAGGATTATGTCATTGACTTGCTGTCTGCTATCCACATGTTGGCCCGTGCCTGGGAACAAGTTCAGGCAACAACAGTGCAGAAGTGGTTCCACCATGCAGGCTTCGAAGCACACGATCCAATAGCCCATGAAGAGGCAGGTACTGCTGATGAAGAAGCAGACACTATACTTAATCAAATAGTGCCCTCTGCCCCTTTCTCACGACAAGACTATGAGGACATAGATGCAAATGTATGCACCTGTCACGAGGAAAGCATTGAAGAAATTATTGCAGAAGTGCAAGCCGAGGACCACTCTTCCTCCAGTGATGAGTGCGAGGACCCTGTGCCCAGTGCGGTGC